>NC_137107.1:2995615-3008115 GCF_949357685.1 Gobio gobio
TTGGCCGTTTTCCTATATTATATGTACATATATGCACATATATATGTGTGCATATATGCACATATATGTTCACCTATATGTTCACCTATATGTGCACCTATATGTTCACCTATATGTGCACCTATGTGTTCACCTATATGTTCACCTATATGTGCACCTATGTGTTCACCTATATGTTCACCTATTTGTGCACCTATGTGTTCACCTATATGTGCACCTATATGTTCACCTATATGTTCACCTATATGTGCACTTATATGTTCACCTATATGTGCACCTATATGTTCACCTATATGTGCACCTATATGTTCACCTATATGTGCACCTATATGTGCACCTATATGTTCACCTATTTGTGCACCTATATGTTCACCTATATGTGCACCTATATGTGCACCTATATGTTCACCTATATGTGCACTTATATGTTCACCTATATGTTCACTTATATGTTCACCTATATGTTCACTTATATGTTCACCTATATGTTCACTTATATGTGCACCAATATGTTCACCTATATGTGCACCTATATGTTCACCTATATGTGCACTTATATGTTCACCTATATGTGCACCTATATGTTCACCTATATATTCACTTATATGTTCACCTATGTGTTCACCTATGTGTTCACTTACATGTTCACCTATATGTTCACTTATATGTTCACCTATATGTTCACCTATATATTCACTTATATGTTCACCTATATATTCACTTACATGTTCACCTATATGTTCACTTATATGTTCACCTATATGTTCACCTATATATTCACTTATATGTTCACCTATATATTCACTTACATGTTCACCTATATGTTCACTTATATGTTCACCTATATGTTCACCTATATATTCACTTATATGTTCACCTATATATTCACTTATATGTGCACCTATATGTTCACCTATATGTTCACTTAAATGTTCACCTATATATTCACTTTTATGTTCACCTATATGTTCATGTAGAAACTGCATTAAGACCATACAGAAAACTTTGCATTGCATTTGGTGGATGTAACGGTGAATGTGTGGATGTGTATGAGCTGTAATGTGAATCTGAAAGTGACTTGAAATTGGAAAAAAGGCTTGATTGACAAAATAAAAAACCCACAAACCATTATACATTTCCTTCTTTTCCACTATCTACATACAAGAAAGAATCCACCTTGTAAATGTTTCAGGAAAACGTGTAGACATAGCTTTCCATCTCCTCTCATCTAATCTCCATAGTTAAATTCCATAACATGCCAATTACATGGGATACCTATTTCACGTGTTCGCACATACATAAGTTCTTGCATAATTTTTTTAGTTAGTTCTTAGTTATTAATATAATAGATAATATGAGCTAGGCATCATGTATGACAGTTGCCAAAGTGAGATATGAGCTACAAAATGACCAGATCCTGCCATGAGCTATAGGAGACATATATTGTATGTATAGGGCTTATATGTGGATATAAAGAAGCAATACAGGAGACCTATATGGCCTGTATATGCACCTCAATTTTGCCTATATGCGGCATATATATGCATATAGGTTTCATATATGTGCATATAAACTGCATATAGGTTTCATATATGTGCATATAAACTGCATATAGGTTTCATATACGTGCATATAAACTGCATATAGATTTCATATATGTGCTTATATCCTCATATAGGTTCAAGGACACACTGGTGGTGACCGCTGGGATCGAACCAGCAACCTTCTGCATATCAGTTCCATGGTTTAACCCACTGGACCACCATCTCACTGGGACGCACATGACGTCACGATCAGGGCTTGCCGAGCTGAACGCCCCAGACCTGTGGCTGTTTGAGAGTTATCACACACACCTTTCCTTCACAGCGCTGTTGCCGGCGGTTACCATGATGATAATTACAGCATCACAACACACAGATGAAAGAGACAGGAGACGCGATGAGTCCAGGCAAGGCAGACCGAGACTGTTGGTGGTAATGCCTCTGGGAACAGGAGTGTGTGTGTGTGTGTGAGGAAGTGTCATTGCAGGGCTCTTTACTAATGGCTACAACATCAAAGGCTTGAGCCAGAACAAGGACGCGGGGGAAGTGAGAGACTGACGCTTCCTAAAACACCCTCAAAGTTGATAAGGATATTACGCTTTATCCATACGGACAGAGCATCAGAACGACACACACACAACCTTCCTCTTTCCAGCTCCTGTGCAAAAACATGTGCTTAATTGTACTGGATGTGTCTTTTAAAGCGCTCATGAAAACGGAGAAATCCTGTTTTCCTTGAGCTTTTGACATATAAGAGGTCATCATACTATGAGAATATGAAACTGAAAACTTCCTTGTTAGTCCAAAAACTGTTTTTATTATAACCAAGCCGAGAACGACTCAACGCCTATTTCATCATCGCAACTTTGGCCCCGCCCACTGGAGTGTTAGTGAGATGATGAGGAGAGATGAAAAAACTCAAAATAACATCACCTTCCAAAGGATCCTAACGCTAGGAATGTGCTTATTTATTCTCAACAATGTAAAAATCATACTAACATTATAAATGCACCACAGGAAACATTATAAAACCATAAAACAATGCCGTTCATAGCCTCTTTAAATCTTAAAAGTATACGTTTACTTAAGCTTCTGGTACAAAAATTGAATTTTTAGAAAAATTATTTAACTATATTTTAGTTCGATAATTTTTTTATATAATATTCTGTATTTTTAGGGAACTTTATGGTACTAAATTATATTTATGCAGTATTTATAATTCACTTTTTTGAGCTTCAGACCTGAAAACTTATTTTTCAACTGGAACTATAAATGCTTTGGATCACAGACTGAAGTTTGGTCTCTTTTAAAGACGATACTTCAGTATTTTGAGTGGTCAAAAAAGCTCTGAAGTGCATTTAATATAAATGTAAATTATAATACACATGCGCTTCTCACTCAAGTATGGTCTGTAAAGGATGCTAAAGTGCACTTGTTATTCACACAATGATCTGATGATCTCTGTTGTGAAATGCTTTCACTTTCATTTCATTGAAAGATTCAGTAAAACGCCAGACTTATAATAAACTGCGGCTAAATTGTATACATTTCATGATTTCAAATAATTAGACTAGCTTTTGGATTAACAACATTTAATTTAACCATTACAACGGAAAAACTGAAATTATGAAAAAAAGTGCCATATATTATATTGCACTTGTGGCTGTTTAAAGAAGTTTTTTGACCCGTAACAATTTCCATTCCAAATCTGAGTGTAAACTACGCTATCATGTGACTGAAGAGCAGCTGTTGATGTGGTCCTCTCGTCATGTCTGCTCTGATTGTCATGGAGCAGAATCATATTTCCAGAACTGAATGATGAGGAATGTGGTTTGATCTGCACAGCCTCATATATGCGTGGACGGGGAACGAGCCTCTTTCATGTCGTAATGTATTCCCTGTGATTAATTCACGATGGAGGAATACAGCGCCTCGGCAGCCACCCGCTGGGCCCTACGGTGGCCTGTGTGGCCCATCCTCAGTGAGTGTGCAGGGGTCAAGAGGCCCAAACACTGGACGCTAGAGCCAGAGATTCACACTGTCCATCACACCATTCAAAGCCTGGACAAACCGCCCTTTACACTAGTGATGCACCGATCAGGATTTTACATGGCCGATTCCGATACCGATTTCCGATTTATTTTTTTTACACAATAAAGTAATGAAAGTGTACATGAAGAAGATGTGTATTTGGTATTTAACAGGCTAAATTGGCTTTTGGCTAATGAAAACAAGTCCGCAATCTGAAATTAACAGGAAACTGAATTGGAAATGAAAAGACTGAAAGGTGAAATTAAAGGCTAAACTGCATATTCTGCAATCCAAACAAACATGTTCCTTAAATCAGCATTTGTTTTTAAATTCAGTGTAAAGAAAAAAAGTCTTTACCAGAGAAATTAAATAAAACCAAAGTATATAATTGTTCCAAAATGTTAAATCAAATAATGTTTAGTGCAACGAAAAAAACTAAGAGCAGGTGCTTTTTAAATCAAATTAAGTCAATGTCATTTTAAAGGTAAAATAAAAGGTAACACTTTAGAATAATGGTCATTAGTTAACATTAGTTAATGTATTAACTAACATGAACTAACCATGAGCAGTGCATTTGTTACTGTATTTGTTCATCTTTGTTAACGTTAGTTAATATAAATCCAGCTGTTCATGGTTTGTTCATGTTAGTTCACATTTCATTAACTAATGTTAACAAGATTTTAATAATGCATTAGTAAATGAAGAAATTAACATTAACAAAGATTAATAAACGCTTTATAAGTGCAGTTCATTATTAGTTAATGTTAACTAATGACCATTATTCTAAAGTGTTACCAAATAAAAATGATCATCCTATACCTATAGGCTACAGAACTGATAGTATTTCATTTCTAAAGTGCAGCATGTTCTTCTTTAGGCTACAGAAATAAGTATTTCGGCTCTTTCACAAGTTGGTCTGTTTCGTTCTCATCCGATCCAACACGTGAGAAGCTGAGCTGAACAAACACTCACTATCTACACTTGAGCAGGCGGAGAGATAAGCTTTACAACTTCAGCTCGCGCAACTTCAGCTCGCTCAACTTCAGCTCGCGCAACTTCAGCTCGCTCAACTTCAGCTCGCTCAACTTCAGCTCGCTCAACTTCAGCTCGCGCAACTTGAGCTCGCGTAACTTCAGCTCGCTCAACTTCAGCTCGCTCAACTTCAGCTCGCTCAACTTCAGCTCGCGCAACTTCAGCTCGCTCAACTTCAGCTCGCGCAACTTGAGCTCGCGTAACTTCAGCTCGCTCAACTTCAGCTCGCTCAACTTCAGCTCGCTCAACTTCAGCTCGCTCAACTTCAGCTCGCGCAACTTGAGCTCGCGTAACTTCAGCTCGCTCAACTTCAGCTCGCGCAACTTCAGCTCGCGCAACTTCAGCTCGCGCAACTTCAGCTCGCTCAACTTCAGCTCGCGCAACTTCAGCTCGCGCAACTTCAGCTCGCGCAACTTCAGCTCGCTCAACTTCAGCTCGCGCAACTTCAGCTCGCTCAACTTCAGCTCGCGCAACTTCAGCTCGCGCAACTTCAGCTCGCTCATCTTCAGCTCGCGCAACTTCAGCTCGCGCAACTTCAGCTCGCGCAACTTCAGCTCGCGCAACTTCAGCTCGCTCAACTTCAGCTCGCGCAACATCAGCTCGCGCAACTTCAGCTCGCTCAACTTCAGCTCGCGCAACTTCAGCTCGCTCAACTTCAGCTCGCGCAACTTCAGCTCGCGCAACTTCAGCTCGCTCAACTTCAGCTCGCTCAACTTCAGCTCAACTTCAGCTCGCGCAACTTCAGCTCGCGCAACTTCAGCTCGCTCAACTTCAGCTCGCCCAACATCAGCTCGCGCAACTTCAGCTCGCGCAACTTCAGCTCGCTCAACTTCAGCTCGCTCAACTTCAGCTCGCTCAACTTCAGCTCGCTCAACTTCAGCTCAACTTCAGCTCAACTTCAGCTCGCGCAACTTCAGCTCGCGCAACTTCAGCTCGCGCAACTTCAGCTCGCTCAACTTCAGCTCGCTCAACATCAGCTCGCGCAACTTCAGCTCGCGCAACTTCAGCTCGCGCAACTTCAGCTCGCTCAACTTCAGTTCGCACAACTTCAGCTCGCTCAACTTCAGTTCGCACAACTTCAGCCCGCGCAGGAAAGCGGCTCTTCATTCCTTCAGCATATCTCGTCTCTTCTCTCATTTCTCCAGTTACTATTTGTAACACAAGTGACATGTTCGCGAATGATTGCGATATAGGCGTATGTGCGCGCGGGCGCACTTCCGGAAAAATCGGCAGAAAAATACAAAGAAAACCGGCCAGTTGCCGATCGTGCGCTAGAAGCGAAAACCGTCCGGTTCCGATTTTTGGCCGGTCAACCGGTGCATCCCTACTTTACATAACTTACAACATATGCAACATTTTACAGCTAGACAAAACTAAACAAATATGATTTTTTACCCAGCAAATGTATAACCTATAAAATATTATAGAGCTTGCAAAACTAGAAACATTATTAATATTTTCCAGGTCTTAATCAAATTGAGGTTTCCTCATGTATCCAGGTTTTTCTTTCTTCCATAAAAACACAAAACGAGACGTTTATCAGAACGCCAAGCTCCTCTTTTTCATTTAATGATTAACACGCTCAATCTGGAAAACACACTAAAACTTCTCAAACATGCATCGGCTCTACCGGTGATGATGTGTGAGTGTGTGTGAGAGAGAGTTCAGTCAGACCGAGTGTGTATGAAACTTTTCAAATCTATAATTGAACCAATCGCTTTATATGGCAGTGAAGTGTGGGGTCCTTCCATAAAATTTGACTTCTTAAATTGGGAAAAACATCCAATTGAAATTCTACATCTAAATTTCTGCAAAAGAATACTCAAAGAATACTCAAAGTCCAAAGAAAAACGCCAAACAACGGATGCAGGGCAGAACTAGGCCAATACCCTCTCCTTCTAAACATCCAAAACAGAGCCATCACATTCAGGAAACACCTAAAAACAAGCGACCCCAACACTTACCATCACAAAGCCCTGAAACACCAAGAGCTGAGCGTGACGAGGAGTGCCCTGTGTCAGCTGAGACACCACACACACACACACACACACACACACACACACACACACACACACACACACACACACACACACACACTGCCCCTGCCCCTAAACCTACCCATCACACACACACACACACACACACACACACACACACACACACACACTGCCCCTGCCCCTAAACCTACCCATCACACACACACACACACACACACACACACACACACACACACACACACACACACACACACACACTGCCCCTGCCCCTAAACCTACCCATCACACACACACACACACACTGCCCCTGCCCCTAAACCTACCCATCACACACACACACACACACACATGTCTGGTGGGCTATCCTTCTGGGGACTCACCATAGGCGTAATGGTTTTTATACTGTACAAACCGTATTTTCTATCCCCTTACACTGACCCTAAACCTACCCATCACAGGAGACATTCTGCATTTTTACATTTTCATAAAAACTCATTCTGAATGATTTATAAGCTTTTGTGCCCGTGGGGACCTCAATTTAGGAGACACGAGTCCCCATGAGTCTGTCTACAGTCAGGTTGGAAAAACATGTACACACACACACACACACACACAGCCCCTAAACCTACCCATCACACACACACACACACACACACACACACACACACACACACACACACACACACACACACACACACACACACACACACACACACACACACACACACACACACACACACACACACACACACACACACACACACACACACACACTGCCCCTAAACCTACCCATAACACACACACACACACACACGTTTGTTTTTGTGAAATGTGAGGACATTCCATAGGCGTAATGGTTTTTATACCGTACAAACCGTATTTTCTATCCCCTTACACTGACCCTAAACCTACCCATCACACACACACACACACACGGCCCCTGCCCCTAAACCTACCCATCACACACACACACACACACACACACACACACACACACACACACACACACACACACACACACACACACACACACACACACACACACACACACACACACACACACACACACACACACTGCCCCTGCCCCTAAACCTAGCCCTCACAGGAGACTGTGCAGTTCAGTTTCTGTGAAAAACTTGTTCTGTGTGATTTATAAGCATTTTGAAAAGTGAGGACATGGGGAACGTCCTCATATTTCACCCTCTTTTTGTAATACCTGTGTCATACCCATGTCATTATACACATTTGTGTCCTGATATTTCACGAAAACATGCCCACACACACACACACACTGCCCCTGCCCCTAAACCTACCCATCACACACACACACACACACACACACACACACACACACACACACACACACACACACACACACACACACACACACACACACACACACACACACACACACACACACACACACACACTGCCCCTGCCCCTAAACCTACCCATCACACACACACACACACACACACACACACAAAACCGAGAATACAGCGTTGCGCAGTCCCTGAGCTCAGTGAGAGACGAGAGACTCAGGAGAACTATGACCATCTACAGACTCAGTGTGTGTGTGTTTGTGTGTGTGTGTGTGTGTGTGTGTGGGCATGTTTTTGTGAAATATCAGGACACAAATGTGTATAATGTCATGGGTATTACAAAAAGAGGGTGAAATATGAGGACGTTCCCCATGTCCTCACTTTTCAAAATGCTTATAAATCACACAGAACGAGTTTTTTTTCACAGAAAGTGAACTGCACAGTCTCCTGTGAGGGTTAGGTTTAGGGGCAGGGGCAGTGTGTGTGTGTGTGTGTGTGTGTGTGTGTGTGTGTGTGTGTGTGTGTGTGTGTGTGTGTGTGTGTGTGTGTGTGTGTGTGTGTGTGTGTGTGTGTGATGGGTAGGTTTAGGGGCAGTGTAAGGGGATAGAAAATACGGTTTGTACGGTATAAAAACCATTACGCCTATGGAATGTCCTCACATTTCACAAAAACAAACATGTGTGTGTGTGTGTGTGTGTGTGAGAGATGAGAGACTCAGGAGAACCCTGACCATCTACAGACTCAGAGTGTGTGTGTGTGTGTGTGTGTGTGTGTGTGTGTGTGTGTGTGTGTGTGTGTGTGTGTGTGTGTGTGTGTGTGTGTGTGTGTGTGTGTGTGTGTGTGTGTGTGTGTGTGTGTGTGTGTGTGTGTGTGTGTGTGAGAGCGAGCACAGTCTGGCTGTGTGTGTGTGTGTGAGAGCGAGCACAGTCTGGCCGTGTGTGTGTGTGTGTGTGTGTGAGTGAGCACAGTCTGGCCATAGAGATGGGCCGGCGCAGACAGACCTGGCTCTCCCGTGAGGACAGACTCTGCTCGCACTGCATTCTGGGAGTGACGGAGACCGAGCTGCACTTCCTCACAGAATGCACAAAATACAGAGAGATCAGAGAGCACTACTACCCCAAAATTAACAACACATTCCCCCAATTCAGCTCCTGTAGCCCAACACAAAAACTCTGATACATCCTTGGTGAAGAAGACAAATGCTCAAATACAGCTGCAAGATTTGTGTCCTCTTGCCACGGGGACGGCCTAACAAACAGCCCATAAACACACACTCTCACAGCCCTTAAACACACACACACACACACACACACACACACACACACACACACACACACACACACACACACACACACACACACACACACACACACACACACACACACACACACACACACACACACACACACACACACACACACACACACACACACACACACACACACACACACACACACACACACACACACACACACACACAGCCCATAAAAACACACTCTCTCAAAGCCCTTAAACACACACCATTAGACTGCCAGTCAGGTAGATAATGTATATATGTTCAGTTGTTACAAGATTTATGTATTATATATTTTTATTTTATTTATTATGATCATTCTTTATTTATTTTATTCATATTTTGTTATTAGCATTATTTGGCGATATCAAGCCATGTGCACATAATATTTTGTCTTTTTATTTTTAGTTCTATCATTATTATAATCTGGTTTCCGTCCGCATCACAGCACAGAGACAGCGCTCATAAAGATTATAAATGATATTCGCCTCAATACAGATACAGGCAAAACATCAGTTCTGGTGCTACTGGACCTCAGTGCTGCATTCGACACTGTTGACCACAACATACTTCTTGACAGGCTAGAAAACTGGGTTGGGCTTTCTGGAATGGTCCTCAAATGGTTCAGGTCATACTTAGAAGGGAGAGGTTATTATGTGAGTATAGGTGACCATAAGTCTGAGTGGACATCCATGACATGCGGAGTCCCACAAGGGTCAATTCTTGCACCACTACTATTCAACCTGTACCACTGAGCCAAATAATGAAAAATAACAAAATGGCTTACCACAGCTATGCTGACGACACCCAGATCTACTTAGCCCTATCACCAAATGACTACAGCCCCATTGACTCTCTATGTAAATGCATTGATGAAGTTAACAGTTGGATGTGCCAAAACTTTCTTCAGTTAAACAAAGACAAAACTGAAATCACTACATTAGGAAACAAAGATGAAATTCTCAAGGTGAATGCATATCTTGAGGCTAAAGGTCTAAAATCAAAAAATCAAGTCAGGAATCTTGGTGTGATTTTGGAGTCAGACCTGAGTTTCAGTAGTCATGTCAAAGCAATAACTAAATCCGCTAACTATCATCTGAAAAATATATCAAGAATTAGATGCTTTATTTCCAGGCAAGACTTAGAGAAACTCGTTCATGCTTTTATCACCAGCAGGGTGGATTATTGTAATGGTCTTCTCACTGGCCTTCCCAAAAAGACCATTAGACAGAACGCTGAGCAGAACCAGCAGAACCAGAACATATGACCATATCACACCAGTCCTCAGGTCTGCACACTGGCTTCCAGTTACATTTAGGATCGATTTTAAAGTACTATTACTTGTATATAAATCACTCAATGACCTAGGACCTCAATACATTGCAGATATGCTGATTAAATACAAACCCAACAGATCACTCAGATCATCAGGATCAAGTCAGTTAGAAATACCAAGAGTTCACTCAAAGTAAGGAGAGTCTGCTTTTAGCTATTATGCCAGCTGTAGCTGAACCAGCTTCCTGAACAGATCAGATGTGCTCCAACAGTAGCCACTCTCAGATCCAGACTCAAAACACATCTGTGCACATCTGTCCAGACTCAAAACACATCTGTCCAGACTCAAAACACATCTGTTTAGCCGTGCATTTACTGAATGAGCTATGCCACTGTACGTCCGACTGATTGCACCTTATCTTATGCATTTACTCAATGAGCTCTGTGCTTTGTCCGAACTGCTTGCACTTTAATTATGTGAGTGTGTATGAGAGAGAGATCAGTCAGAGCGAGTGTGTGTGAGAGAGAGATCAGTCAGAGCGAGTGTGTGTGAGAGAGAGATCAGTCAGAGCGAGTGTGTGTGAGAGAGAGAGATCAGTGATCAGTTCTCGTGTGATTGTTATGGTCCAGCTCTCTCAGATGTGGCTGCAGATATTAATCATATTTAAGGCTTCATCTGCAGCTTCTCTATGATGTTTTCAGTGTTTCCTCACCAAACTCCCGACGGGAAAGAGCCATGCTTTGATTTATTCTGAGCGAGACATATGACTGCCATCATCAGAGCAAAGTTATGACATTATACACATGAACTGACATGCAAGTGTCACACACACACACACACACACACACACACACACACACACACACACACACACACACACACACACACACACACACACACACACTGTAAATAATATCCTCTGAGATGATGTCACAGATCTTCCATATGTGCGTGTGTGTGTGTGAGTGAGTGAGAGTGTCTGAGAGTGAATGTGTGTGTGTTTGTGAGAGTGTATGTCTGTCTGTGTAAATGTGTGTGTGTGTGTGTGTGTGTGTGTGTGTGAGTGTGATCACAGGGACTCTCATTGGTTTGAGTCTTCTCTCACAGGTAGGTGTTTCAAGGTTGCCTGGAGAGGAGAGGAATCCGAAGCACATCAACTGGCCACGGGGGTTCCTCAGGGCTCAGTGCTTGGACCTCTCCTTTTCTCCATTTACACTACTTCATTAGGCCCCATCATTCAGGCACATGGCTTCTCATATCACTGCTATGCTGATGACACTCAACTGTACCTTTCATTCCAACAAGACAACCCCACAGTAGCTGCACGAATCTCCAGCTGTCTGGCTGACATCTCTGCATGGATGAGTAAAAATCACCTGCAGCTCAACCTGGCAAAGACTGAGTTCCTCATCTTTCCCGCCAGTCCCACTGTGCAACATGACTTCACCATCCAGTTAGGTACATCCCTGATCTCCCCTTCAAAGTCAGTCAGAAATCTTGGAGTTACATTTGATGACCAGTCCTCCAGAGAACACATTTCTCATGGTGCGTTCACACCGGACGCGATTCGCGCGAGTGATTTACATGTTAAGTCAATGCAGAGACGCGGAATGGCATTCTGCGGCACGATTCGCGCGAATGAGGCGGCGCGATTTGAGCGTTTTGAACGTGAGATTCGATTGAATCGCGGGAATCGCTCAAGTTGAAAAATCTGAACTTTGGCGGATATTTCGCGCCGCGTTAACCAATCAGGAGCTTGCTCTAGTAGTGACAACAATGAAGAGAAAATCTGTATATTAATATCTGGTTCAGACAATATGATTATCACTGTGATAACATTAAATGACATGAAACACAACCCAGTCTCTTTTTGTTAAATGCAAGTTTATAATTATACAAAAGTATAAGTAAAAGGTATAAAAAGCTACACATGAAATAAAGCAAACAATTCAGTCAAACATTCAAAGTCAGAGCTAGCAGACTAACGTTACAACTGCAACCTACAGT
>NC_137107.1:3013115-3040615 GCF_949357685.1 Gobio gobio
CTAAATATAAATATAAATGTCCTCATTATAAGATAAAAAAGTCAAAAATATGATTTTAAAAGTCATAATAGTGAGATAAAGTCAAAAATACGACATGCTAAGTCATAATTATAAGATACATTGTTGAAAATGTGATTTAAAAAGTCCTCATTATTAGATAAAAAGTCAAAGATATGATTTTTAAAGTCCTCATTAGATAAAAAGTCAAAAATATGATTTTTAAAGTCCTCATTATTAGCTTAAAATTCAAAAATATGGTCAAAAATATGGTTTTTAAAGTCCTCATTATTAGATAAAAAGTCAAAAATATGATTGTAAAAGTCCTCATTATCAGATGAAAAGTCAAAAATATGATTTTAAAAGTCCTCATTATTAGATAAAAAGTCAAAAATATGATTTGAAAAGTACTCATTATTAGATAAAAAGTAAAAAAATATGATTGTAAAAGTCCTCATTATCAGATAAAAAGTAAAAAAATATGATTTTAAAAAGTCCTCATTATTAGATAAAAAGTCAAAAATATGATTTTAAAAGTACTCATTATTAGCTTAAAAGTCAAAAATATGATTTTAAAAGTCCTCATTATTAGATAAAAAGTCAAAAATATGATTGTAAAAGTCCTCATTATTAGATAAAAAGTCAAAAATATGATTGTAAAAGTCCTCATTATCAGATGAAAAGTCAAAAATATGATTTTAAAAGTCCTCATTATTAGATAAAAAGTCAAAAATATGATTTGAAAAGTCCTCATTATCAGATAAAAAGTCAAAAATATGATTTGAAAAGTCCTCATTATTAGATAAAAAGTCAAAAATATGATTTTAAAAGTCCTCATTATTAGATAAAAAGTAAAAAAATATGATTGTAAAAGTCCTCATTATCAGATAAAAAGTCAAAAATATGATTTTAAAAGTCCTCATTATTAGATAAAAAGTCAAAAATATGATTTTAAAAGTACTCATTATTAGATAAAAAGTCAAAAATATGATTTTAAAAGTCCTCATTATTAGATAAAAAGGTCAAAAATATGATTTAAAAGTCCTCATTATCAGATAAAAAGTCAAAAATATGATTTTAAAAGTACTCATTATTAGATAAAAAGTCAAAAATATGATTTAAAAGTCCTCATTATTAGATAAAAAGTCAAAAATATGATTTTAAAAGTACTCATTATTAGATAAAAAGGTCAAAATATGATTTTAAAAGTCCTCATTATTAGATAAAAAGGTCAAAAATATGACATGCTAAGTCATAATTCTAAGATAAAATGTTGAAAATGTGATTTTACTTATTTACTTTATTTGACTTGATTTTACTTTGGGGAACCCCTTTATTATAGACCGTACAACATTAAGAGCCCTTGTTTACAGCCAGAAAGCTCATTTTTAGGTGGGAATCGTGTTCGTTAGAAACTTCGGTCACCGGCTATATGCCTCAGAGCTCTCGGGCGGTGAAAGAGTTAAGGAAGAAAAGCAGCGATTGTCTTCGACTGTTTAAAGTCGTTCGCAACAAGGTGCACCAGGTGCGCCGCGTGGTTACCGACCTCTGTGTTTACTGCTGACTCCCTTCCGCAAGAGAGCAGCTTCACCGCGTGTTTACTCCACCCACAGCTCCTCCGAGCCATCAGATAAGACGCAGACAGAAAGAGAGAGAGAGAGAGACGGAGGGAAACACTCGCGCTCTCCTCCTCCTCCTCTTCCTCCTCAGCTCCTGTTTGCATGGTAGTAAAGATGCAGTTGCAGAGATACTCACAGGCATAACCACAGCTCACCTCACCTTCACTCCACTCTCACTGAGACTGAGATATCACAGCACAGGATGTAGGATGTATGTCAGTGGCATCGCCGCACACACAGATCATACACGCGTGTGCATGTGCATGTGCGCGCCCATGAAAACAAACACGTGCACGCTTCAGAAGAAGAGCTAAACGCACTATTGTCGTCACGTTGCTGCACAATTGTTTTCGGGGGTTTCCCTGAAAATCGTTGAAAACCTGGGGAGTTACTTTTATGTTTGGCTTTGCTTTAGTGCTTCTTTTTCTTCTTCTTCCTCCAGATCCAAGAAGACCTTGTTCTGGGTCCCACAAGCAGAGAGCTATTTTTAGCGGTGAAATGCTTTCCAGTTGGCTCTGGACGATCATAAGAGGGGGAAAAACCACACAGAAAACCGCCTTCCAGAAGGCAGCGGGCAGCGGATCTGGGATCTCCCTACTTTTAAAGTGATCAGTTGGCGGCGACGGCCCAGATGAAATACACATCTATATTTCCAGAACTGCAGCAGTCTCTCGATACACTCAATCGTCCTCAATCCTGTCTTACAATGAGGATTTTTCCCCGTAGATCACTGTAAATTAGGGATTTGCAATGCACCGAATGCAATCTTTAACAGTTAACAGCTTGTTTGAACACACTTCAATCCCAGTTCCCACACAAACATATTAAAGGGTTAGTTCACCCAAAAATGTAAATTCTGTCATTAATGACTGAGCCTCATGTGGTTGGACACCCGTCAGACCTCCGTTCATCTTCAGACACAAATGAAGATATTTTAGTGTAAATCTGATGCTCTGAAAGGCCTCCATTGGCTCAACTTTACACTCTCAAGACCCTTAAAAGACACTAAAGACTAAAGTTACAAAGTCCATCTCACTACAGCGGCTCTACAATAACTTTACGAAGACGAGAATAGTTTTTGTGCGCAAAAAAACCCTAAATAACGACTTATATAGTGATGACGATTTCAAAACACGGCATCATGAAGCTTCGAAGCGTTATGAATCAGTGAGTCGATTCAGCGGTTCAGAGCGTTATGAATCAGTGAGTCGATTCAGCGGTTCAGAGCGTTATGAATCAGTGAGTCGATTCAGCAGTTTGGCGGTTTGACACGCGATCCGAATCATGAATCGACTCACTGATTCATAACGCTTCGAAGCTTCATGATGCCGTGTTTTGAAATCGTCATCACTATATAAGTCGTTATTTAGGGTTTTTTTGCGCACAAAAACTATTCTCGTCTTCATAAAGTTATTGTAGAGCCGCTGTAGTGAGATGGACTTTGTAACTTTAGTCTTTAGTATCTTTTAAGGGTCTTGAGAGTGTAAAGTTGAGCCAATGGAGGCCTTTCAGAGCATCAGATTTACACTAAAATATCTTCATTTGTGTCTGAAGATGAACGGAGGTCTCACGGGTGTCCAACCACATGAGGCTCAGTCATTAATCACACAATTTACATTTTTGGGTGAACTAACCCTTTAAGTATTCTGTCCATTTGATCAGGAAACTCAAACGATAAATGCCGCTCTTTAATGTGCTGGAAGTTGGGCGGTACTCCTCTACATTTTACTCTTAAGCATCCCTGCATCTTTTCTTGCGTACCGCTACTTCTCGCCTTTATAACGGACGTCCAAACGTTTAATTAAATCTCTAGTTTGGGTCATTTGGTCCGACCCAAGGGCAAACAATTATACACTGTAGGGATCGACCGATATGGATTTTTTAGTGCTGATACCGTTTTTTTCCCATCAGCCTTAGCCGATGACGATACGGGCTGCCGATTTTCTGGAGCCGATATTTGGAGCCGATACTGCTTTTGCTCCCTCAATTTACATCATAAAAATGACACTATGATCACGATGATAACAATTTAAAATTTACAATTTAAAAAAGGAACATTTATTGAACTAAAAAAAACTATATTTAACAAATAGTAAAAACAGGCGAGGTAGAACAAGAAAAAAAAAAAGAGTTCAGTGGTGAAAATAAATTCTGAAAATAAATATTTAAGCATAAATAAAATAATGACACTATTGCACACAGTATCAACAAGCGAGCAGCATAATAAAGTGCACACTGACTGCACTATACTTCATTTAACACTATTCACAACCTAGTCATTTAATGGTTACACTCTAAAAAATGCTGGGTTAAAAATAACCCAAGATGGGTTGAATATGGACTAACCCAGCAATTGGGTTGTTTTGACCCAGCGGTTGGGTTAAATGTTTGCTTAAAACAACCCAATTGATGGGTTAGTCCATTTTCAACCCAACTTGGGTTATTTTTAACCCAGCATTGTTTAGAGTGTAGGTGCACTTCGCTGAATCTCTTGTAGAGCAACACCAGCTGTAATTCAGGAAAAATCTCGTTATATATTCATTATATTAGCCGTTATATTCATTATATTAGCCGTTATATTCATTATATTAGCCGTTATATTCATTATATTAGCTGTAATATTCATTATATTAGCCGTTATATTCATTATATTAGCTGTAATATTCATTATATTAGCTGTAATATTCATTATATTAGCCGCTATATTCATTATATTAGCAGATATATTCATTATATTAGCCGTTATATTCATTATATTAGCCGTTATATTCATTATATTAGCCGTTATATTCATTATATTAGCTGTAATATTCATTATATTAGCTGTAATATTCATTATATTAGCCGCTATATTCATTATATTAGCAGATATATTCATTATATTAGCCGCTATATTCATTATATTAGCCGTTATATTCATTATATTAGCCGTTATATTTATTATATTAGCGATATATTCATTATATTAGCCGTTATATTCAATTAGCCGTTATGTTCATTATATTAGCCGTTATTTCACTATATTAGCCGTTATGTTCATTATATTAGCCGTTATATTCCTTATATTAGCCGTTATATTCATTATATTAGCCGTTATATTCCTTATATTAGCCGTTATATTCATTATATTAGCCGTTATATTCATTATATTAGCCGTTATATTCCTTATATTAGCCGTTATATTCATTATATTAGCCGTTATTTAACTATATTAGCCGTTATATTCATTATATTAGCCGATATATTCATTATATTAGCCGTTATATTCATTATATTAGCTGTTATTTAACTATATTAGCCATTATATTCATTATATTAGCCGTTATAGTCATTATATTAGCCGTTATATTCATTATATTAGCCGTTATTTAACTAAATTAGCCGTTATATTCATTATATTAGCCGTTATTTAACAATATTAGCCATTATATTCATTATATTAGCCGTTATAGTCATTATATTAGCCGTTATAGTCATTATATTAGCCGTTATATTCATTATATTAGCCGTTATTTAACTATATTAGCCGTTATAGTCATTATATTAGCCGTTATATTCATTATATTAGCCGTTATTTAACTATATTAGCTGTTATAGTCATTATATTAGCCGTTATATTCATTATATTAGCCGTTATTTAACTATATTAGTCGTTATATTCATTATATTAGCGATATATTCATTATATTAGCCGTTATATTCATTATATTAGCCGTTATATTCATTATATTAGCCGTTATGTTCATTATATTAGCCGTTATTTCACTATATTAGCCGTTATAGTCATTATATTAGCCGTTATATTCCTTATATTAGCCGTTATATTCATTATATTAGCCGTTATATTCATTATATTAGCCGTTATATTCCTTATATTAGCCGTTATATTCATTATATTAGCCGTTATTTAACTATATTAGCCGTTATATTCATTATATTAGCCGATATATTCATTATATTAGCCGTTATATTCATTATATTAGCCGTTATTTAACTATATTAGCCATTATATTCATTATATTAGCCGTTATAGTCATTATATTCTACTGAACCTGTGTACACTGTGTATAAATGATTATATTTCAGCAACGAATTGGAGTAAAAACATAATTTTATGATTAGATTTAGAAGTTAAAGTAAAAACTGCCTCATGTGAAGTTCACATGTTTGATGTATTGATTATTATATCTAAACATGAATATCAGCTGAATTTAGTCTAATAGTTTGGGCTCTGTCCTTTAATAATAAGTTTATATATAGTTTACAGCATTACCTTTAAGAAACTTTTTTCCACACTGTGTTGCTATATGGGAACTGCCTCACTCAGTATTAATAAGCAGTAATTAGGAGTTTATTGAGGTAAATGCAGTATTTAATAGTTAGTTAATAGTGAAAATTGGACCCTAAACTAAAATGTGACCAGTGAAATATCAATAACCAATCTGTAGGAGGACGTTTGTTTAAACTAAAAGCTTTTACTTGCTAAAAGACGACAGTAGATTGAGTGTGTACAACAGGTTAGTGTTTAGATTATGACCTTCAAAAACAACGATTAACTTCAAAACACCACAAAAAAGTCCAGTGATGTGGATAAGACTGATATTACGGCGATGTGGTCATGTGAACAGCGTCAGTGACGGCTTCAGCGCCACGTGTTTCTCAGTAATTCACAGAGAGTGCTGATGGGGTGATATAGTTATCATATAGGAAGTAGTAGGTTAGTCAGCCATCGCTTTAACCTCTGACCCAAAAGAGATGAAAACCAAACTCACACACAATAAACAACAGGTGATGACAACAGTGAGGGACTGAAGAAGCAAGAAACCACACAGACAGTCTTTCATCATAAACGCGTACACACTGTGAATTAGCTGCTAAATGTTTCATATCTTTAATGATTTAACATTTATTGAGGAATATGTGCATATATATTCTCATTATGGTAATACTGTATGTTTGCCTCAGATAATCCTGTAGTTAGCTTGAGAAAGATTTTTGTTTTAACTCAATAGACAACATGTTTCTCATTAGATGAACAAAAGTAGGGATGACCTATATATCGGACCGATAACAATAACATTAAAAATGAAAATATATCGGCTGATACCGATTCGGTGGCCG
Source organism: Gobio gobio (assembly GCF_949357685.1). NCBI lineage: Eukaryota > Metazoa > Chordata > Actinopteri > Cypriniformes > Gobionidae > Gobio > Gobio gobio. The sequence continues at coordinate 3,019,853 of NC_137107.1, forward strand.
ATATATTAAAGCTGATAAATAACAAACTTTTGTTTTTGTAATCAGGCTCTCAAATATTATATGAAAAATTGGATTTAGATTTATTGGCCAATGTATCGGTTATCGACTTTCAAATATAAATAATTATCGTTATCGGTTTTAAAATTTAAAGAATTATCGTTATCAGCTTTCAAATGTAAAGAATTATCGTTATCGGCTTTCAAAAGAATTATCGGTTACCGGCTTTCAAATATAAACAATTATCGGTTATCGGCTTTCAAATATAAAGTATTATCGGTTATCGGCTTTCAAATATAAACAATTATCGGTTATCGGCTTTCAAATATAAAGTATTATCGGTTATCGGCTTTCAAATATAAAGTATTATCGGTTATCGGCTTTCAAATATAAAGTATTATCGGTTATCGGCTTTCAAATATAAAGTATTATCGGTTATCGGCTTTCACATATAAACAATTATCGGTTATCGGCTTTCAAATATAAAGAATTATCGTTATCAGTTTTCAAATATAAAGAATTATCGGTTATTGGCTTTCAAATATAAAGAATTATTGTTATCGGCTTTCAAATATAAAGAATTATTGTTATCGGCTTTCAAATATAAAGAATTATCAGTTATCGGCTTTCAAATATAAATAATTATCGGCTATCGTATCGGCCAAAATGTTCATATCGTGCATCCCTACCCTTACGAAAAAGAAGTTTATTCAAGTGTGCTATTAGTATACTTCTACTAAACAAAAAATTATAAGTATACTTTCAGTCTACTTTTTATATACTTCTCAGAAATATATTAAAGCAGATAAATAATATTTCTTTTCCTTTTGTTTTTGAAACCAGGCTCTCAAAAATTATATAAAAAATTGGATTTAGATTTATAGGCCAATATATCGGTTATAGGCTTTCAAATATAAAGAATTATCAGTTATAGGCTTTCAAATATAAAGACTTATCGTTATCGGCTTTCAAATATAAAGAATTATCGTATCGGCCAAAATGTTCATACCGTGCATCCCTACCCTTACGAAAAAGAAGTTTATCAAATGTGCTATTAGTATACTTTTATTAAACTAAATACTTTCAGTCTACTTTGTATATACTTCTCAAAAATATATTAAAGCAGATAAATAATATTTTCCTTTCCTTTTGTTTTTGTAATCAGGCTCTCAAAAATTATATAAAAATTTGGATTTTGATTTATCGGCCAATATATCGGTTATCGGCTTTTATATCGTTATCGGTGCATCCCTAAACAAAAGTATTTGAGTTGTCAGTTGTTAGTTGAGTTAACTAATATTGACAAGTTGTGATTGAAATCAATAGAACGCACAATATTTACTTTAAGTACAAATCTGCAGATCTTCAAACTGATCAGTTTGCGATCAATCATCTTAAAGCGACAGTTCACCCAGAAACCCATGTGACTTTCTTCAGCTGAATAAAAAGAACATATTTTAAAGGTCCAAACAAAAAATTATGACCAGATGTTCATCATTTCCAAAACGGTAATATTTAAACTTCTACAAGTCTTTAATCTTGGACATTGGTGATCGACGTGTTCACGTTTCACCATTACGTCATATCATGACATCACGGGCACTTGCAGACCTGTTGTTCTTGGTCTTTGCCCCTAGTAAATGCACAGCCAGAGCAAAAGAACAGGAACTATGAATTGTGGGACACATGCTGAGTTTGTCCCACAAGAGCCTGTGCTTCACTTCCCACTGCTGGGGTCAGCCAACGCCCCCAGCACCCCGAATTAGTGCCGGGCCAGACCTACTGGAGCCTCGGCAGCCACATGGGGCGGCACACATGGGTGTGATCACACGGCCTAATCCCGCTCGCATCTGATACCCATCTACCAGCAGCACGACTGCCACAGCTGGGTACAGCCCAACACACACACACACACATGTGCATGTTATCACAGGAGCCTCTGCGGAGGTTTCAGACTCTTCCTTCCAACTGAAAACAAGAGTGTAACGTCCCACAGATCAGCAGGAATCAATCATTTAACACGACGGAAAACTGAGCACTGCTCATCTAGGACACATCAACCGAGCTCGCAGGACTCAAACCTCGTCCTAATTACACCAAAACAATGATCGCTCGCCACTGCAAGCATGAAAAATGGCAAGAATACATTTAAAAGATAATATTCAGTCATATTATTGGCTGGATAGTGACACTAGCTTTCAACATCAGCACTATAATTGAGCAGAATCATGGCACTTTTGTCTACATAATATATACACACACCTAGTTTATTAAAGCCTATAGGCTAATTGAGTGTTCTTCAATAAAGATATGGGCAATTAAATAAATAAAAATTAAATTATGTAATATTCATATATTGATGTAAATATGTAAATGGTGTACATATTCATATGCCTTTATAAAAGTTATGGAATAAAATTCATTCATTAATTTATTCAACTAATTTTTTAAGTATTTTATATTAATAACACTTAAAAGAAATATGTATATATTAATAAGAATGCTATCAAGTCATTTTTGTCATACATTCTATATCCCATCTTAATGACGCAAATTGACCTCTTTGAATAATTGTACATTTTGTGCCATGACAACAAAATTGGCAAAAGTTTCTATTTATTTCCCTTAATCGATCACATGACACATGATTGACGTCAGTCAGTTGTTCTGTATCTTTCGACATTTCTTCTGATGTTCATTCATGTTTATTTGCTGCTGTAACTAGTAGAAGAGGAACAGATGATCGCTTCAACTGAGGCTCTTTAATTATAAAACTTACAGAATTTGAAAGCTGAGACACTGATTCTCAAAAGTTTCAAAGCACAAAGTGTTGATCTGTCTTCAGTGTGTAATGTTGCACAAGTTATTCTCTATATCAGTGTCAGTAGCTGCGTTTCCATTACCCTTCAAAATGTGCAAATTGAAAATTGAAAACGCGCCAATTTTGCAAAAACTCCCATATGTCGCAAAAAAGTTTTGAGGTGGTTTTTCATGCAATTCAAAAAAGGACATTTACAGGTCACCTGGGGTACAAAAAAGACGATCATTCTTTACAGATGACGTGGACAGAAGACAAGACCTTTAATAAACTCATAAAAGACAAAAGAATTACAGGAATGCAGGATTCTAAACAAAAAAATGCCACAATTTATCCTGACCTTGAAGCAGAAACACCTCATATATAAGTATAAAGGGCTTTCCTTCCCATTAATGCTTGGATAACACGCCTACGTCTCCTCCATTAATAATAACAGCCAGTAGAGTGGATGGGATATACATAAACCCAACATACGTGGCATCATTTTTGGAATGACTTTAGTCGCAAAAAAAAAGTTGCATAACATCGTAAATGGAAACGCCGTCATTTCGCAATTGTTTTTTATCGACATTTAGAAAATATCGATTTTTTTGTGTGCAAATCTGTAATGGAAACGCAGCTAGGGTTTCTGAACTCCTGAAACACCTCCATTGTAGTCTTGAGTTTCTTCCGGGAACCAACACGTCACAATATTCCTCATTATAATAATTAATGGGCAGCATAACGAGGTGGGGCTGGTGCATCATCATCCTACACATGCTGAATATGCAGACTGTCCTCCAAAAACCCAGACTCTATAGGTTGGTTCTCAAGCACCTTATAACAACCTTTATTTACGTTTTAAAGTCATGCGTCCTCTAGCTGGCTTTAAAAAAAAAATTACAGTGTCGTGTTATGTCTGTCGTCATGAAATAATTTTTTTTTAACAACTACACCCACCCCTAAACCTACCCCTAGATATATAGTGCATATACACTTTATGAGCACATGCGTTCCCTGGGATCGAACCAACGATTGCATGACCACATGATCACATGATGTTGTATTTTGCAATGCTCTATCAATTGAGCTACGCAAAACCTGAAATGTATGATGCAAATAAAAAGAAACAAAGTATTCAAATCAAAGTGTCCTATTGTCGATAGGGGCGCAACTTTAGTAAACACTCTACGGGTCGTATTTCAGGGAAGTGACAAACCACCTATAGGCGTTTTAGTTGGAGGACATGTTGGAATATGTTACAATTTATCACAAAGGCTCTACTGGAGCAGGTTTTCCTGCTTTAATGTTGATTAATTCCTCATATTCTCCATTGTTGCGGCTCCTCTCTTCCCAGTCTGTCAGTAGCTATGTTTCCATCCAAATTTGCGAATGTAATTTATGTGCTAAAATGCAATATCGCATAAAACATTTGCGAATAAAGCACCGTTTCCATCCAGTGAGTCAAAGAGAACATAATCGCCACTTCCTGATAAACTACCGCTAAAAAATCACTAAGAACCACAGGAGAAGCCTCAATATATAATCATTTTCCTATATAATTATTTGCGTCTCAGAGAAACTCGTGCGTCTTTCAGAGGCAGATAAGACAGTTCTAGGAGGGAAATATACCGAGCATCTTTGACTTCTGAAAGACCAAAACACATTTCAGATGCTGTGAAAAACAAGATTTTTCAGCTGGTTACTACAGTTATGCTGTTACATCACAAAAGTCACATGATTATTTTAATGCGCATCAAGGAATTGATTTGATAATGCATTTCCATTGTAGTTTATGCACATGTTTTCGTATCGGAGAGAAACGTTTTTTATGCAAATTTTTTGATTTTATGCGCATCTTGGCATTTCCATTCAGCATTTTTTGCGCCTAAACAAAAAGTGGATGGAAACATAGCTATTAACGCTCTGTTTAGTCCCTGTCTCTATGAAGCCCCTCCTTCTGAAGAGCACACTGTGCTCTGATTGGTCGGCTGGAGCGGTGTGTTGTGATTGGTGTTTGGGAAATGCCCCGCCCCTTACCCCAACAGTTTCAACACACGACTGACTAACTCAACCAGACCCCACATCGTTATGCTGCCCATTAATTATTATAATGAGGAATATTATGACGAGTGTTCCCGGACGAAACTCAAGACTACAATGGAGTTCAGAAACACAGACACTGAGAGAGAGAAGAACTGCAACATCACATGAACACTTTGTGCTTTGAAACGTTAGAGAATCAGAGTCTCTGCTTTCAAATTCTGTACGTTTTATAATTAAAGAGCCTCAGTTGAAGCGATCATATGTTCCTCTTCTACTAGTTACAGCAGCAAATAAACATGAATGAACAAATGTCGAAAGATACAGAACAACTGATGATCAATCAGTGTTTCAACCACAGAAAGACGTCAATTAAACAACTTGAGAACAATATATCGCGTAACTTCACATTTACCTCAGAAAAGTCAATAAATGTCTATAAACTTGATAGACAACCATTCAAGCATTAGAAAGGAGCGTTTTGATAAATAAATGTATGCACTAAATTACAAATTCACTATATATTTAGTTAAGCTGTTGTCTTCATTATGAAGTTTTGACAGACACTGAAATATAACAGTTAAGTAGAAAACTTTTATCATTGTATACAATTTAAAACTCAATTTTAGTGTTGATTACTATATTTAAAAAGTAAATATCAATTGAATTTGGACTAATTTGATGCTAATTTTAAACTTTATCATCAATGTACCAACTAAATGAGTTCCCCATACTTTATGGTTCACACAATTAGATTGTATTCCTGAAGAAAAATATCCAAAGACTATATAATCAAGAATCGTAATGAAAACTGTGGCAATAGTGAACACCAATAATGACAGCATGATTGTCATCATTAAGCAGTCTTTAAAGGCCAGACGTTGTTGCCCCTGTCCTACAGGACGTCTGGGGAACGGGTCAGGGGGAAGGGCAACTCTACACACCTGGGTGAGAACGAGCCACCGCCTCCCGCAAGGGTCCCAGCTCACCTCTCACACTCATCTACAAGACAAAACACCAGCTCACATCACACATGCGTCACTGTGTCTCGACTTATGGTTGCCTTGAGGTGGGGGATTTTCTTTCACTTTTACTGCGCTTTCATCAAGATGAGTGGCTGGTTGATTCATTAAGAGAAAGTCTTGACGACAAAACATACAGTAGCACAAACACCGATATGAAACAGCACCGCAATAACAAGCCGGGCATCAGTGATATGAACAAGTGGGAGTCTTCAAATAAATCCTGCTTTGCGTTTGATTAATCTGGGCTCATTTTCCTGCGCTTTACTAAAGGTGATGAAGTGTGTCGTCGCCGAATGCAACCACAGAAAATACGTCAATTGGTCCAATAAACACAGAGCCGCAATGTCCACATTTCACAAACAACAGGATTGCTCCTTCCTGCAAAAAAATTATATCAGTCTGGATTCAGGCACAGAAACAGCGCTTTTTATTAAAATGACAAACGACTTACTTTTAACGTTTGACCAAGGCTGTATCTCAACTTGATCTTAGTGCTGCGATCGACACTATAGATCATAAAATACTCTTAGATCGACTACAGAATTACACTGGTATTCAGGGATCGCTTGAAACAGGGAAAAATCGAAGATAACGTCGGAATGCCACAAGGCTCTGTGTTAGGCCCTCGGCTACTCTCAATATATATGCCGTCACATTATAAGAAAACATGGACTTAGTTTCCACTGATATCTATGCTGATGATACTCAGTTACACAGTCAAACCTAAATGCACCTTCAACATTTCTCACATTAGCACAGTTTATTCACTACACTTTAAAAAATGGTAATAAAATACGACAATAATTCAACAAATTCATCTTGATAATGTTGGATAGAAAGGGATGTAATGAATTAGATGTTAGATTTAAGAACACAATTCGATAAAACCAGTTTAGCTCAAGCAATGCTTCTTTGTGTTCAGTCTGTGGGGTCAAAGGAAACAAACACTTCAGCAAAAACATGGTGTCTGAATCAATTTGGTATAATCAGTTTTACTGTATGAAGAACGTTTGGGTATAATGTGTCACAGTTGACTTTATTTTGCTACTATAGAGTCTACAGAGTCCTTCACACACTAGAGAAACTTTATATCTGTGTCTGAATCATTTTTGGTTTGACTGTATGTCAGTCTGGAGCTCGAACAAAATGTGATAAATTCAGTGAGTGATATGATCCTGCTTTGCTTTTGATTCATCTGGGCTCATTTTCCTGCGCTTTACTAAAGGTGATGAAGTGTGTCGTCGCCGAATGCAATCACAGAAAATACGTCAATACGTCCAATAAACACAGAGCCACAATGTCCACATTTCACAAACAACATGATTGCTCCTTCCTGCAAAAAAATGATATTAGTCTGGATTCAGGCACAGAAACGGCGCTTTTTATTAAAATGACAAACGACTTACTTTTAACGTTTGACCAAGGCTGTATCTCAACTTGATCTTAGTGCTGCGATCGACACTATAGATCATAAAATACTCTTAGATCGACTACAGAATTACACTGGTATTCAGGGACCGCTTGAAACAGGGAAAAATCGAAGATAACGTCGGAGTGCCACAAGGCTCTGTGTTAGGCCCTCGGCTACTCTCAATATATATGCCGTCACATTATAAGAAAACATGGACTTAGTCTCCACTGATATCTATGCTGATGATACTCAGTTACACAGCCAAACCTAAATGCACCTTCAACATTTCTCACATTAGCAGTTTATTCACTACAGCTTAGAAAATGGTAATAAAATACGACAATAATTCAACAAACTCATCTTGATAATGTCAGAGAGAAAGGGATGTAATGGATTAGATGTTAGATTTAAGAACACCATTAGATAATACCAGTTTAGCTCAACCAATGACCAAGCAATGCAGTCTGTGGTGTCAAAGGAAACAAACACTTCAGCAAAAACATGGTGTCTGAATCAATTTGGTCTCAAATTGTTATTACTGTATGAAGAATGTTTGGGTATAATATGTCACAGTTGACTTTATTTTGCTACTATAGAGTCTACAGAGTCCTTCACACACAAGAGAAACTGTATATCTGTGTCTGAATCATTTTTGGTTTGACTGTATGTCAGTCTGGAACAAAATGTGATAAATTCAGTGAGTGATATGATCCTGCTTTGCTTTTTGATTCAAGTGTGTGGAATCACAGAAAATACATTTCCCGACAAGACAATTGGTCAAATCAACACAGAGCCACAACGTCCGCATTTGACAGGGAGATCAACACGAATGGTTTCCAGGAGTCGGAGCTACATCTGCCTCACACCTTGATAAAAGTCTCCTTCATCTGAGAAGAATTTGCTCGGCTGCTGTGACTTCAGGGGCTTGACATGTTGGAGCACGGCTCGGAGACGACTTAAACACCTGTCCCCCTCTCTCACGGCGGAACAGACACGACCACACCAATAATTACAGCTATAAACACCTGAGGGGATCCGACGGGTTTTGATAGTTTCCCAAATATTTCCGGCTCCATAAATAACTGTGCGGATTCGTCCGCAGGCGCTCGCTTCAAAGACCGGCGAAATGGGTTCTCTTATCAATATTTGGGCTGACTTTCTTAGGCGTGAATTAACCTCCGGCTGGAGGAGCTTTGAGCTTTACACACGCTTACGATAAGTGACATTGTGCCTTCCGTTTTCGGACCTACAACTTTCAAGCTTTCCAGCGGGACACATTGTGTCCTGATTGAATGGGTTAAAGAGCTTTTTTCTTAAAGAGGGTGTAATCCAGTGTGTGTTACTTATCGCCGTCAGTCAGAGCTGCTGTGGATGGATTATGACACAAAGCCAGTGTTCGTCTATTGTTTACTCTGAGACTAAAGGCTGCTTGAACAAGCCTCCATCAACACAAGACCGCACGAGCTTCGACTTCAATCAATCGCCAGAACTACGCTTAAATGTTAACAAGGGATCCCCGATGGTTGTGTAGAATCAGCAGCTTAGCTGTGTATTGTGGGTAAAGAGATGATAAAGAGCTTGAATCCAGATCACAACTATAATTTATAATCTTCAATGTTTGGCACTAAGAACAATCCTTGAATTTGGAAGACCCTACGGTTTGCTTTCTCTGTGGAAAACCACTTGACTTGAGACGGGACGGATGAAAAGAAGAGTGTTAAACAATGGTAAAGGACTGAAAAAAGTGGCATAACCAGTAATCATAACACGTTTCCCGCACAACATCCCTGAACATTCACACTGACTCACCGAGCAGCATTTAAAGCTGAGGAAAAACACTTCAAAAATGAGACACACTTTCATTTCACAGCTGTCTGGGACATTCACAAAGCCGCCCTCATCATTATCATCAAACCTACTAAAGCCTTCATCAAGACTTACAACTTTTATATCTGTGAACTTTACAGTTATAAGACACTACATATGACCAGAACTGGCTGTTATAGATGTGCAATTACACACTTATAACTACACTTGAGGTGCGTGAGTGCTAAACCCTGGAGGTTTTTCTTGATAAATACTCTACGTCCACTCAATCACGTGGTGAAAGACTTCAGAAGCATGACAAATAAGATCACGCTACATCATTATCAAAGAGATCTGCACAGTTATACGCAAGCAGAGCGTTGATCTACGGTCGAAGGCATCAGTATACAGTTACAAGGTTTGCACAAACACACACACATTCATCAAACCATGACTTAAAGAACCACATACCAATACTACGGTTTAAAAACAACACAAATGTGGGCATCATGACACCAAAACTGCATTTCTGAAAAGCGCATGCGTTGTGTTTTAATAGATCTCAAGCAATATTTTAATGTTGAATCTTAAATGGACAGTTCATGAATGAATCATTTACTACAAACATGTATGAATTTATTTATTCTGGTGAACACAAAGGAAGATTTTTTTTTTTGAGGCAACGTTGATTTCCATAGTATGAACAAAAATACTATGGAAGTCAATGGTCATTTGGTTCCCATATTCTTCCAAAATATCTTCCTAAGTAAATAAATTCCTAAAAATCTTCCTAATATCTTTATAAATATCTTTATAAATATTTTCCTAAATAAATATCTTCCAAAATATCTTTCAAAATAAATGTCTTCCAAAATATCTGTCAAAATAAATATCTTCCAAAATATCTTTCAAAATAAATATCTTTCAAAATAAACATCTTTCAAAATAAATATCTTTCAAAATATCTTTCAAAATAAATATCTTCCAAAATAAATATCTTTCAAAATATCTTTCAAAATAAATATATTTCAAAATATCTTTCAAAATAAATATCTTTCAAAATATCTTTCAAAATAAATATCTTTCAAAATATCTTTCAAAATAAATATCTTTCAAAATATCTTTCAAAATATCTTTCAAAATAAATATCTTTCAAAATAGATATCTTTCAAAATAAATATCTTCCAAAATATCTTTCAAAATAAATATCTTTCAAAATAAACATCTTTCAAAATATCTTTCAAAATAAATATCTTTCAAAATAAATATCTTTCAAAATATCTTTCAAAATAAATATCTTTCAAAATAAATATCTTTCAAAATATCTTTCAAAATAAATATCTTTCAAAATATCTTTCAAAATAAATATCTTTCAAAATAAATATCTTTCAAAATATCTTTCAAAATAAATATCTTTCAAAATATCTTTCAAAATAAATATCTTTCAAAATATCTTTCAAAATAAATATCTTCCAAAATTTCTGTCAAAATAAATATCTTCCCAAATATCTTTCAAAATAAATATCTTTCAAAATAAATATCTTCCAAAATAAATATCTTCCCAAATATCTTTCAAAATAAATATCTTTCAAAATAAATATCTTCCAAAATAACTTTTTACATATATTCCTAAATATCTTCCTATATAAATATCTTCCTAAATATCTGTCAAAATAACTTTCAACATATCTTCCTAAATATCTGTCAAAATATCTGTCGAAATAACTTTCTACATATCTTCCTAAATATCTATCTTTCTAGATATCTTTCTACACATCTTCCTAAATATCCTCCAACTTAAGGGGGTAGTAAATGATTCATTTTTGGGAGAACTATCCCTTTAAGATCCGCATCAAAGGACTGGATGTAGTGGGACTCTCCAGCGCCTTCTCCTGTAATTACAGGCCGGCCTCAGCTGCTCTCCTGCGGCCCAGCAGAGCTTCAGTTCCCGCACACCTGGAGCCTAATGATCAAACACCGGCGGGGATGTGGCGGACTTACCGATGGAGAGACGGGGCCGTTCGGGAGATAGGACTCGGGCAGCATCAGGAACGGGTATCCGGAGTACGCCGCCTTATACATTCCACCATCTTGATGTTTGGGCACTTGAAGAAGTGAGGAAACGACACACAACAGTAAATCTGTGAACTTGTGAAAACTTCATCATGTTTCTGACCATCTTCCGCTGCAGAAACCTCCGCGTATTTATAGCCGCTCGTGTAAATATAAGAGGACGATCAATCACAGATTCTCTTCAGAGCGGTTTCGCTTCCAAAGAGCAAAATAACGGAAACAGATCAAACATGTTAGAGACAGACAAAAATGAGTCAACTGCGCATTTTATCAGGCACATTTCAGGTTTTCCCCGAGAAAAAGTCCATCGGTTGCACAGCAGACCTCGACGAACGCTGTGCGTTTCCCCCAGTCAATCAATGGAGATCAATATTAAAGACAAAAATGCATTGTTTCCCCCCCAAAAAAAGTGATTTTGCACATTTACGCAGACATTTATTTTAATTTTTAAACTAAGCAAAGCGGCATGCACAGATTTGTGTAGCTAAATAAGGTCACACACACACTTGTAGATAAAGGTAAAAAGCAATGCACACTAAAAACTCCAAATAAAACAAAAACAACGCGCATAGTCGCACTTCTCTATGTGTGTGTGTGTGTGTGTGTGTGTGTGTAGGCTCACCGTCGTCCAGATGTTCTCGTTTATCGGTGTAGATCCTCTGATCTTCCTGATGTCCTCTTCTGATCACCTGCTCGTTACAAACACACTTTAATTCACTCACACACACACACACACACACACACACACACACATGAATCTGTGCTGACGGGCTCTTACGGCAGAGTTTGCGCTCTGGCTGATCTCGGACTCGTTGACCAGGGATGATTTGAGATCGGCCAGGTCGCTCTCCGTGAACGCGCTCTCGCGGATCTTCTCCTCGTGATCTCCTTCATCTTTAAACGCGATCATCTCATCATTCGCCCCGAGATCATCTCCCCCTCCGCCGTTCAGCTGCGGCATATTCACGCGCTCGAGCGAACTTTATTAACGTACTTTTGATTGTTGTCGTCGCCGTTTTCCGCGCTCAGATGAGCGTTCGAGACTCGCGCGAGGGAGGAAAAGTTCTTTATGGCGTGACGATCCGCGCGACTTGAAAGTAACAAACAGTCGCGCTTTAGAAAGGCGAAGATCAAAGAGACCGACGCGTGATTGACAGCCGAAATGAGCCGAAGGGGGGTCCGCTCTTAAAGGGACAACACACTTTTAAGTCTCAACGCTTTTTGATGGAGATCATAAGAAAATATCCACACGAGTAAAAATGGAGACCTTTTAAAGAGGGAAGCCGTGGAGTCATTTATAAATATGATCTTAATTTGGGCTTGACATATAAAGTCGATTGAGAAAAATGAGCCAGAATGAACCCCACATAAAAGAGATCATTGTGTTTTTAACGATCGAGCAACATGAGGAAGAGCTTCAGTTTACCTTGACAAGAATTTATTTTATTTTATATACATGCATAATATATTTTATCATAATGGCAAAGTATTTCATGAAAAAGTCAAAAATATCACAATGTTTTATTTTATTATAAAATTAGGAGAAAAAAGACATTTCGGCGCACGACACTTTTGAGTCTCAATGCTTTTTGACGGAGATCATAAGAAACTATCATATCCACATGAGTAATATTCACAAACAATGGAGACCTTTTGCCATGGAGTAATTTATACATGTTTTTTTATAATAGTCTTAATTTGGACTTGAAATATAAAGTGAGAATTAACATGTAAATTAAAAAATTAAACAAATATGGCTTATTATTGGCATCAATATTTCCAAATGGCAAAGTATCATAAGGGAAAAACATAATTAATTTAAAATAATGTATATATCAGTAACACTTTATTTTACAGTGTTGTTACATATGTTACCATAGTAAATTACATGCAACTAACCCTCAACCAAACCCTAACCCTATAGTACATTATTATTACTCAGTACTAAAATATATAATTACATTGTAACAATGACACCTTAAAAGAATGTTTTTAATCAATTACAGGTTACTACAAATAATTCCCCGTAGAAGTTACTACATAAAATAATGCATGTGCTGATTATCATTTGTGAAAAGTAGTCTTATTTTGGAGTTTGGACTCTTTCAGAGTTGAGTTTTGATGCAGAAATAATGATGCCTTCCTTCATGCTGTGCAGTAATATCCGAGTACATTTACTGTCATGAACTACAGCTGGGAATAAGAATTAAATACAAACAAAAATGTGTCTGGTATTTGCATAAGGCTGCATATTTATACAATATCTTCCATGCATATTAATAAATGGATTAAAAATGGCCTGTTTAATGCATGCAAATCTAAATTATAAATGAGACCTTGTTTATTTGCCTTGATTAAATATAGACAGCTGCTTATCACAGAAGCAGTTTTCCCACATCGTTTTCCTAATGATTTCTCAATGTTTTGAGCTCATGTTTGCATGCCGCCAGACGGACAGAGCGCTCAGCTTTAGTTACGGGTGTTTTTTCGTCCTCAGATGGCCTAGATCATTTCTTTATCTTTAGCGTTTGTCTTTTGCGCAGACATTGTGTGACTTCAAATGTCAGAGTGTATAATTGAGCATTTTCGAAGCCACAGGGGCAGGAAACGCAAAGGAAACACGTTCTCTGAGTTTTGCTTTTTTTTTGCATGTTTCCAAGAATCTGAATTAAGCGTGTTGTCGCTTCTTCGTGATTTAAGAGCACGTGGGAAACTGTCTCAAAATAATCTTCCTCTTTCACTAAAGAAATAAAGGGTCCAGATTTGATATTTAGGCGAGAGATGAAGAGCAATCTGAGAGGAACAGAACAACACCATCAGGCTGCACTTCGAGCTTTGATGGTTTCAGGGTAAATGCAGCTCCTAAAAATTACATACTGTGCTTCCTAAATAATCTCCAGACGCATTTAAGTAGCAAACTAATTAAATCACATCCTTTAACTGAGGTCGAGCCACATGTGAAGGAACACAGTTTAACTCAAGCCGCTCCAGTGTGTTTTATTGGCCACACCCTTCGAGCGACCCTTCAGCGCTTTCCTCCTGACACACACGGAGAATTCGGGATTATATTAATGTTAGAAAATTACTATAATAGAACAATAACAGGGCTGTACAAAATGAAAAGTTATGTTTTTACATTGCTTTAACTCATCAAAATAAGTTAAGCAATTTTCAACTTGATTTTATAAGTTACACGAGATTAACTTTTTTTGTCAGTTTGATGTAATTTAAGTTGAAATGACTTAAACATCCAAGTTGATTGTACTTAAAAATGTATTTGTATACAATTCATATAAGGCGTTTTATATTATAATAACATTATATTTGTAATGATATAAGAGTAAAAATAGAATGAATATGTAATATAGTGCATGTATTTAGCGAAATGCTCCTCTCTAGAGTAAATTTTTCCTCATTGAATGGCTTTTTTGAAGTAACATTACGTTACATTGTTCTCTAGCTGTTTTATTGACGTCTTTCCGCGGTTGAAACACTGATTTATCGATTATGAGACATGATTGATTTCAGTCAGATTTTCAACTTTCCTTCTGATGTTCATTCATGTTTATTTGCTGCTGTAACTAGTAGAAGAGGAAGAGATGATCAGTTCAACTGAGGACTAGACATGTGCCGGTAAACGGTAATACAATATACCGCAATAATGAACATGCACAATATTGTTATCGTGGGCACTTCAAAATACAGTGAATAATTATTTATTACGAATTATTCAGATTTTTAGAATGCATTTTAAGAATACTTTACCCATCAACCGTTTAAAATGAATAACACGTCAAAGAGGAATGCGCACTGATGTAAACAAAACCCAACGAGCCGAGCACATGGCGGAACGAGTGACGGACATGCGCTGAAGTGCACATTCACTCTTTGACAGCAGAGGGCGCTGACGGAACAGCAGAAATGCAGCTGTTTCCCCGGTAACCCTTGTAAACAAAACCTAATACTTAATACTTAAAGACTTAAGGCTATTCATTTTCAAACTTAAACATTTTATATTTTAATCTGGACTAAATGACATGCCCTAGATATTGTTTGAATATGTTCTGACTGTTGTTCAGTCTCACAATTTACAATAAAGGCTCTATTATTTAACATTAGTTCACTCATTAACAAACTGACAATGAAAAATACTTCTAAAGCATTTATTCATCTTAGTTAAATGTACATTTCAGCATTTAAGAACACATTATTAAAATCAAAAGTTGTAACTGTATTATTTAATGGACCTGAGCTTACACTACCAGTTGGTTTTTTTAAAACTAACATTATCAAAGAAGAATAACTTCTGTTATAATGTAGCTATTCGTTCTTTGTTAATGTTAATGCATTAACTGGTGAGACATTATTGTAAAGTGTTACCTATTGTTCTTTATAAATCTTTTGCACTTATTCGGTTTTAAATATTTGTTTACTTTATACATTTTTGTGTATTGCTTTATTGTATTTAAATGTTTGGTTCGTTATAAGAAAGTTATTAAACCTGTTATAGTATGACAACACTTTTTTTGCAACTTATTTCAATATTGTGATAATACCGTATACCGTGATAAAAACTTCAGCAATTAATCGCAACATGAAAATTTGATACCGGCACATGCCTACTGAGGACACACATTAAAGAAATACAGCCAAAATGGTATTTATTTAATAAAATCGACAGAATTTGAAAGCTGAGAGATTGTTTCCTGCTCTGTCTTGACTGTGGATGTATGGTCAGTGTTCACTGACAATTGTGTGAGTTTCGCATACGCTTGATATTTTTAGTAATTCAGATTTATTTCCGTCAAATAAGTGAATATATTGTTAATGGATCACTGTGGCGATGAGGGAGCATGGAGCCAAGGTGGAGCCAGAGGGACGAGGGAACCCGGTGGAGCCAGAGGGATGACGGACCATGGTGGAGCTGAGAGAGCATGGAGCCAAGGTGGAGCCAGAGGGAACCCAGTGGAGCCAGAGGGATGACAGTTCACAGTGGAGATGAGAGAGAGCATGGAGCCAAGGTGGGGCCAGAGGGACGAGGGAACCCAGTGGAGCCAGAGGGAGGACGGACCATGGAGGAGCTGAGAGAGAGCATGGAGCCAAGGTGGGGCCAGAGGGACGACGGACCACAGTGGAGCTGAGAGAGAGTATGGAGCCAAGGTGAAGCCAGAGGGACGAGGGAACTCAGTGGAGCCAGAGGGACGACGAACCACAGTGGAGCTGAGAGAGCATGGAGCCAAGGTGAAGCCAGAGGGACGAGGGAACTCAGTGGAGCCAGAGGGAGGACGGACCACGGTGGAGCTGAGAGAGCATGGAGCCAAGGTGAAGCTAGAGCGACGAGGGAACTCAGTGGAGCCAGAGGGAGGACGGACCATGGAGGAGCTGAGAGAGAGCATGGAGCCAAGGTGGGGCCAGAGGGACGAGGGAACCCAGTGGAGCTGAGAGAGAGCATGGAGCCAAGGTGAAGCCAGAGGGACGAGGGAACTCAGTGGAGCCAGAGGGAGGACGTACCATGGTGGAGCTGAGAGAGAGCATAGAGCCAAGGTGGAGCCAGAGGGATGAGGGAACCCAGTGGAGCCAGAGGGATGACGGACCACGGTGGAGCTGAGAGAGCATGGAGCCAAGGTGGAGCCAGAGGGACGAGGGAACCCAGTGGAGCCGGAGGGATGACAGACCACGGTGGAGCTGAGAGAGCATGGAGCCAAGGTGGGGCCAGAGGGATGAGGGAACCCAGTGGAGCCAGAGGGATGACGGACCACGGTGGAGGTCAGAGAGCATGGAGCCAAGGTGGAGCCAGAGGGACGAGGGAACCCAGTGGAGCCAGAGGGATGACAGACCACGGTGGAGCTGAGAGAGCATAGAGCCAAGTTGGAGCCAGAGGGATGAGGGACCACGGTGGAGGTGAGAGAGCATGGAGCCAAGGTGGAGCCAGAGGGACGAGGGAACCCAGTGGAGCCAGAGGGATGACAGACCACGGTGGAGCTGAGAGAGCATGGAGCCAAGGTGGAGCCAGAGGGACGAGGGAACCCAGTGGAGCCAGAGGGATGACGGACCACGGCGGAGCTGAGAGAGCATAGAGCCAACGTGGGGCCAGAGGGACGAGGGAACCCAGTTGAGCCAGAGGGATGACGGACCACGGCGGAGCTGAGAGAGCATAGAGCCAAGGTGGGGCCAGAGGGACGAGGGAACCCAGTGGAGCCAGAGGGATGACGGACCACAGTGGAGCTGAGAGATCATAGAGCCAATGTGGGGCCAGAGGGACGAGGGAACCCAGTGGAGCCAGAGGGATGACGGACCACGGTGGAGCTGAGAAAGAGCATGGAGCCAAGGTGGAGCCAGAGGGATGAGGGAACTCAGTGGAGCCAGAGGGATGACGGACCACGGTGGAGCTGAGAGAGCATGGAGCCAAGGTGGGGCCAGAGGGACGAGGGAACCCAGTGGGGCCAGAGGGATGACGGACCACGGTGGAGCTGAGAAAGAGCATGGAGCCAGAGGGACGAGGGAACTCAGTGGAGCCATAGGGATGACGGACCACGGTGGAGCTGAGAGAGCATGGAGCCAAGGTGGAGCCAGAGAGACGAGGGAACCCAGTGAAGCCAGAGGGATGACGGACCACGGTGGAGCTGAGAGAGCATAGAGCCAATGTGGGGCCAGAGGGACGAGGGAACCCAGTGGAGCCAGAGGGATGACGGACCACGGTGGAGCTGAGAGAGCATGGAGCCAAGGTGGAGCCAGAGGGACGAGGGAACTCAGTGGAGCCAGAGGGATGACGGACCACGGTGGAGCTGAGAGAGCATGGAGCCAAGGTGGGGCCAGAGGGACGAGGGAACCCAGTGGGGCCAGAGGGATGACGGACCACGGTGGAGCTGAGAAAGAGCATGGAGCCAGAGGGACGAGGGAACTCAGTGGAGCCATAGGGATGACGGACCACGGTGGAGCTGAGAGAGCATGGAGCCAAGGTGGAGCCAGAGGGACGAGGGAACCCAGTGAAGCCAGAGGGATGACGGACCACGGTGGAGCTGAGAGAGCATAGAGCCAATGTGGGGCCAGAGGGACGAGGGAACCCAGTGGAGCCAGAGGGATGACGGACCACGGTGGAGCTGAGAGAGCATGGAGCCAAGGTGGAGCCAGAGGGACGAGGGAACTCAGTGGAGCCAGAGGGATGACGGACCACGGTGGAGCTGAGAGAGCATGGAGCCAAGGTGGGGCCAGAGGGACGAGGGAACCCAGTGGGGCCAGAGGGATGACGGACTACGGTGGAGCTGAGAGAGCATGGAGCCAAGGTGGAGCCAGAGGGACTAGGGAACTCAGTGGAGCCAGAGGGATGACGGACCAAGGTGGAGCTGAGAGAGCATGGAGCCAGAGGGACGAGGGAACCCAGTGGAGCCAGAGGGATGACGGACCACGGTGGAGCTGAGAGAGCATGGAGCCAAGGTGGAGCCAGAGGGACAAGGGAACTCAGTGGAGCCATAGGGATGACGGACCACGGTGGAGCTGAGAGAGCATGGAGCCAAGGTGGGGCCAGAGGGACGAGGGAACCCAGTGGGGCCAGAGGGATGACGGACCACGGTGGAGCTGAGAGAGCATGGAGCCAAGGTGGAGCCAGAGGGACTAGGGAACTCAGTGGAGCCAGAGGGATGACGGACCAAGGTGGAGCTGAGAGAGCATGGAGCCAGAGGGACGAGGGAACCCAGTGGAGCCAGAGGGATGACGGACCACGGTGGAGCTGAGAGAGCATGGAGCCAAGGTGGAGCCAGAGGGACGAGGGAACTCAGTGGAGCCATAGGGATGACGGACCACGGTGGAGCTGAGAGAGCATGGAGCCAAGGTGGAGCCAGAGGGACGAGGGAACTCAGTGGAGCCAGAGGGATGACGGACCAAGGTGGAGCTGAGAGAGCATGGAGCCAGAGGGACGAGGGAACCCAGTGGAGCCATAGGGATGACGGACCACGGTGGAGCTGAGAGAGCATGGAGCCAAGGTGGAGCCAGAGGGACGAGGGAACCCAGTGGAGCCAGAGGGAATGACGGACAACGGTGGAGCTGAGAGAGAGCATGGAGCCAAGGTGGAGGGGTCAGAGGGCAGAGGTGGAGTCCAATAGGCGTGTTGTGTTCTTATACTTATTGTGAGTGATAATACAGTTATTAATCTCTATAAATGCATCATTGGTGGCTTTAAGTGAAAACATAGGATTTCCTAAAGCTACTTAGTAACTTTTTATTGTAAAGTAGTGTTGCGTTACTTTTTATCACAAACTTGCTTATTTGTTTTTTTAATAAAAAGTTATATTTTTGCAAATATTAATAGCCTTTCGCATCAAAAGTTAACTGAATCATAAATGCAATTTCACGCCTGTACAGTAGAGGGTACAGCTTAATCAAACCTGGAGCACAGAAAAATAGGATGAAGGAGAAGAAATGAAATGAAACATAAATGTGATCTAAAGTCAAAGACATTGTTAATAAAGTGAGATTAAATACATAAACTATATGTTTATTTATGGGCAATCGATTAATCGGGATTAGTCACATCCAAAATAAAAGCTTGAGTTTACATAATATATGTGTGTGTACTGTGTATAATTATTATGTATATATAAATACATACACATGCATGTATACATTTAAGAAACATATGTTATATTTATATATAAGATAAATTATATATATATATATATATAAAAAAAAATATATATATATATGCAAATATTTCTTAAATATATACATGAAGAGGTGTGTATTTATATATATATACATAATAATATATACATATATACTATTTAAACATGAAATGTTATTTTGGATGTGATTAAGCATAATTAATCGATTGCCCAGCATTAATATATTTGTGTAATTATCTTTCATTATTGCAGGTTTGTGTAATATTCTATGTTTGTATTTTGTATTCCCTTTGAGGAATACTGAATGTGTGAGACGAGTAAATCCAGCTTACATTAGTCTAGAAAAACAATAACACAGAAATCTGCACACGATTTCTCTCAACATGCACTGATAAAATGATTCTGTGGTGAAGTAAATACTACGGAAAAACAATTTCTACATGAAAAAGTAAATTCTCTATCTGTACTCAATTTAACCATGTAGAAATTAAAGCGTAAATATCAACGATGTCAAATTAAGTAAAGCCTACTCAACTTTTCTGATACTGGTTTTCCCATCATGCACTGGGGCATGAATAATCAATAAGCTTGCTGTATGTACACTGTTTTATCATTACTTTTATTGTTTAGTAACTTGTGATTTTGTGACATCTGGAGTTAATTTTCTACTCAAAATGACACATTCACACTCAGAAATGATCTGTCGGATGTTACCGTAGATAAACAATATCACTTGCTTTATTTAGACACTTTTAAAGCATTGTTGAATTCAATGTTATATTCTTTGAGTAAAAAGTTAATACTTTTTTTATTAATTTACTCAATTTAGCTGAGTAGATATGACTTAATTCTATATGTGAAATTAAATATAATTAAGTAATGTTTACTTATTGTTAATTTCATTTTAACAATACTTGTTTTTACTTGATGATAAGGTGTAAATTATAGCAGTAAAAATGACTTAAAATGTATGTGATTTGATCAGTTCTTTTT
>NC_137107.1:3050615-3054430 GCF_949357685.1 Gobio gobio
TGATGATCATCTCTTCTCCTCCTCTTGATGGACAGATTGAGTCTCAGTGTTCAGTGATGATCAACTCTTCTCCTCCTCTTGATGGAGATTGAGTCTCAGTGTTCAGTGATGATCAACTCTTCTCCTCCTCTTGATGGACAGATTGAGTCTCAGTGTTCAGTGATGATCATCTCTTCTCCTCCTCTTGATGGACAGATTGAGTCTCAGTGTTCAGTGATGATCAACTCTTCTCCTCCTCTTGATGGACAGATTGAGTCTCAGTGTTCAGTGATGATCATCTCTTCTCCTCCTCTTGATGGACAGATTGAGTCTGGTGTTCAGTGATGATCATCTCTTCTCCTCCTCTTGATGGACAGATTGAGTCTCAGTGTTCAGTGATGATCAACTCTTCTCCTCCTCTTGATGGACAGATTGAGTCTCAGTGTTCAGTGATGATCATCTCTTCTCCTCCTCTTGATGGACAGATTGAGTCTGGTGTTCAGTGATGATCATCTCTTCTCCTCCTCTTGATGGACAGATTGAGTCTGGTGTTCAGTGATGATCAACTCTTCTCCTCCTCTTGATGGACAGATTGAGTCTAGGTGTTCAGTGATGATCATCTCTTCTCCTCCTCTTGATGGACAGATTGAGTCTGGTGTTCAGTGATGATCATCTCTTCTCCTCCTCTTGATGGACAGATTGAGTCTGGTGTTCAGTGATGATCAACTCTTCTCCTCCTCTTGATGGACAGATTGAGTCTGGTGTTCAGTGATGATCAACTCTTCTCCTCCTCTTGATGGACAGATTGAGTCTCAGTGTTCAGTGATGATCATCTCTTCTCCTCCTCTTGATGGACAGATTGAGTCTCAGTGTTCAGTGATGATCAACTCTTCTCCTCCTCTTGATGGACAGATTGAGTCTGGTGTTCAGTGATGATCATCTCTTCTCCTCCTCTTGATGGACAGATTGAGTCTGGTGTTCAGTGATGATCAACTCTTCTCCTCTTGATGGACAGATTGAGTCTGGTGTTCAGTGATGATCATCTCTTCTCCTCCTCTTGATGGACAGATTGAGTCTGGTGTTCAGTGATGATCAACTCTTCTCCTCCTCTTGATGGACAGATTGAGTCTGGTGTTCAGTGATGATCAACTCTTCTCCTCCTCTTGATGGACAGATTGAGTCTCAGTGTTCAGTGATGATCATCTCTTCTCCTCCTCTTGATGGACAGATTGAGTCTCAGTGTTCAGTGATGATCATCTCTTCTCCTCCTCTTGATGGACAGATTGAGTCTCAGTGTTCAGTGATGATCAACTCTTCTCCTCCTCTTGATGGACAGATTGAGTCTGGTGTTCAGTGATGATCATCTCTTCTCCTCCTCTTGATGGACAGATTGAGTCTCAGTGTTCAGTGATGTTCAACTCTTCTCCTCCTCTTGATGGACAGATTGAGTCTGGTGTTCAGTGATGATCAACTCTTCTCCTCCTCTTGATGGACAGATTGTGTCTGGTGTTCAGTGATGATCATCTCTTCTCCTCCTCTTGATGGACAGATTGAGTCTCAGTGTTCAGTGATGATCATCTCTTCTCCTCCTCTTGATGGACAGATTGAGTCTGGTGTTCAGTGATGATCAACTCTTCTCCTCCTCTTGATGGACAGATTGAGTCTGGTGTTCAGTGATGATCAACTCTTCTCCTCCTCTTGATGGACAGATTGAGTCTGGTGTTCAGTGATGATCATCTCTTCTCCTCCTCTTGATGGACAGATTGAGTCTCAGTGTTCAGTGATGATCAACTCTTCTCCTCCTCTTGATGGACAGATTGAGTCTGGTGTTCAGTGATGATCATCTCTTCTCCTCCTCTTGATGGACAGATTGAGTCTGGTGTTCAGTGATGATCATCTCTTCTCCTCCTCTTGATGGACAGATTGAGTCTGGTGTTCAGTGATGATCAACTCTTCTCCTCCTCTTGATGGACAGATTGAGTCTGGTGTTCAGTGATGATCATCTCTTCTCCTCCTCTTGATGGACAGATTGAGTCTCAGTGTTCAGTGATGATCATCTCTTCTCCTCCTCTTGATGGACAGATTGAGTCTGGTGTTCAGTGATGATCAACTCTTCTCCTCCTCTTGATGGACAGATTGAGTCTCAGTGTTCAGTGATGATCAACTCTTCTCCTCCTCTTGATGGACAGATTGAGTCTCAGTGTTCAGTGATGATCATCTCTTCTCCTCCTCTTGATGGACAGATTGAGTCTCAGTGTTCAGTGATGATCATCTCTTCTCCTCCTCTTGATGGACAGATTGAGTCTCAGTGTTCAGTGATGATCAACTCTTCTCCTCCTCTTGATGGACAGATTGAGTCTGGTGTTCAGTGATGATCATCTCTTCTCCTCCTCTTGATGGACAGATTGAGTCTCAGTGTTCAGTGATGATCAACTCTTCTCCTCCTCTTGATGGACAGATTGAGTCTCAGGTGTTCAGTGATGATCATCTCTTCTCCTCCTCTTGATGGACAGATTGAGTCTGGTGTTCAGTGATGATCATCTCTTCTCCTCCTCTTGATGGACAGATTGAGTCTGGTGTTCAGTGATGATCAACTCTTCTCCTCCTCTTGATGGACAGATTGAGTCTGGTGTTCAGTGATGATCATCTCTTCTCCTCCTCTTGATGGACAGATTGAGTCTGGTGTTCAGTGATGATCAACTCTTCTCCTCCTCTTGATGGACAGATTGAGTCTCAGTGTTCAGTGATGATCATCTCTTCTCCTCCTCTTGATGGACAGATTGAGTCTCAGTGTTCAGTGATGATCAACTCTTCTCCTCCTCTTGATGGACAGATTGAGTCTGGTGTTCAGTGATGATCATCTCTTCTCCTCCTCTTGATGGACAGATTGAGTCTGGTGTTCAGTGATGATCATCTCTTCTCCTCCTCTTGATGGACAGATTGAGTCTGGTGTTCAGTGATGATCAACTCTTCTCCTCCTCTTGATGGACAGATTGAGTCTGGTGTTCAGTGATGATCATCTCTTCTCCTCCTCTTGATGGACAGATTGAGTCTGGTGTTCAGTGATGATCAACTCTTCTCCTCCTCTTGATGGACAGATTGAGTCTCAGTGTTCAGTGATGATCATCTCTTCTCCTCCTCTTGATGGACAGATTGAGTCTCAGTGTTCAGTGATGATCAACTCTTCTCCTCCTCTTGATGGACAGATTGAGTCTCAGTGTTCAGTGATGATCATCTCTTCTCCTCCTCTTGATGGACAGATTGAGTCTCAGTGTTCAGTTATGATCAACTCTTCTCCTCCTCTTGATGGACAGATTGAGTCTCAGTGTTCAGTGATGATCATCTCTTCTCCTCCTCTTGATGGACAGATTGAGTCTCAGTGTTCATTGATGATCAACTCTTCTCCTCCTCTTGATGGACAGATTGAGTCTCAGTGTTCAGTGATGATCAACTCTTCTCCTCCTCTTGATGGACAGATTGAGTCTGGTGTTCAGTGATGATCAACTCTTCTCCTCTTGATGGACAGATTGAGTCTGGTGTTCAGTGATGATCATCTCTTCTCCTCCTCTTGATGGACAGATTGAGTCTGGTGTTCAGTGATGATCATCTCTTCTCCTCCTCTTGATGGACAGATTGAGTCTGGTGTTCAGTGATGATCAACTCTTCTCCTCCTCTTGATGGACAGATTGAGTCTCAGTGTTCAGTGATGATCATCTCTTCTCCTCCTCTTGATGGACAGATTGAGTCTCAGTGTTCAGTGATGATCAACTCTTCTCCTCCTCTTGATGGACAGATTGAGTCTCAGTGTTCAGTGATGATCAACTCTTCTCCTCCTC
>NC_137107.1:3054630-3064630 GCF_949357685.1 Gobio gobio
GTGTTCAGTGATGATCAACTCTTCTCCTCCTCTTGATGGACAGATTGAGTCTCAGTGTTCAGTGATGATCAACTCTTCTCCTCCTCTTGATGGACAGATTGAGTCTGGTGTTCAGTGATGATCAACTCTTCTCATCCTCTTGATGGACAGATTGAGTCTCAGTGTTCAGTGATGATCATCTCTTCTCCTCCTCTTGATGGACAGATTGAGTCTCAGTGTTCAGTGATGATCAACTCTTCTCCTCCTCTTGATGGACAGATTGAGTCTGGTGTTCAGTGATGATCATCTCTTCTCCTCCTCTTGATGGACAGATTGAGTCTGGTGTTCAGTGATGATCATCTCTTCTCCTCCTCTTGATGGACAGATTGAGTCTCAGTGTTCAGTGATGATCAACTCTTCTCCTCCTCTTGATGGACAGATTGAGTCTCAGTGTTCAGTGATGATCATCTCTTCTCCTCCTCTTGATGGACAGATTGAGTCTCAGTGTTCAGTGATGATCAACTCTTCTCCTCCTCTTGATGGACAGATTGAGTCTGGTGTTCAGTGATGATCATCTCTTCTCCTCCTCTTGATGGACAGATTGAGTCTGGTGTTCAGTGATGATCAACTCTTCTCCTCCTCTTGATGGACAGATTGAGTCTGGTGTTCAGTGATGATCAACTCTTCTCCTCCTCTTGATGGACAGATTGAGTCTGGTGTTCAGTGATGATCATCTCTTCTCCTCCTCTTGATGGACAGATTGAGTCTGGTGTTCAGTGATGATCAACTCTTCTCCTCCTCTTGATGGACAGATTGAGTCTGGTGTTCAGTGATGATCATCTCTTCTCCTCCTCTTGATGGACAGATTGAGTCTGGTGTTCAGTGATGATCAACTCTTCTCCTCCTCTTGATGGACAGATTGAGTCTGGTGTTCAGTGATGATCATCTCTTCTCCTCCTCTTGATGGACAGATTGAGTCTCAGTGTTCAGTGATGATCAACTCTTCTCCTCCTCTTGATGGACAGATTGAGTCTCAGTAGTCAGTGATGATCAACTCTTCTCCTCCTCTTGATGGACAGATTGAGTCTCAGTGTTCAGTGATGATCATCTCTTCTCCTCTTGATGGACAGATTGAGTCTCAGTGTTCAGTGATGATCAACTCTTCTCCTCCTCTTGATGGACAGATTGAGTCTGGTGTTCAGTGATGATCATCTCTTCTCCTCCTCTTGATGGACAGATTGAGTCTGGTGTTCAGTGATGGTCAACTCTTCTCATCCTCTTGATGGACAGATTGAGTCTCAGTGTTCAGTGATGATCAACTCTTCTCCTCCTCTTGATGGACAGATTGAGTCTGGTGTTCAGTGATGATCAACTCTTCTCCTCCTCTTGATGGACAGATTGAGTCTCAGTGTTCAGTGATGATCATCTCTTCTCCTCCTCTTGATGGACAGATTGAGTCTGGTGTTCAGTGATGATCATCTCTTCTCCTCCTCTTGATGGACAGATTGAGTCTCAGTGTTCAGTGATGATCATCTCTTCTCCTCCTCTTGATGGACAGATTGAGTCTGGTGTTCAGTGATGATCAACTCTTCTCCTCCTCTTGATGGACAGATTGAGTCTGGTGTTCAGTGATGATCATCTCTTCTCCTGCTCTTGATGGACAGATTGAGTCTGGTGTTCAGTGATGATCATCTCTTCTTCTCCTCTTGATGGACAGATTGAGTCTGGTGTTCAGTGATGATCAACTCTTCTCCTCCTCTTGATGGACAGATTGAGTCTGGTGTTCAGTGATGATCAACTCTTCTCATCCTCTTGATGGACAGATTGAGTCTCAGTGTTCAGTGATGATCAACTCTTCTCCTCCTCTTGATGGACAGATTGAGTCTGGTGTTCAGTGATGATCATCTCTTCTCCTCCTCTTGATGGACAGATTGAGTCTCAGTGTTCAGTGATGATCATCTCTTCTCCTCCTCTTGATGGACAGATTGAGTCTGGTGTTCAGTGATGATCATCTCTTCTCCTCCTCTTGATGGACAGATTGAGTCTCAGTGTTCAGTGATGATCATCTCTTCTCCTCCTCTTGATGGACAGATTGAGTCTCAGTGTTCTGTGATGATCAACTCTTCTCCTCCTCTTGATGGACAGATTGAGTCTGGTGTTCAGTGATGATCATCTCTTCTCCTCCTCTTGATGGACAGATTGAGTCTCAGTGTTCAGTGATGATCAACTCTTCTCCTCCTCTTGATGGACAGATTGAGTCTGGTGTTCAGTGATGATCAACTCTTCTCCTCCTCTTGATGGACAGATTGAGTCTGGTGTTCAGTGATGATCAACTCTTCTCCTCCTCTTGATGGACAGATTGAGTCTGGTGTTCAGTGATGATCAACTCTTCTCCTCCTCTTGATGGACAGATTGAGTCTGGTGTTCAGTGATGATCATCTCTTCTCCTCCTCTTGATGGACAGATTGAGTCTGGTGTTCAGTGATGATCATCTCTTCTCCTCCTCTTGATGGACAGATTGAGTCTCAGTGTTCAGTGATGATCATCTCTTCTCCTCCTCTTGATGGACAGATTGAGTCTCAGTGTTCAGTGATGATCATCTCTTCTCCTCCTCTTGATGGACAGATTGAGTCTCAGTGTTCAGTGATGATCATCTCTTCTCCTCCTCTTGATGGACAGATTGAGTCTGGTGTTCAGTGATGATCAACTCTTCTCCTCCTCTTGATGGACAGATTGAGTCTCAGTGTTCAGTGATGATCATCTCTTCTCCTCCTCTTGATGGACAGATTGAGTCTGGTGTTCAGTGATGATCAACTCTTCTCCTCCTCTTGATGGACAGATTGAGTCTGGTGTTCAGTGATGATCATCTCTTCTCCTCCTCTTGATGGACAGATTGAGTCTCAGTGTTCAGTGATGATCAACTCTTCTCCTCCTCTTGATGGACAGATTGAGTCTCAGTGTTCAGTGATGATCAACTCTTCTCCTCCTCTTGATGGACAGATTGAGTCTCAGTGTTCAGTGATGATCATCTCTTCTCCTCCTCTTGATGGACAGATTGAGTCTCAGTGTTCAGTGATGATCAACTCTTCTCCTCCTCTTGATGGACAGATTGAGTCTCAGTGTTCAGTGATGATCAACTCTTCTCCTCCTCTTGATGGACAGATTGAGTCTGGTGTTCAGTGATGATCATCTCTTCTCCTCCTCTTGATGGACAGATTGAGTCTGGTGTTCAGTGATAATCATCTATTCTCCTCTTGATGGACAGATTGAGTCTGGTGTTCAGTGATGATCATCTCTTCTCCTCCTCTTGATGGACAGATTGAGTCTGGTGTTCAGTGATGATCAACTCTTCTCCTCCTCTTGATGGACAGATTGAGTCTGGTGTTCAGTGATGATCAACTCTTCTCCTCCTCTTGATGGACAGATTGAGTCTGGTGTTCGGTGATGATCAACTCTTCTCCTCCTCTTGATGGACAGATTGAGTCTGGTGTTCAGTGATGATCATCTCTTCTCCTCCTCTTGATGGACAGATTGAGTCTGGTGTTCAGTGATGATCATCTCTTCTCCTCCTCTTGATGGACAGATTGAGTCTCAGTGTTCAGTGATGATCATCTCTTCTCCTCCTCTTGATGGACAGATTGAGTCTCAGTGTTCAGTGATGATCATCTCTTCTCCTCCTCTTGATGGACAGATTGAGTCTCAGTGTTCAGTGATGATCATCTCTTCTCCTCCTCTTGATGGACAGATTGAGTCTGGTGTTCAGTGATGATCAACTCTTCTCCTCTTGATGGACAGATTGAGTCTCAGTGTTCAGTGATGATCATCTCTTCTCCTCCTCTTGATGGACAGATTGAGTCTGGTGTTCAGTGATGATCAACTCTTCTCCTCCTCTTGATGGACAGATTGAGTCTGGTGTTCAGTGATGATCATCTCTTCTCCTCCTCTTGATGGACAGATTGAGTCTCAGTGTTCAGTGATGATCAACTCTTCTCCTCCTCTTGATGGACAGATTGAGTCTCAGTGTTCAGTGATGATCAACTCTTCTCCTCCTCTTGATGGACAGATTGAGTCTCAGTGTTCAGTGATGATCATCTCTTCTCCTCCTCTTGATGGACAGATTGAGTCTCAGTGTTCAGTGATGATCATCTCTTCTCCTCCTCTTGATGGACAGATTGAGTCTGGTGTTCAGTGATGATCATCTCTTCTCCTCCTCTTGATGGACAGATTGAGTCTGGTGTTCAGTGATGATCAACTCTTCTCCTCCTCTTGATGGACAGATTGAGTCTGGTGTTCAGTGATGATCATCTCTTCTCCTCCTCTTGATGGACAGATTGAGTCTGGTGTTCAGTGATGATCAACTCTTCTCCTCCTCTTGATGGACAGATTGAGTCTCAGTGTTCAGTGATGATCAACTCTTCTCCTCCTCTTGATGGACAGATTGAGTCTGGTGTTCAGTGATGATCAACTCTTCTCCTCCTCTTGATGGACAGATTGAGTCTCAGTGTTCAGTGATGATCAACTCCTTCTCCTCCTCTTGATGGACAGATTGAGTCTGGTGTTCAGTGATGATCATCTCTTCTCCTCCTCTTGATGGACAGATTGAGTCTGGTGTTCAGTGATGATCATCTCTTCTCCTCCTCTTGATGGACAGATTGAGTCTGGTGTTCAGTGATGATCATCTCTTCTCCTCCTCTTGATGGACAGATTGAGTCTGGTGTTCAGTGATGATCATCTCTTCTCCTCCTCTTGATGGACAGATTGAGTCTCAGTAGTCAGTGATGATCATCTCTTCTCCTCTTGATGGACAGATTGAGTCTGGTGTTCAGTGATGATCAACTCTTCTCCTCCTCTTGATGGACAGATTGAGTCTGGTGTTCAGTGATGATCATCTCTTCTCCTCCTCTTGATGGACAGATTGAGTCTGGTGTTCAGTGATGATCATCTCTTCTCCTCCTCTTGATGGACAGATTGAGTCTCCGTGTTCAGTGATGATCATCTCTTCTCCTCCTCTTGATGGACAGATTGAGTCTGGTGTTCAGTGATGATCAACTCTTCTCCTCCTCTTGATGGACAGATTGAGTCTGGTGTTCAGTGATGATCAACTCTTCTCCTCCTCTTGATGGACAGATTGAGTCTGGTGTTCAGTGATGATCATCTCTTCTCCTGCTCTTGATGGACAGATTGAGTCTGGTGTTCAGTGATGATCATCTCTTCTTCTCCTCTTGATGGACAGATTGAGTCTGGTGTTCAGTGATGATCAACTCTTCTCCTCCTCTTGATGGACAGATTGAGTCTGGTGTTCAGTGATGATCAACTCTTCTCATCCTCTTGATGGACAGATTGAGTCTCAGTGTTCAGTGATGATCAACTCTTCTCCTCCTCTTGATGGACAGATTGAGTCTGGTGTTCAGTGATGATCATCTCTTCTCCTCCTCTTGATGGACAGATTGAGTCTCAGTGTTCAGTGATGATCATCTCTTCTCCTCCTCTTGATGGACAGATTGAGTCTGGTGTTCAGTGATGATCATCTCTTCTCCTCCTCTTGATGGACAGATTGAGTCTCAGTGTTCAGTGATGATCATCTCTTCTCCTCCTCTTGATGGACAGATTGAGTCTCAGTGTTCTGTGATGATCAACTCTTCTCCTCCTCTTGATGGACAGATTGAGTCTGGTGTTCAGTGATGATCATCTCTTCTCCTCCTCTTGATGGACAGATTGAGTCTCAGTGTTCAGTGATGATCAACTCTTCTCCTCCTCTTGATGGACAGATTGAGTCTGGTGTTCAGTGATGATCAACTCTTCTCCTCCTCTTGATGGACAGATTGAGTCTGGTGTTCAGTGATGATCAACTCTTCTCCTCCTCTTGATGGACAGATTGAGTCTGGTGTTCAGTGATGATCAACTCTTCTCCTCCTCTTGATGGACAGATTGAGTCTGGTGTTCAGTGATGATCATCTCTTCTCCTCCTCTTGATGGACAGATTGAGTCTGGTGTTCAGTGATGATCATCTCTTCTCCTCCTCTTGATGGACAGATTGAGTCTCAGTGTTCAGTGATGATCATCTCTTCTCCTCCTCTTGATGGACAGATTGAGTCTCAGTGTTCAGTGATGATCATCTCTTCTCCTCCTCTTGATGGACAGATTGAGTCTCAGTGTTCAGTGATGATCATCTCTTCTCCTCCTCTTGATGGACAGATTGAGTCTGGTGTTCAGTGATGATCAACTCTTCTCCTCCTCTTGATGGACAGATTGAGTCTCAGTGTTCAGTGATGATCATCTCTTCTCCTCCTCTTGATGGACAGATTGAGTCTGGTGTTCAGTGATGATCAACTCTTCTCCTCCTCTTGATGGACAGATTGAGTCTGGTGTTCAGTGATGATCATCTCTTCTCCTCCTCTTGATGGACAGATTGAGTCTCAGTGTTCAGTGATGATCAACTCTTCTCCTCCTCTTGATGGACAGATTGAGTCTCAGTGTTCAGTGATGATCAACTCTTCTCCTCCTCTTGATGGACAGATTGAGTCTCAGTGTTCAGTGATGATCATCTCTTCTCCTCCTCTTGATGGACAGATTGAGTCTCAGTGTTCAGTGATGATCAACTCTTCTCCTCCTCTTGATGGACAGATTGAGTCTCAGTGTTCAGTGATGATCAACTCTTCTCCTCCTCTTGATGGACAGATTGAGTCTGGTGTTCAGTGATGATCATCTCTTCTCCTCCTCTTGATGGACAGATTGAGTCTGGTGTTCAGTGATAATCAACTATTCTCCTCTTGATGGACAGATTGAGTCTGGTGTTCAGTGATGATCATCTCTTCTCCTCCTCTTGATGGACAGATTGAGTCTGGTGTTCAGTGATGATCAACTCTTCTCCTCCTCTTGATGGACAGATTGAGTCTGGTGTTCAGTGATGATCAACTCTTCTCCTCCTCTTGATGGACAGATTGAGTCTGGTGTTCGGTGATGATCAACTCTTCTCCTCCTCTTGATGGACAGATTGAGTCTGGTGTTCAGTGATGATCATCTCTTCTCCTCCTCTTGATGGACAGATTGAGTCTGGTGTTCAGTGATGATCATCTCTTCTCCTCCTCTTGATGGACAGATTGAGTCTCAGTGTTCAGTGATGATCATCTCTTCTCCTCCTCTTGATGGACAGATTGAGTCTCAGTGTTCAGTGATGATCATCTCTTCTCCTCCTCTTGATGGACAGATTGAGTCTCAGTGTTCAGTGATGATCATCTCTTCTCCTCCTCTTGATGGACAGATTGAGTCTGGTGTTCAGTGATGATCAACTCTTCTCCTCTTGATGGACAGATTGAGTCTCAGTGTTCAGTGATGATCATCTCTTCTCCTCCTCTTGATGGACAGATTGAGTCTGGTGTTCAGTGATGATCAACTCTTCTCCTCCTCTTGATGGACAGATTGAGTCTGGTGTTCAGTGATGATCATCTCTTCTCCTCCTCTTGATGGACAGATTGAGTCTCAGTGTTCAGTGATGATCAACTCTTCTCCTCCTCTTGATGGACAGATTGAGTCTCAGTGTTCAGTGATGATCAACTCTTCTCCTCCTCTTGATGGACAGATTGAGTCTCAGTGTTCAGTGATGATCATCTCTTCTCCTCCTCTTGATGGACAGATTGAGTCTCAGTGTTCAGTGATGATCATCTCTTCTCCTCCTCTTGATGGACAGATTGAGTCTGGTGTTCAGTGATGATCATCTCTTCTCCTCCTCTTGATGGACAGATTGAGTCTGGTGTTCAGTGATGATCAACTCTTCTCCTCCTCTTGATGGACAGATTGAGTCTGGTGTTCAGTGATGATCATCTCTTCTCCTCCTCTTGATGGACAGATTGAGTCTGGTGTTCAGTGATGATCAACTCTTCTCCTCCTCTTGATGGACAGATTGAGTCTCAGTGTTCAGTGATGATCAACTCTTCTCCTCCTCTTGATGGACAGATTGAGTCTGGTGTTCAGTGATGATCAACTCTTCTCCTCCTCTTGATGGACAGATTGAGTCTCAGTGTTCAGTGATGATCAACTCCTCTCCTCCTCTTGATGGACAGATTGAGTCTGGTGTTCAGTGATGATCATCTCTTCTCCTCCTCTTGATGGACAGATTGAGTCTGGTGTTCAGTGATGATCATCTCTTCTCCTCCTCTTGATGGACAGATTGAGTCTGGTGTTCAGTGATGATCATCTCTTCTCCTCCTCTTGATGGACAGATTGAGTCTGGTGTTCAGTGATGATCATCTCTTCTCCTCCTCTTGATGGACAGATTGACTCTCAGTAGTCAGTGATGATCATCTCTTCTCCTCTTGATGGACAGATTGAGTCTGGTGTTCAGTGATGATCAACTCTTCTCCTCCTCTTGATGGACAGATTGAGTCTGGTGTTCAGTGATGATCATCTCTTCTCCTCCTCTTGATGGACAGATTGAGTCTGGTGTTCAGTGATGATCATCTCTTCTCCTCCTCTTGATGGACAGATTGAGTCTCCGTGTTCAGTGATGATCATCTCTTCTCCTCCTCTTGATGGACAGATTGAGTCTGGTGTTCAGTGATGATCAACTCTTCTCCTCCTCTTGATGGACAGATTGAGTCTGGTGTTCAGTGATGATCAACTCTTCTCCTCCTCTTGATGGACAGATTGAGTCTCAGTGTTCAGTGATGATCATCTCTTCTCCTCCTCTTGATGGACAGATTGAGTCTCAGTGTTCAGTGATGATCATCTCTTCTCCTCTTGATGGACAGATTGAGTCTGGTGTTCAGTGATGATCAACTCTTCTCCTCCTCTTGATGGACAGATTGAGTCTGGTGTTCAGTGATGATCAACTCTTCTCCTCTTCTTGATGGACAGATTGAGTCTGGTGTTCAGTGATGATCAACTCTTCTCCTCCTCTTGATGGACAGATTGAGTCTGGTGTTCAGTGATGATCATCTCTTCTCCTCCTCTTGATGGACAGATTGAGTCTCAGTGTTCAGTGATGATCAACTCTTCTCCTCCTCTTGATGGACAGATTGAGTCTGGTGTTCAGTGATGATCAACTCTTCTCCTCCTCTTGATGGACAGATTGAGTCTGGTGTTCAGTGATGATCAACTCTTCTCCTCCTCTTGATGGACAGATTGAGTCTGGTGTTCAGTGATGATCAACTCTTCTCCTCCTCTTGATGGACAGATTGAGTCTGGTGTTCAGTGATGATCAACTCTTCTCCTCCTCTTGATGGACAGATTGAGTCTCAGTGTTCAGTGATGATCATCTCTTCTCCTCCTCTTGATGGACAGATTGAGTCTCAGTGTTCAGTGATGATCAACTCTTCTCCTCCTCTTGATGGACAGATTGAGTCTGGTGTTCAGTGATGATCATCTCTTCTCCTCCTCTTGATGGACAGATTGAGTCTGGTGTTCAGTGATGATCATCTCTTCTCCTCCTCTTGATGGACAGATTGAGTCTGGTGTTCAGTGATGATCATCTCTTCTCCTCCTCTTGATGGACAGATTGAGTCTGGTGTTCAGTGATGATCATCTCTTCTCCTCCTCTTGATGGACAGATTGTGTCTGGTGTTCAGTGATGATCATCTCTTCTCCTCCTCTTGATGGACAGATTGAGTCTAGTGTTCAGTGATGATCATCTCTTCTCCTCCTCTTGATGGACAGATTGAGTCTCAGTGTTCAGTGATGATCATCTCTTCTCCTCCTCGTGATGGACAGATTGAGTCTCAGTGTTCAGTGATGATCATCTCTTCTCCTCCTCTTGATGGACAGATTGAGTCTCAGTGTTCAGTGATGATCATCTCTTCTCCTCCTCTTGATGGACAGATTGAGTCTCAGTGTTCAGTGATGATCATCTCTTCTCCTCCTCGTGATGGACAGATTGAGTCTCAGTGTTCAGTGATGATCATCTCTTCTCCTCCTCTTGATGGACAGATTGAGTCTCAGTGTCCAGTGATGATAAAGCAGACACAAATCCTTCAAACAACAGAAGCTTTGGAAATAAAGGCGTGTGTGTTGATTCATGCACCCTTGA
>NC_137107.1:3067130-3342130 GCF_949357685.1 Gobio gobio
TATTGCATTGATAAGTGCTATTCTTGATTGGTCAGGTGCTGCTGGAAGAGATGTGTTTATAAACTATTAATGCACTATAACCTAGTTTGCAATGATTTACAAGTGCTTTATTACACTACACTTATTATAAAGTGTTACCAAATAATGAATGAACACTAAATCCATGAGATGATGGGAACCCCTATAGGACTCTATATATGCAGCGCTGGACAGACTCTTCTCCTGTCTCTGACTGACCTGGACTCACACATGGAGTCCACAGAGACCTTACAGCAGAAAATAACCATTATTACATAAACGATGAACATGATAGGATTGTGATTAGAGACTTGGGTTACACTTTATTCAGATGGTCCACTTTAGACATTGTACTAACGGTAAGTAATTCTCCACCTACATGTCAGCTTACTCTCATCAGAGTATTATTAGAGTATTAGTAGAGTATAAGTAGAGTATTATTAGAGTATTAGTAGAGTATAAGTAGAGTATTAGTAGAGTATTAGTAGAGTATAAGTAGAGTATTAGTAGAGTATTAGTAGAGTATTAGTAAAGTATAAGTTGAGTATTAGTAGAGTATTAGTAGAGTATTAGTAAAGTATAAGTTGAGTATTAGAAGAGTATTATTAGAGTATTATTAGAGTATTATTAGAGTATTAGTAGAGTATAAGTAGAGTATTAGTAGAGTATTAGTAGATTATTAGTAGAGTATAGGTAGAGTATTAGTAGAGTATTAGTAGAGTATAAGTAGAGTATTAGTAGAGTATTAGTAGAGTAGAAGTAGAGTATTAGTAGAGTAGAAGTAGATTATTAGTAGAGTATTAGTGGAGTATTAGTAGAGTAGAAGTAGATTATTAGTAGAGTATAAGTAGAGTATTAGTAGAGTATTAGTAGAGTAGAAGTAGAGTATTAGTAGAGTAGAAGTAGATTATTAGTAGAGTATTAGTGGAGTATTAGTAGAGTAGAAGTAGATTATTAGTAGAGTATAAGTAGACTATTAGTAGAGTATTAGTAGAGTATTGGTAGAGTATTGGTAGAGTATTAGTAGAGTATAAGTAGAGTATTAGTAGAGTATTGGTAGAGTATTAGTAGAGTATAAGTAGAGTATTGGTAGAGTATTAGTAGAGTATTAGTAGAGTATTAGTAGAGTAGAAGTAGAATATTGGTAGAGTATTAGTAGAGTACTGGTAGAGTTTTAGTAGAGTAGAAGTAGAGTATTGGTAGAGTATTAGTAGAGTGTATTATTAGAGTATTAGTAGAGTATTAATAGAGTATGAATAGAGTGTATTATTAGAGTATTAGTAGAGTATTAGTAGAGTATAAGTAGAGTATTGGCAGAGTTTTAGTAGAGTAGAAGTAGAGTATTGGTAGAGTATTAGTAGAGTGTATTATTAGAGTATTAGTAGAGTATCAGTAGAGTATTAATAGAGTGTATTAATAAGAGTATTAGTAGAGTATTAGTAGAGTATTAATAGAGTGTATTAATAAGAGTATTAGTAGAGTATTAGTAGAGTATTAATAGAGTATGAATAGAGTGTATTATTAGAGTATTAGTAGAGTATTAGTAGAGTATAAGTAGAGTATTGGTAGAGTATTAGTAAAGTATTAGTAGAGTGTATTAATAAGAGTATTAGTAGAGTATTAGTAGAGTATTAGTAGAGTATTAGTAGAGTGTATTATTAGAGTATTAGTAGACAATTAGTAGAGTGTATTAGTAGAGTATTAGTAGAGTATTATTAGAGTATTAGTAGAGTGTTAGTAGAGTGTATTAGTAGAGTATTAGTAGAGTATTATTAGAGTATTATTAGAGTATTAGTAGAGTGTTAGTAGAGTGTTAGTAGAGTGTATTAGTAGAGTATTGGTAGAGTATTAGTAAGTATTAGTAGAGTATTAGTAAAGTACAGAGGTGGACAGTAACGAAGTACATTTACTTGAGTACTGTACTTAAGTACACTTTTTGAGTATCTGTACTTTACTGAAGTATTATTTTTTAGGGAAACTTTTACTTTAACTTCACTAAATTTGAAAGACAAATATTGTACTTTTTACTCCACTACATTTCTATCAAGGTCCTCGAAGTCAAAAGTTGTTTCTGTAGCAGCTTTCCAAGTCAGTGGATGCTTTTTTTTCTTCTTTAAAAGCGTTTTTTTTTTTTTGCAAAATGTAAATGTCTGGGAGAAAGAGAAGCATAGACATATGGATGAATCTGAAAAAGCCTGATGAAAGAGCTCAGTTCAGTCTTTTTTGTGCCTCTGAGATGCCAGAGCACAAGTACTGAATAGAGCTTTCTTTTGTGTGTTTTTTTCGCACTTAGACCAATACACACAATGTCAATTTTCATTTTGGAAAGTATTCACGTAAATAAAGTTGATTATGTCTTAAGTGAATGTAAACAGTTGGGGGAATATCGGATGTGTATCAGTGTATTGGATTTGTGCATTCTGCCTTAAAGTGACAGCAGCTTTGTAAAAAGCTTTGTAACTTTTAAGTATATTTAAATGAGTTCAAGGTGGTCGTATGCTAGCATGTCGGATGGAGCATCACTGACTGGCTTAACCCACCATGATGGCATAGCGTGCATTTATACAACAATGCAACAATAATAAAATAATGCATTGACATAAAAAGGAAATTTACTTTTGATACTTAAGTACTTTTAAAAGCAAGTACTTCTGTACTTTTACTTAAGTAAAAATAGTTTTTAACAACTTTCACTTGTAACTGAGTAATATTTGACCAGTAGTACTTTTACTTTCACTCAAGTAATGGAGTTGTGTACTTTGTCCACCTCTGGTAAAGTATTAGTAGAGTATTATTATATGGTCATAAAGGGATGGACATGGGCAGAAACAATGCTCAGGTAGGCCGTGGCATTTAAACGATGCCCAATTGGCACTAAGGGGCCTAAAGTGTGCCAAGAAAACATCCCCCACACCATTACACCACCACCACCAGCCTGCACAGTGGTAACAAGGCATGATGGATCCATGTTCTCATTCTGTTTACGCCAAATTCTGACTCTACCATCTGAATGTCTCAACAGAAATCCAGACTCATCAGACCAGGCAACATTTTTCCAGTCTTCAACTGTCCAATTTTGGTGAGCTGGTGCAAATTGTCGCCTCTTTTTCCTCTTTGTAGTGGAGATGAGTGGTACCCGGTGGGGTCTTCTGCTGTTGTAGCCCATCCGCCTCAAGGTTGTGTGTGTTGTTAATAAAAAATATTTTTACTAAATGGAAATATGAGGTAAAAAGTCCACACATTGCATTTAAATGAACACGCATTTTGATTGGTAATGACAGTCATATGTTATTTCTTGACGACAGACGTAACACGACACCGTCTTAATTTTTACGCCAGCTAGAGGACGCATGACTTTAAAACGTAAATAAAGGTCTTAATAAGGTGCTTAAAAAACAACCTATAGAGTCTTTTTTGGAGGACAGTCTGTTTTTTAAATGTACTAAATTGCAACTTCATATATATATATTTGTAATACAACAGAACAGACTAGTATATTTGATTTGATCATAAATGCTTTTCAGTAAATTCATTAGTACACTGTTTTAAAAACAGTAGAATCTCCAGTTTATCTCCCTGGGTGGACATCAGTCTAAAGTTGGTTCAGTTCAATTTGGCGTACCACAGGGTTCAATTTTGAGCCCCCTTCTTTTTAGCATGTACATCTATCCTCTTGGCCAGCACAAGACGATCAATTGTGGTTAAAAAGTATATACATTTGAATTTTTTTGTAAAATGACAGATCGTTTCGCTAGATAAGACACTATTCCTCAGCTGGGATCACACAGTACCATTTGAAGCTCCTCAAAGCCCTTAGAAACTGCATTGACGTGGACCTTCAACATTTTGGTTCCCAGTCCATTATGTGGAAAAATCCTGAAATGTTTTCCTCAAAACACTTAATTTCTTTTCCACTGAAGAAAGAAAGACATGGGCATCTTGGATGGCATTGGGGTGAGTAAATTATCAGGAAATGTTAATTTTGAGGTGAACTCATCCTTTAAATTCCATTTCTACGCAGATGACACCCAGATCTACATCCACACCAAACCGTGAGATAATGCAGCC
The DNA here is from genome assembly GCF_949357685.1 of Gobio gobio. Classification (NCBI taxonomy): domain Eukaryota; kingdom Metazoa; phylum Chordata; class Actinopteri; order Cypriniformes; family Gobionidae; genus Gobio; species Gobio gobio. The sequence continues at coordinate 3,071,217 of NC_137107.1, forward strand.
ATAAGCTTTCTGGAACACTGCATATCTGAGGTAAACATTTGGATGTCTCTAAATTTTCTGTGTCTCAATAGTGATAAAACAGACGTAATGCTTATTGGTTCACCCCCACCAAATCAATAAACCTAGTCATTTAGCTCTTAAAAAAGGTTCAATGTTTAAAGCTAAATTAAAAAAAATTGGAGGTGATATTTGACACAAATGTATCATTTGACCCCCATGTCTAAAATACAGTCAAAAATGCATTTTTTCAGCTCAGAAACATTGCAAAACTATGCCCCATGTTATTAGTTTCTGTTGCTGAAAAATTGATTAACATTTTTGTATTTTCACACATTGATTATTGCAATGCTCTTCTGGCTCGGGTCTCAAAAACTACCTAAAATAAATTACAGTCAGTTCAAAATTACAAGGACCAGGACTAGCGAACATATCATTACTTGTCTGAACTTTTAACTGTTTACACGCCTGGACGTGATCTCCGCTCCTCTGATTCGGGTCTTTTAGTGGTTGCTTCTACCCGTCTACACTTTTATTGACAAAAAAACAGCAAAATACAAAACTCTCGTAGGGGAAAGAGAGTATACACATACATATAATTACAAATGTAGTCAAAATACAAAAGTTAATAATTAAACAGAAAACAACAACAGAACAAAAAAAGAAAAAAGAAAGGGGGCTATTTATAAACACAAGTCATTGTCAAAAAGGCTATTTTTTTTTTCCCTTCTTTTCCTTTTTTTGACTTTATACACATAATTCTGACTTTATATCACACAATTCAAATCTGACTATCACACAATTCTGACTTTATATCACACAATTCAAATCTGACTATCACACAATTCTGACTTTATACACACAATTCTGACTTTATACACACAATTCTGACTTTATACACACAATTCTGACTTTATATCACACAATTCTGACTTTATACACACAATTCTGACTTTATATCACACAATTCTGACTTTATACACACAATTCTGACTTTATACACACAATTCTGACTTTATACACACAATTCTGACTTTATACACACAACTCTGGCTTTATATCACACAATTCAAATCTGACTATCACACAATTCTGACTTTATACACACAATTCTGACTTTATACACACAATTCTGACTTTATATCACACAATTCTGACTTTATACACAGTTCAAATCTGATTATCACACAATTCTGACTTTATACACACAATTCTGACTTTATACACACAATTCTGACTTTATACACACAATTCTGAATTTATACACACAATTCTGACTTTATACACACAACAATTCTGAATGTATACACACAATTCTGACTTTATACACACAATTCTGACTTTATACACACAATTCTGGCTTTATATCACACAATTCAAATCTGACTATCACACAATTCTGACTTTATACACACAATTCTGACTTTATACACACAATTCTGACTTTGACTTTATACACACAATTCTGACTTTATACACACAACAATTCTGAATTCATACACACAATTCTGACTTTATTCACACAATTCTGACTTTATACACACAATTCTGGCTTTATATCACACAATTCAAATGTGACTATCACACAATTCTGACTTTATACACACAATTTTGACTTTATACACACAATTCTGACTTTATACACACAATTCTGGCTTTATATCACACAATTCAAATGTGACTATCACACAATTCTGACTTTATACACAAAATTCTGACTTTGTACACACAATTCTGACAATCACACAATTCAAATCTGACTATCACACAATTCTGACTTTATACACGCAATTCTGACACGCAATTCTGACTTTATACACACAATTCTGACACGCAATTCTGACTTTATACACACAATTCTGACTTTATATCGCACAATTCAATTCTGACTTTATACACACAATTCTGACTTTATACACACAATTCTGACTTTATATCGCACAATTCAATTCTGACTTTATACACACAATTCTGACACGCAATTCTGACTTTATACACGCAATTCTGACACGCAATTCTGACTTTATACACACAATTCTGACACGCAATTCTGACTTTATACACGCAATTCTGACTTTATACACACAATTCTGACACGCAATTCTGACTTTATACACGCAATTCTGACTTTATACACACTAGAGCTGCAACTAACGATTATTTTTTCTGTCGACTAATCTAACGATTATTTTTTCGATTAGTCGACTAATCTAACGATTATTTTTCCGGATTAATCTTATGATTCTTTTTTACTGATTATTGTACTTCAAAGAGGGTAGTGAATTTGTATATTATTTTAACATGAAATCAATGAATGATGACAATATTAATTGTATTTCAGGAAGGGTAGTGTACATAGTAGGCTATGCCATTTTATAAAGAAATATATGAACACAAGAAGCTTTTTAAACATAATATATAATGATACTATTCATCATAAAATGTATACAGAGTAGGCCTAATTAGGAAAAGTTGTTTACTATTGTAGTTGAGTATGATTTACTTATTGATTTGTGTCAATAGTAAACGAAAATGCACTTGTATTTATCTGCAAAAGGTTCACATACAGGAGCTTTCAGCATAGTTTTAATATAGTATAACTAGTTGTCTATTTTGAAGATACATGTGCATAAACAACGACTAAAGCTGCCAGAAGTTTTAGCCCAAACTTCAAAGACACATTTAAATGATTAAAGCTAGAGGCATAACTTTAATGTTACTTTAATCATGCAAACTACCTATATACAGCATGTTATTATGCATATGATATGTGTTTGGGACAGAGCGGAACCAGGTCGCATTAACAGGAGATATATGCAGCCCATAATAAATAAAAGCACGAGACGTACTGGGGTCGGAGAAGAACCCCGGAAAATGTGACCGTCTGTTGCAATACACGCGCCACGGTTCAGCTGCGCGAGAGAACACTGGCAGCAGGGTTGCCAGGTTTACACAACAAAACCCACCCATTCGTTACTCAAAACTAGTCCAAAACAAGCCCAATCGCGTTTCGGGGAGGTTCTCTGGTAAACATCGCGTTCGGGGGGTTAAATATGTGTGTTTTTTTGCAGAGCTGCCGGCTAAAATTCTCATTCCCGGGGCTAAATATCACATAATTGGGATCGCTTCAACCCGCGGACATGAGACACAGCCCGCGGCAACAGTGTAGAAGTAGCCCAATTCCGCGGAAAAAACCGGGACTTGGCAACACTGACTGCAGTGTGAAAGCTCCCGCTCTCCACGCGCACAGCTTCTGCTCTGCCACCGCGCGCAATGTGAAACCGGCGTTTACAGAGCGAACAAAGCACAGTTTTATTCGGCTTCTGTTTAAAGTACTCCCACACTTTTGAATGTCGCGGTCTGGCTTTATATGATAAATGATCATTTTCACTATGCCCGGGAGCAGAAGCTGCCATTATTCTAGATCTTCTGTTCCATTCTAGAACGTAAATAATGTGCCGCCGACGCGTCGACGCATTTCACGCACGTCGACGTATTTTCGTAGTCGACGTCATCGACAACGTCGACGCGTCGTTGCAGCCCTAATACACACAATTCTGACTTTATATCGCACAATTCAATTCTGACTTTATACACACAATTCTGACTTTATATCTCACAATTCAATTCTGACTTCATACACACAATTCTGACCTTATATCTCACAATTCAATTCTGACTTCATACACACAAGTCTGACTTTATACTTTATACCCGTCTACACTCTATGGGTGAGCGGGCCTTCTCCACCTGTGCACCTAAACTATGGACTTCACTTCCCATGGTGATCAGACAGGCTGATTCTCTTACTGTTTTTAAATCTGCTCTTAAAACCCCTTTTTTCTCAGAATGGCTTTTATGTGACTTTTATTCTCTTTTTTTTTGGTCTGTGTTACGTGTATTGTGTGCCTATTATACGTATGCTTATAAAGGCGCTATATAAAATAAAGATTATTATTATTATAGAAGTACTTATAAAATAACATATAAAAATGTATTTAAGAGGGTCAAAAAGCACTTTAAATTTAATTTAATTGCAATTAACATGCAATTACATATCCAAAACGAGTCCAGTTCACACTTAAGTATATTCTTTTGAACTTTATTATTTCCATAATAAACACTCTTTCTAAAAGTCTACTTTGTTTCAGGTCGGGCTTGAAATGATAAAACCGTTAAAATAATAATATCTTTCTAAACAAAAGGTCAAGTGCATTTGTTAACAGACACAACTCTGTATTTTAAGTGTTTTTGAGTGACTTAAGTGTCCATTTTGTCCTTATCTTGAACACGTTCAAAAGCGTATTTTTGTGAAATGTTTAGCTCGAAAAGTGTCTTTTATTTTTAAATAACATTGCTCTTTAAATGACATTAAAAGTGTAACTGGGGTCACCGAAACAATCTTATTACTAACTACTTGGTACTCAAACCCACTGAAATGAACAGCAACACTTGTTTTCCCATAGCAAATCAAACTCTTGAGCAGAGGAAAGTAAATGTACAGATGAGTGTGGGAAAACAAATCAACACATCCATTCCCACCATCAATCTTCAGCTGTGGATCAATGCTGGGAACAAATGCTCAGATCATTCCCAGTCTGAGTGCCCGTCACACGCTTCTCTCACTGGCACTGATTACAGAGGCACATAAAGATGGCGACACAAGGCTCACCACAGACACATCAGTCCTTCACAATAATCTTTTGATTGGTAAAGACACCACGCTCAAGAGGAAGCAACTCATTAAAAGCAGAGACGTCTTTGTTCGCTCGGCGTATGAGCTCAGCGAGGCAGAGATGATGTCACCTCAGATGCTTTATTAGTTCTGTCCCACATGTTAGTGGCCGTTATGAGGCTTGTTCTCTGAAGAAAAACAGCAAGTGTTGAAGTTCAGTGTGTGCATTTGTGCTTCAGACGCACAATAAGACCAGATCTCAGAGACGGTCTAAAAAAACAAAGGCTTTTTAACACACTGTAAAAAAATGATTGTTGGTTTAACTTAAAAAAGTAAGTAACCGGGTCGCCTTTAAAATTCTGAGTTCATTGAAATTAAAATGTTGAGTTAATAAATGATGGAGATTCTGAAACTCAAAATGTTATGTTATCTGAATCACATTAATTATCCGAGGTGATTTGACAAGAGAAAACGTTTTTTTTGTTTTTTTTACAGTGCAGCCGTTAAAGAACCATTTTCAGTGATCAGTTCTCGACAGAACCATTTATTTAGCTCTGGAATATCCATCCATTCACTGTAAAAAAGAGAGGTTGACATAACTTAAAATTGCAACTTGAGTAAACTCAAACTTTTTTGAGTTTACTCAACTTTTAAACAAAGTAGTTCACTTAACTCAATTAACTGAGTATGGTCACATCTCCCAATTTAAGATCTTTTGTACAGCTGATTGTTTTTTTGTTTTTTGATTTTTTGTTGGACGTGTTTTTATGTAGTTACCATGATGGTGATCAGTGTTTCCTTTAGTGGGGCAGTTTGACAATTTTTTTAATGTTAGTGTTTCTCTGGCTGCTGTAGCTGTGTTTGCTATGGCAAGAAAAGCAAGAGGAAACACAATCAGATGCTGTCGGCTGCTCGATGATGAGAATATAATCATTGTGTCGTGGCTGAATTCACTGATCTTATGACTGTGTTTAATATGAGCAATATACTATTAACTTTGTTTTATTGTGGTTCTAGAAAAGAGCCAGCACTGTTTTAATCAGAAAAGCTGAATAAGGTTTAAAAACCGATTGTACACTAAGCACTTTGACCTCCTGTGATATTTTCAGCTATATGAATCTCAACAATGGTGACGTGCTGCAATGCATTCTGGGAGCCATGGATGAGTTTTGCATGATGCACCCAGAATGCATTGTTCACTTGTTGCAACTTGTATGCTTGTTAACTTGCATTTACAAATCGAATTTACAATTAATACTAGGATGGTATAACAATTGTTGAACTTCTTTTCACTGGTTAAGCCAACTTTTTTGCATTTAATTGTCCAGGTAACTAAAACATATAATCATTAGTCTACATTTTTTTTACAGTGTTCCTTCTATCCTAGGACACTCTTGCAGGTAAAAAATTGTAGCATCAAGCAATATCTAATGATATCAGAGTTACATTTTCCAAGTACTGATTTTAGATTTTGAAAATTCAGGTTATTCATCTGTCCACTAACTGTCCACATCACTGGCTATATTTGAGCTACAATTCATACTATTACTGTGACTGTTGTTTTTGAAAATACTTCATCTGCAGTAACTTTTTATGACAGTAAATAAATGTATTGGTGTTATTAGAATGTAATTTGCATTAACATCAAAAAGTAATCTGATTACATAATGCACGATACTTGTAATGTATTAATTTACTAGTTACATCAAAGAGTAATCTGATTACATAATGCACGATGCTTGGTATGTATTCATTTACATGTTACATCAAAAAGTAATCAGATTACATAATGCACGTTACTTGTAATGTATTAATTTACTTGTTACATCAAAAAGTAATCTGATTACATAATGCACGTTACTTGTAATGTATTAATTTACTTGTTACATCAAAAAGTATTCCGATTACCTAATGTACGTTACTTGTAATGTATTAATTTACTAGTTACATCAAAAAGTAATCTGATTACATAATGCACGATGCTTGTAATGTATTAATTTACTTGTTACATCAAAAAGTAATCCGATTACGTAATGTACGTTACTTGTAATGTATTAATTTATTTGTTACATCAAAAAGTAATCTGATTACATAATGCACAATGCTTCTAATGTATTAATTTACTAGTTACATCAAAAAGTAATCCGATTACATAATGTACGTTACTTGTAATGTATTAATTTATTTGTTACGTCAAAAAGTAATCCGATTACATAATGCACGTTACTTGTAATGTATTAATTTACTTGTTACATCAAAAAGTAATCTGATTACGTAATGTACGTTACTTGTAATGTATTAATTTATTTGTTACATCAAAAAGTAATCTGATTACATAATGCACGATGCTTGTAATGTATTAATTTACTAGTTACATCAAAAAGTAATCCGATTACATCAAAAAGTAATCTGATTACATAATGCACGATGCTTGTAATGTATTAATTTACTAGTTACATCAAAAAGTAATCCGATTACGTAATGTACGTTACTTGTAATGTATTAATTTACTAGTTACATCAAAAAGTAATCCGATTACATCAAAAAGTAATCTGATTACATAATGCACGATGCTTGTAATGTATTAATTTACTAGTTACATCAAAAAGTAATCCGATTACGTAATGTACGTTACTTGTAATGTATTAATTTACTAGTTACATCAAAAAGTAATCCGATTACATAATGTACGTTACTTGTAATGTATTAATTTATTTGTTACATCAAAAAGTAATCCGATTACATAATGCACGATGCTTGTAATGTATTAATTTAGTAGTTACATCAAAAAGTAATCCGATTACATAATGTACGTTACTTGTAATGTATTAATTTATTTGTTACGTCAAAAAGTAATCTGATTACATAATGCACAATGCTTGTAATGTATTAATTTACTAGTTACATCAAAAGAGTAATCCGATTACATAATGCACGATGCCTGTAATGTATTAATTTACTAGTTACATCAAAAGAGTAATCTGATTATGTAATGTACGTGTTACATAATTTTGAAATTTCTGACTGTTTTGATATATCTGTCATTGTAGTTGTGTTTTCTTCCTGTCACGTGTTCCTTTGTCTTAGTTTCCCGCCACTTGTTTGTCACCATAGTTCCCTTTCGTTCAGTCACTACGACGTAACGTTAGTGACTAACGAATGGGGGTTTCGCTTAGAAGCCTATCAACTTCGAGTTTTGAGAAAACGCCCAATGGCGTGCCAATGCCATGGGCATGCGGAATTTGCATACGTAACTCCGCCTCACTGCGTGAATATATAAGGAAGTACGAGGCAATATCGCATTATGTTCTGCTTTCGGAGCCAAGAGTACCTACCTCTTCACTCCTACAGCCTTCTGAGACTCTGTCAGCTTCTTTGAGACGAGCAGCTTTCCAGTCGGTGTTGGTGTGACGGCGCGTTCCAGTGATCGCATACTTCCTGCCTGCTGATCTGTGCAGTGGTCCGTTTGACAGCTGGTGTGTGTTTCCCTGGGCGCTTCGGCATCGACTGCGAGGCTTTCCTCTCACAAAAAGAGCTTGCGCGTGGCACGTCTTTTTCAAGACGGCTCGCCCGTGCACTTCCGGGTGCGATCGATTTTCCGCTGCTGTCTGTGGACGCATTCACTGCTCGAGCGTGTTTGGGCTTCAGCACGTTTGGGCAGTGTTTGCGGATGTGTCACGTTTCCATTGCGGGGGCGTGACCATCGCGATGTCGCGGTCGAGACTCAATGATCTCCGTGAGGAGAGAGAGTCCCCTCTGCCACACCCCAATCTACCGTCCCCGAGTGAGATGGTACTTTGGCTGGTGGCCAGGGTGACCTGAGGGCGGTGCTGTGGTATTAAGAACCCCGACGTTCATTCCTCGGGCCACGCCCCCTTCTTATACATCGCTTCCGTGAGTGTTGGATTGAATCTACGGCCCGTCTCTGACGCCCCGTTCGTTCAGTTCACGCTCCGGATAGCAGTGAGATGTCGATCGCCGCATCCCAAGGTGGGCTGGAGTCCTTTGGGGATGACGATTAGGTTGTGCTCCGCCTCCGGGTGTGTTAGCACTGCCTGATCTGACCTAAAGTTGACAGCCATGTTATCTCGGGCAGCCGCGGGTCTCGCGCTGGTGTGGAACTCCGCCCAGTCGCGGGTGCTCGTGGTTGCGCGATTGGTTTTTGGGGGCGGCACCCGACAGCTGTTGGGCCCCGCCCCCAATGCCTTTCGCTCCCGAGGTGCATGAGGAGATCACGCGGCCCCGGAAGTCCCCGTGCTTCCCGTGACCGTTTGGTGGCCTCCTCCGCCTTCTCTGCCCTTGATGGGGCCGCGGCCTAGGGTACACTGGGGCCCCCTCCCCCCCACTGTTGAACTCTCTGTTGCGCACTACGGTTTCCACGGAGGGCTTTGACGTGGCGTGGTGTGGCTGTCCTAAGCACCCCCCCCAAAGCCTGTGGGCTCGTCTACTTCGGTGGCGTGGTCCCGCAGAGCTACGGGCAGGCCGCCGCCCCTTTGCACATGCACAAGGGTGGAGCCGACCCAGGGCTCTTCATTGAGCTGCGTGCCGCAACTGACCCCGCCCCCGGGCGGTGAAGGTGGCCACACGCCCCCTGGGTCGGGCGATGTCCACAGCTGTGGTCCGGGAGAACACCGGGCCTTACCTGGTGATGTGGAGGACGTTGAGCGGGCCCGCCTCCTCAACTCACCCATATCCCAGGCTGGCCTCTTCGGCGGCGCGGCTGAGAACTGCGCCCAACAGTTCTCGGCCGCCCCAGAGCAGACTGAGGCTGTAACACGTACTGCCCCGGCGGCCAGCTGCTGCACCAGCCGCCGGCCCAGTCGCCTCAGTCCGCTCGCCGCCGAGGGCGCCCTCCCTCTTCCCGCCCGGCCCCAGCAGCAGCCTTCACCTGGGCCGCGCCGTGGAGGTGGTTGAGGATGTCGCCCAGTCCGCTCCCCAGACTGGTTAAACGCCAGGATGGAGATGGACAACTCAGAGATGGGTTCCAGTTCTTCCCAGGGGATGGTAGCAGGGCCTCTCCTTCCCCCGGTGGAGGGCCGGGGGAAAATCCTTCCGCTGCTGGCCCCCGGGCTAGCAGCGCTTGGGAAGAACTCATGTTCCTGTCTCTGAGCACCCAGAGACCGGTGATGACAGTGCGCGCCACCCTCGGGTCTCGCCACTCGCATCCCTCTCTGTCGCCAGCCCCCTGGCAGAGCAGACCCCAGTGGAACGCGAGTCCTTCCCTGGTCTCCTCTGTCAGGGCGCAGCCGTTAACCGTGCTCCGACCCCGGGACGCCCAACAGCCTCCCTTGTCCGCGCCGGTAACGCTGCCTCGCTGCCCCACCCAGGGTACGTCTGTCGTCCGTATGACCCTGTTGGTGCAGTCTCTGGAAGCCTGGCTTCAGCTTCCGGGGCTGTCCCGCTGGGTTGCCCGGACCGTCGGGCTCGGCTACGCGATTCAGTTCGCGCAGGCTCCTCCCCGTTACTGGGGAGTCCGCTTACCGTGACCGGGGCCCATGCCCCCGTCATGCGTGCGGAGATTGCCACTCTACTGGCGAAGGGTGCGATCGAGCCTGTCCCTCCAGCCGAAATGAGGTAGGGGTTCTACAGCCCCTACTTCATTGTACCCAAGAAAACCGGTGGGTTACGACCAATCCTGGACCTTCGCATCTTGAACCGATCCCTTCACCGGCTTCCGTTCAAGATGTTGACTGCGAAACGCCTTTTCGAATGCGTTCGTCCGTACGATTGGTTTGCAGCGATCGACCTGAAGGACGCCTACTTCCATGTCTCCATCCTTCCTCGACACAGACCGTTCCTACGGTTTGCTTTCGAGGGGCGGGCATACCAGTACGCGGTTCTCCCATTCGGGTTATCTCTGTCCCCTCGCGTCTTCACGAAGATCGCCGAGGCAGCCCTTGCGCCCCTTCGGCAGCACGGGGTCCGCATCCTGAACTACCTCGACGACTGGCTTATACTAGGCCACTCTCGAGAGCAGGTTTGCGGACACAGAGATCTGGTTCTCCACCACTTAGCCCGTCTGGGCCTTCGGGTCAACTGGGAGAAGAGCAAACTTTGCCCCGTGCAGAGGATCTCTTTTCTCGGTATGGAGATCGACTTGGTCGCCATGTACGCGCAGCTTTCGAGCGAGCGCGCGCAGTCTCTGCTGACTTGCCTCCGACAAATCGAGAGCAAGAGTGCGGTTCCACTGAAACTATTTCAGAGGCTCCTGGGGCATATGGCATCTGCAGCCGCGGTAACGCCGCTCGGATTGCTTCATATGAGACCGCTTCAGCACTGGCTTCGCGATCGAGTCCCGAGATGGGCATGGCAGTCTGGCACGCTCCGGGTCCAAGTGACTCGGGCCTGCTTACAGACGCTCACCCCATGGTCGAACCTCAGTTTTCTACGGGCCGGTGTGCCCTTAGAACGAGTTTCCAGGCATGTTGTCGTATCGACGGATGCCTCTGCCACGGGCTGGGGTGCCATGTGCAATGGACAAGCAGCCGCGGGCTCCGTGACAGGACCCCAGCGCCTCCTGCATGTCTATTGCCTCGAGTTGCTGGCAGTACGGTTCGCCCTGCACCGCTTCCGAGCGCTGCTGAAGGGTCAACATGTGCTTGTCCGGACAGACAACACGGCCGTAGTAGCGTACATCAACCACCAGGGCGGTCTACGCTCCCGCCGTATGTCTCAACTCGCCCGCCATCTCATCCTATGGAGTCAGAAGCGCCTGAGGTCCCTTCGTGCTGTCCATATTCCGGGAGTCCTGAACCACGCAGCCGACGAGCTCTCGCGGTTTCAGCCTCTCCCGGGAGAATGGAGACTCCATCCCCGGACGGTTCAGCTGATTTGGGAACAGTTCGGCGACGCACAGGTAGATCTGTTTGCCTCCCACGACTCTTCCCACTGCAGCCTGTATTATTCCCTGACCGAGGGCACGCTCGGCACGGATGCACTGGCGCACAGCTGGCCGCGGGGCCTACGCAAATATGCGTTCCCCCCAGTGAGCCTACTCGCACAGCTCCTGTGCAAGATCAGGGAGGGCAAGGAGCAGGTCCTTTTGGTCGCCCCGTACTGGCACGGCCGGACCTGGTTCCCCGAACTCATACTCCTTGCGACAGCCCCTCCCTGGCCTATTCCTCTGAGACCGGACCTCCTTACTCAGAGACGGGGCACCCTTTGGCACCCGCGTCCCGACCTCTGGAGCCTCCACGTGTGGCTCCTAGACGGGACGCGGCAGGTTTGAGTGGCCTACCACCTACGGTGGTCGCTACCATCACTTCCGCTAGGGCAGAGTCCACTCGGCATGCCTATGCGTTGAAGTGGAACCTCTTCGTCACCTGGTGCTCTTCCCGCCAAGAAGACCCCTGGAAATGCCCGATCAGGTCCGTGCTTGAGTTTCTCCAAGAGGGGCTGGAGCGAAGGCTGTCTCCCTCCACCCTCAAAGTATATGTGGCCGCAATATCTGCCCACCACGATCTCTTGGAGAACAAGAAGGTAAGTCAGCACGACCTGGTCATCAGGTTTCTGAGGGGAGCCAGGAGACTGAATCCTCCTCGCTCTCCTCTCGTACCCTCTTGGGACCTCGCAGTAGTGTTAACTGCTCTGCAGAGACCTCCCTTTGAGCCTTTGCGGTCGGTTGATATTAAGTTTCTGTCTATGAAGACGGCTCTGCTGACCGCATTGGCCTCAGTCAAGAGGGTCGGGGACCTGCAGGCATTTTCGGTTGACGAAGCGTGCCTGGAATTCGGGCCGGCTAACTCTCACGTGATCCTGAGACCCCGGCTTGGATATGTGCCCAAGGTTCCCACCACTCCGTTTAAGGACCAGGTGGTGAACCTGCAAGCGCTGCCTTTGGAGGAGGCAGACCCAGCCTTGGCATTGCTCTGTCCAGTATGCGCCCTCCGCGCCTACGTAGACATGACGCAGTGTTTCAGGACCTCAGACCAGCTCTTTGTCTGTTATGGTGGAGAGCGGAAGGGAAGTGCTCTCTCAAAGCAAAGGCTGTCTCACTGGATAGTGGACACCATTGCTTTGGCTTACCAGCAGCAAGGCCGACCATGTCCCCTTGGTGTGAGGGCACACTTCCGGAGTGTGGCCTCCTCTTGGGCTCTAGCGCATGGCGCCTCGCTAGCAGACATCTGCAGAGCTGCAGGCTGGGCGACACCCAACACATTCGCCAGATTCTACAATCTCCGAGTGGAGCCAGTGTCCGACTATGTACTCGCCCCCCCGAGGGGCCGGTGATGGGCCAGGCTCAGGTGTCTTCGCTTGCTCGCCACTCCACTCCACGGACTGGATACGTGCGATATTTCCTCAGGTGAGCTCCCCGAGAGCCCTGAGCTCCTCCAGCACTGTCGACGCCGACATCAGTTCAGTCTGCCCTTTCGAGCCCAGACCCTCATGTCCGGCCAGGTGCCCCATGTGCATGGTTCCCTCCGGCGACCCCCACATGTGTATTTCACCGTAAGTCTCCGCAGTGAGCGGGTTTCTTCCCTTGGCGTGTCCCCGCCACCCCTAGGGTTAAAAATCCACCTTCGGCTGGTACCCTAGAGATTTTCCATATGCAACCCTCAGCGGGTCATATGTGTCTCTTAAGTCCTCCCCACGGGTAGGCATTTTTGGCATTCCCTCACTGGGATATGCTTCCCAGTGTACCTTGGTATTCCTGTGTTAAGTGGGAGTCCTTCGTCCGTACTAGTCTTACGACAGGGTACTCACACTTACGCAGGGCGCTGGAAGACAGCTGAGTGGCGGGATTATATTGGGACCCCCATTCGTTAGTCACTAACGTTACGTCGTAGTGACTGAACGAAAGGGAACGTCTCGGTTACGGATGTAACCCTCGTTCCCTGAGGAGGGAACGGAGACGTAACGTCCCCTTGCCACATCAGCTGTGCTACCTGGAACGCAGGAGTTCAGTCTTGGCTCCTCAAGCAGGTAACATAATGCGATATTGCCTCGTACTTCCTTATATACTCACGCAGTGAGGCGGAGTTACGTATGCAAATTCCGCATGCCCATGGCATTGGCACGCCATTGGGCGTTTTCTCAAAACTCGAAGTTGATAGGCTTCTAAGCGAAACCCCCATTCGTTAGTCACTAACGTTACGTCTCCGTTCCCTCCTCAGGGAACGAGGGTTACATCCGTAACCGAGACGTTACCCTCATTAGTCATGTTTCAGCTGTGTTTATCTTGTTTCTGTTTGCCACTTAAAGGTCCCATGCGTGGGATTTTTTTTTATTATTTTATAATGTTTCTTGATGTGTACTTATATTGTTAGTATGATTTTTACATCATAAAATGTCATAATTTAGAAATAAAAGGCATTTTTCTTTCCTGATATTAGCCCTCTGGCTTGAATGCACTGTTTGAAGGGGCGTGTCTGCTGTGAGACTTCAGTGAAAATGCCCACTGTTGTGATTGGCTGACATCTTTGCATTTGAAATGAGTGTTAGATCTTTTGGCGGAGGGGGCGTGGTTTAGCGAGATCTGCAAGCGCTGCCAGAGAGAGAGACGGACTGCATGTGGACCAAAGAGACCTGGAGCAAGATAGATAAGAAAAGTTTTATCGTACCGAGTTGTTGAGACCACAAGTTTATTTTGTTTGTATCTGAGAGTTCTGAATGAACACGAGTCCCAGTCACGCGACCTGTCTTCTTCCTCCTTATTCTACGAACTTTGTAACATGTGGAACCCCTCTCAAATACTTTTACTACGCTTTTTTACCATCACAGCTGTCGAGATGAACGAATCGTGAAAGTGTTTATTATAGCATTATTTTTTAGATCTTTTCCCATCACATTAAAGGCTGCAGTGATGAGCATTGAGTACAGGCAGTGTGTTGATCGCGTGAATGCAGTGATCTCGTCATTGCAACACGTTTTCTCTCACAAAATGCTTTCACCAACAGCAAACACGACATCGACATGAATACAGTAAGAGCTTCTGCAGCATAACAGTGTCATTCATTATAACAGCAGTTTGGACAAGTGTGCAGATTATAAAGAGAGTGTTCTTTGATCGCTAATCTAGCATCTAATCACAATTGAAATAACAGATTTGTTTCATGCTACTAACAGAAACAATTTGAAGTTGATCGTTTAGTCACTGGCTTGATTCACTGATGCATAAACGATTTATAAAGAAAGACTGTGTGAACTTGAATGATTAGCTACACTTCAGAAATCACTGATCACAGATCAGGCATTAATGAACACTGGTACTCACTGTTTGTTTGTGGCGGTGCTGTCGAATCCATATCGTAAAAGCCTGTGCTGACATTGCGAAACGGAGTCCATTTTCTCCAAACTCTCTGGGCGGGCAAAGCAGAGGAAGGGGAGGGGACCGTTCCCCGTATGACGGCATACAGGGAAGATTCCAGATCAGCTCGTCTGAGCTCTCATTTTCTCAAAGGCAGAGAAAGACAGCCAGAACTCGGTTTACACCTATCAACATTAGCCACCTAGCCACTTGGGGACCATATACAGGCTAGAGGAACTCATATTAATATTAAAAAACCTCATAAAATGACATTTTTATGCCATGGGACCTTTAAGTTCTTCCCTGTTCCTCACTCTTTGTCTGGCCACCGTTATGATTTGTTGTGTTGTTGCCTGTTTGCCTACCTTTGGTTTATTTTATGGTTTATTGTTTATTTTATGGTTTATTTAAATATAGAATTTGCATCTCGTGCATCTTCTGCCTGTTCCTGAGCACTCACCCGTAACAGTACGTATTGTACGTTACTTGTAATGTATTACTTGTAATATATTGTATTATACTATACTGTGAAAAATAAAAAGTTGAGTTAACTTTAAAAAAAATTAAGTAACCAGCTGCAAAGCATTTTTGAGTTTACTGGACTTCAGTGGTTGAAGTTGTGCCAAATCAAGTTAATTATAGCTTCCTCAGTAAGTTCATCTAACTGTCAGTCCAACCAAAGAAACAAGTAAGCACAACTACAGAGGTTCTGAAGTCCAGTAAACTCAAAAAAGCTTTGCTTTTTTATTTTTTACAAGTTGATTCAACTTTCTCCAAATATCTCACCCAGATACTTGTATTGCCCTCACATTAAGAATTCAAATACAGGAAGTACAAACCATACTGTAAATACAACACAGTACAAAATACATTGCCATCATTACAGAAATTATTTATTGACAATTCTGCAAAACAGGATGAGCAAAACAGCATTTTCTGTCTGCATGAGGTACAAGAGGTGATTAAGTTTTACTCCATTCTTTAATATTTATTAAAAAAAGATGATGCACTAAATTAGAGTACAAACTGAAATAAATAAATGCTCAACCTTATGATTATCCATATAGATTGCAGCTTCTTGACATTTTTTTTGAAGGACTGGACTCTTGCTGAGCACTGGGGGTCAAGAACATGAAACACTTTTGAAAAAATTATTTAGGATATAAATGAAGCCAAAGAGGGGAGCAACAACTGCAGGTATGAAAATCATGTACATTTAGCAATATAGCGGGTGAATTATGTACATGATGCTATGATGAACTATATGCCTTTCTCCACTGACGTTCTGAGTTGCTCAAACCGTTTGTAAGGGTGTTGATCATTAGATGGCGAATGGGAACATGGTTTGTGTGACATTAGCAACATATTATTAGCCGTCTGATAATGTCAAAGGATAATCTGGTGTGATAAGTTGGTGTGAGTGAGTGGAGGCGGGGATCATTTGCATATTCATGGTATATTGCCTGTTCATGTTCTGTGCAAATTAGAATAAAGAATTAAGACTCGCTCTATATGTAAAGGAAATGTTAATGTTCTTTCAGATGGCCACACCTCTGGAGGACCTGTGTGAATTGTGAACCCTTTTTAAGGAGTTTTAAAGGGATAGTTAACCCAAAAATGTATTGTTGTTACAATCCTGTATGAGTACAAAAGAAGATATTTTAAAGAATGCCTGTAACAGTTTCTGGTCCCCATTAACTTCCATAGTGTTTTTTTCCGCCAATTGTTTGGTTACAAACATTCTTTGAAATATCTTCTTTCAGCAGAAGAAAGAAACTCATACAGGTTTGGAGGGTGAGTAAATGATGACAGATTTTTAATTTTGGGTGAACTGTCCCTTTAAATTTCCTTCGGCGGCGCTTCAGTACACTGAAAGAAATCTGGATGTTGTTAACATTTACTGCCATATCATCTTCACAGGCTCTTACACAGCAGATACAGACGAATGACAAAAGAACAATTTCATATGTACAAAATACTTTGATTGTACTTGTGGTAAAAATGGTAAACATACTTACAAAACAAGTCCTTCAAGATTTGTCCTGATAAAAACTGTGACATCAAAAAGTTCAAATTTTCAACTTTTCACAAATTTTGGTGGATCTTCGCCTTTCAATAATAATGCATACACTTATGCTTAAGTAGTACTTGAAGGTAATAATTGCAGGTTACCACTTTTTACAGAGAGGTCATGCACTCAAAAAAATAACTCTTTGAATGAACATAAAAAAATCATAGAAAGTATTTCCAAATGATTAACTTGCTTTATTTCAGCATTATGCAATTCTGTTATTCCAATTTAGTGTACTTACGTTGAGTCAACTTAATTTATTAAAGTTGATTCAACTTATTTACTACGGTTAGGCACAGCTTAATTTAATAGTGTCAGCCCAACTCATTTGCAATGTTTTGGACCAACTAATTTATTTAAGTTAGCCTAACAAAAGTGCTTAATGCTGAAAGAAAGCCATTTCATCACATGGAAATCCTTTCCATGATTTAATTACATTAATTCAAAGAATAGCTTTTGAGTGCACTTACAAAACCTTTTACAAGATTTTATTGGCTAGCCAGAAGATGGTTTTGTTACATCCATGGCATGCCCAAAGTAGTTTTTTTTATTATTAAATCAGCTTTAATAGTTATTAGTAGGTCCTCACCCCAAACACATGCTCTTCACCACAATGGTAACCTCCAAAAACACTATCATAACACAAACTTTTAAATACCAACACAACAAAACATTAAGCATTAAAACGTCTCTCAATTTTCTCATCTTGTTAAAAATGCATCAAATTGCACTTTATTTAAACATTTACTCTCCGAATTCAGCCCCTTTGCAAAGCATGATGGGAAGTGAAAGTCTTATTTCTTTGGGTTACTTGATTGAAACATGTTATTTCAAAATGAAAACATCAAGTTATGTCAAAGAGTAACGGTTTTAAGTCAGTTTAACATGAATCAATTACATTTGAACCAGAAACCTAATATAATGATGTTAAATCAAGATGAATTGCTTAAATAAAGTGAACAGCATCATAAATAATTATTTTGAGTGTGTTTGGATTTAAAAGGGTAGACACATATTTTGCGATACACTGCAAAAAATGCTTTTCTTACTTAGTATTTTTGTCTTGTTTCCAGTCTAAATATCTAAAAACTCTTAAATCAAGATACATTAGATAAGAGACAAGATTTCTTGTTTTCTGGGAAATAAAATCAAAATGAATTGAGTTTCTGCTTAAAACAAGCTAAATGATCTGCCAATGGAGTAAGAAAAATAATCTTGATTCAGTTTGAAATCTTGTTTCTTGTTTCTGTCCCAAACTGAATCAAGATTATTTTTCTTACTCCATTGGCAGATCATTTAGCTTGTTTTAAGCAGAAACTCACTTAATTTTGATTTTATTTCCCAGAAAACAAGAAAATATATTTTACTAAATATTTTTACTTGTCTAATAAATGCATCTTGAGTTATTTTTAGATATTTGGACTGGAAACTGGATTTTTATTTTTCATTTTATTATTTCTTCAATTAATTTGGCATTTTTTCCAAGTCTGCTTGCCCTTTATTTAATATATACTGGTTGATTAAAGGTGCACTATGTAACTTTTCCGTCCACTAGAGAACGGCATGGTTTTTCGGCACTGGGTCGGCACTTCCACCTACGTCACATGACCTTTCCAATTTGATGACATCATACGCTGTGAAGAAGCACAACACATAAGTCGAGCGTCTGAGGTTAAAGTGTATAAATGTGTGTGTGTGTGTGTTGTAAATGTGGCGATGGTTTGTCTAGATCTGGGATTGGTCAGAGTCTCTGAAACTGCAGTGATCTGGACCTTCAGCCGTTGGTTCCCATTGAAGATTTTCATTTTGAAGTGAAAAGTGTTATTTACATCCATTACTTTTACAAACCATTGGGAAAAAAAATCAAAATATTGATATGAAAATTTGAACATGTTTCTATTAATCTATTAGTCTGCATTTACATTGCTTAATACAGGGGTTTTCAAACTTTATGATGCCAAGGACCCCCAAATATGATGAACCTTTTATGAGGGACCCCTTCCTAAAATCCATCTCTATATTTGTATGTATGGAACAAACATTTAAACTGTTAGATAAATAGTAAGTGTGACATTATAAATGCAACATATTGTTTCCAAACTTGGAACCTGAAGAAGAAAATGTTCAATAAAAAAATTATTTGTATAAGCAACTTTCAGCGTGACAAAGGGGACTATAGTGAGAAAAACTCACAAGAAAGATACAAAGCAAACATACTTGAAAGTGTGTATATGGCAATAATGGAGAGAAACATTTAGAATGTTTGGTAGACTTTATCCATTTTTGCTTTGTCTTTTTATTCTCTGAGATTTTCTGGGGACCCCTTAGAACCTTCAGGACTTTTATTATGCCACAGTCGCCACTTCCGCTCATGAGTGTGAGGTAACGCAGCTCTGCTGATCATATTACACACATCTGAGTGTGTTGATGATGGGATGGCGTTACTCTGTGCGTTCTCTCAGCCGCTGCTATGACACTTGTTCACACTGCAGTGGGAGGAAAGCGTTTCTGCAGAATAAAACCGCAAACTAACGCGGATGTGATGTCATCAACAGGCCGCGCCCTCACACGTCCCGGTTCCTCGGCTAAAATAGCAATTTCTCACGATTTTACAAATAGTTGGAAACATTTGGGAAATTGTAAGTACTCAACTGAACAAAATATATAACACTGGATATTTTACTGAAAAAATGTTACATAGTGCACCTTTAAGGTGCGATTTGGCATTCACTGATTCCTTCCATAAGAGCTTTTGTTTTGCAGCCATACTTGCTTATTTCCAACATTGCAATGAGGAAAAACAAAACTAGGACACAAATTTCACTCAGAAATCCCGAAATTCGACATATAAAGAAATGGCAAGCACCACCAAATAAAGCATGAATGTTTGCTTTGTTTACAAATGATTTTTACAAACTTTCTACAGTGTTGTTTCTTTGTAATTATTTATGAAGTTTAGCAATTTTGAGTGGAAAAAAATCGCAGCCACCCCATATAGCTTTTTGAACTAGATGAAAAACGGTCACAGAAACCGAAGACTGGGACCTTTAAGAACACTAAAAACCACTAGCAATTAAACAATACACCAGTAGGCCTACATAAAGAAATGCTTCATAATTTATGCATGGGGTGGAAAAGATGAGCTATTTTTGACCAGCATTTCTGCCCTAGATTGGTTGGTTGTGTTAATCTGTGCGCAGAACGTGCTGATGGGGAGCGAGTGGAAAATGTTGACGCGGGTGAGAGTTGAGTGGGTGTTGAAGACCTCCACACACACACACACACACACACACACACACACACACACACACACACACACACACACACACACACACACACACACACACACACACACACACCGGCTCTTACCTGGCATTGAGCGTTTCCTGCCTGACTCTTGAGCAATCTCACAGAAGCATTAACAAGCAAATGCTCGGGGTTACGTGGAAGCATGCATTTTGACTCGAGGGTTAGTTCAAATCACTTGCCAAACAGATTTGTACAGTATTTTGTAACAGTTTAGCCCCTATCACCACACATCTCTCGGCTTCACGTTCGCTGGGGTTTGATAATCATCTCATTCTCGCTAGAAACAAAACAAAAGACAACAGAACAAAGACTCTAAAGTGTGCGGTGATTCACTTCATTTAAAGGCAAACCACAAACGCTTGACATTTCTGATACCTCTCAGAAGTGAACTGAAGGCAGGAAGCAGTTGTTTCTCTCCTTGTAATGTCAACAGTTTGGGTAATGCAGTGGAAAAGCATTATCTAAAGACACTAGCCGGACTGCGTGTGGAAGTTTCTCGAGTTCTTCACTGCAGATCTGACGTTTGCGGAGGTGTTGTTAACCGCAAACTGACTACATCATGCTGCTTCTGAGCTGATGTAACTACAGGTTTACAGCTAACACCAAACACCAACAGAAAGAGTACTTTGTATGTTATTTCTTACTGGAGGATGCTATGTCCTGGGTTGTTGACACTGTAATCAGCTCCTCGGCTTTTATTGTAACGCATCGCCTGTGTTTGCTGTCGTTGTGTAGAGTGTAGTCTTGTGTAGTTCCTGTTTCCCCCTCATCTTTATTGCAAAATAACAATAGTGCACACATGACAGGATCTTGAACATATCAAATATGTACACTTATTCTAGCACAATGTAATATCAAACAAATCAAACACAGGAAAAAAAAAGCAAAACAAAAAAAGAAATAACATTAACGGTAGGCTACATGCAAGATCTCATCATATCTCTTCAAAAAAAGAAGTACATTTTTATTATTCATTATTCTTAGTGATTTGATTAAATGTGCATAAGAACTCTTTCTTTGTGAGAATGAACCTTTGCCACAAGAATAAGAAAGTTAACAGTAGATTCTAATGGTTTTCAAAATAACATACTTAACCCTCTATGGTCTGTTTTAGTTTATTTTTAATAAAATGAAACACCAATGTATTGGTCAAACCTATCTCAGGGAAGAAGAACTCAAATACTAATATATAAAAGTGCTAAAAAAACGTGCACAGGTCACATGGCTCCATATTTTCTCCAATGAAAAGTGCATTTTTCACTAGTTTCTGTCCAGTTAATCACCCACAAAAAATACGAGTCCCCTTCACTGGTAAGTAAAGAAGTATTTTCAAGAACTTTACATTATATATCATCAAATGTTTTAGAGTAAATAACAAAAAACTGTGTGTTGCCTCAAGGCAACATTGCACCATAATGAAATCGCATAAGGCCATGCCAGACACACTGGGTTGGATAAAGTATATTTGTAAGCAAAAGAGTTAGAATTCTCTAAATATATTTGCATTTTTGCACGATTTTGTAATGCACTTATAAGATTAGTAATTCACATACTATAACTGCACATATTATGATCTGCACGTTTTAAAAAAGCTATAAAACACAACTGATGAGGATGAGGTGTCATGTGATGAGGAAGATGAGGGTCATAGTGACAATCCGGCAGGGAGAGATCGAAGATGGAGATGAGGAAGAAGATGGAGATGATAACTTGATATGATAACTTGACATTATAACTTGATGTGATGGTTTGGTAATACTTGTGTTCCACAATGGTACAATGTTGCCTGAGGTCAACAGCTGAATTTGAAATGTTACTTTTTATTAGTTATGAAATTGTAATACATTAAAAACTGGATAAATGTGTTTGTTCAGGTGTCTGGCTAAAGAAATTGATGTTTTCGATAAATTAATATATTTTTTTCTACATGAAAATGTCAAATGTTTCAATTTGTCCGTAGTGGTAAATGTTGCCTTCAGCCAGGCAACAAACTTTAAAAAATAAACAAATAATGAAATGTTTTATTGCTATAAAACAAAACAAATTATTTTTTCCTCATTTAAATCATATTGCGTACCATAGAGGGTTAATATTAACTTTAGAAAAAAACTCTAGAAAGTTAAATCATTTCAGAAGTGATGATACATTACAAGAAAAACAGACAAATGTCTCCACTTTTATGTACAGAAGGTGTATGCGTATGTCAGTTATGCCACAGTATTTTAATAAAAGTGCATTGCAATTTTAAAATGCACTTCTCTAATTTTTTTGGGTATGTAATATTTGTATGGTATTAACCAAGTTTTTCTCCAATTGAATGACATCTATTAAAGAGTAATCGAGTTTCAAGATAAATAAATGTATTATTGCATTCTATAATATATATATATATATATATATATATATATATATCAACCTAGCCAGGGGGCATCGATTCCCACTATCATAAATACTGTTACCATTAGTGTTAATTTTGACAGCAAATTTTGATTTAGTTTTAGTCATAGTCTTTTGACTAAAATGCCATTTAGTTTTAGTCATATTTTAGTCACCTGAATTGTTTTTAGTCTTAGTCGACTAAAATCTAATGAGTTTAGTTCAATTATAATGCATTTATTGAGTTTTGAAGCGTCACATAACTGACTGTTAGTTGAATACATGTCAAATTATGACATTTTGACATAATTGTGTTTTTAACCTTTCAAGTGCAAAATATACACGCTCAATTTTTCACTTTTTTGTTTGTTTTTTTAAAAACATCTGTAAAGTTTTTATAATGTTGTATTTCTGTTTTAGTTAGTATATCAGGTTAAGCTAAAGCTTCAGATAAGTTTAAGTTTCTTATTTTTATTTCATTTAACATTTATTTAATTTCAAGTAACGAATATGTTTTAATGGTTTTAGTGAACTATTATAACCCTGCTACATTATTGAATAACATCCTGTTCATAGTCTTTCCTCCTGATTATGAATTAAATGGGAATTAAATTAAATACAGTTTATTGTGTAACCAAAAACGAATATATAATGGGTGACTTTTAATTATAAACAAGCTCAAAATAGGCTACACCGGGACTCTTATTTTGAAATATCTGCTCATTCAAGTTCAGACGAGGGAGATAAAATATGCATTGTTACAACCGTCTATATTACCATATAAACATCTTCCCTAATCGACCCTCCCTAACATTTTCATCTCGTTTTTAATCGTTGACGAAAATGACAGTAGAATTTCGTAATAGTTTTTGTCATCCAAAACTGTTTTTTATTTAGTTTTCGTCTACTTTGGTCAGTCAAGGTCGTTGACGAAAATTATGATGAAAATTATGTGTCAACGAAATTAACACTGGTTACCATGTTCTGAACATTCTTTGCTTTTACATCAAATGTAATCTAACTATGTGGTTGAATAAAACTATTTGGACTAAATATTTAAAATTTACCTCACATTAGAATCAGCTAGCTAGTTAGCCAGCCAGTTAGCATCAGCTAACAATATTTTTCAAAAAGGTTGATTTTCAAAATGGTTCATTGATAATATTCATATTTATCTGCTGCTATATTGGCTTGTCTTTTTTTATTTTAAACTCAAACATGCTTGTACTCTGATTTTGCTGTAAAGTGCTTTGTCAGAGTGGGGGCATTTTATCCCACCGTGGTACAATTTCTAAAAATCGAATCGCATGAAAACAGAACTTTTTTCATACTTGGTTTATAATTTATGCCATTGTCACTGAATAATAGGATGACTATTCTAAACACATTTCACTTTTGTTTCACATGAAAAGTTAACAGTTCTTAAGGAGGTGTTTCCCCAACTCTATCCAATTCATTCATGTATGAATATCTATATCTGCAATACACTGAAGCAGATGCTTTTATAGGACATGGAGGGTAATTCTGCATATGCTAAAAATATTGGTTAAAGATCTTATAAATATTACAGATCATCAGAGAACCCTACAGACACATTGCTAGCTTTTAATGAAAGCAGTGAACTCATTATAAGCAAGTTCATTGGAAAGAAATCAACCAATCAGCTATCAAAATAAATTATAAAAAATAAACATCAATATAGACTATTTATTCAAACCGTTTTAAATAATCATCATAAACTAGGTATCATTTGAAAGCTTAAATTCTCAAAAATCATCCTGTTTTGCAATCAGACATTGCCTTACCCTGGAAACAGCACTTTGAAATGAGGGCAGTTCGCTGTTTCGAAACGTTTGACCAAATTTGACTGCACTATTTTATGATCAAATCCTTCTCTAACCTTGACAAAATAAATAGCGTATCATTGAAAAGATCTAAGACTCAAGACACGGAGATATTTCTTTGGTTTGGGAATTAACGGGATTATACCCTTCATCAATGTAGGAGGTAAAGCTTCTTTATCAACACTCTCTCTTAAAACACAAGTCAAAAAGAAAAAGTTCACCAGCCAATATTTTGTACAGCTCAGTTGTAAATCCTGGGGATTTATTGTTGATCAAGAAGTAAAAACATCATCCCAAACATCCTGTTACCTTCAGAGATAACTTTAACCTGACTAACTGAATTCACTAACGAAGTTGTCATCTGCTCTGAGCTTTTTCAACTATAAAGATTTTTCTGAAAGCTGGCACTGAAATGTGCAATTTCCTTGAAATCTTTTACAGTTTTGCCATCAACACAGAGTTGCTCAATTGTTGAGATGCTGCGATTCCACAGAAGTAAGCAGTTTATATTGCAAAAATGCAAAGCTGCAAGTTCAGATCTTTCCTCCAAAGACATGCAGTCAAAGTTTTGAGTTTGAGATCATTTCATGAACTGGCTGTCTTCAAGAACTCTTTTTTTACACTAAGATTGCTCCAAGTCTTCTTAAATAAACTAAATTGAATTAGCATTCAATTAAGTTTTCATTTTATAAAGAGATTTTAATGCGCCCTAGTCCTGGTTAAAAATTAATTCTGAATTGTGGCTGATTTTTCCAAATCTGATATGAGCAAAACATTAATTTGGGTTTGCCTTGAATCACTTTTGTTGGCCCAGGTAAACTCCAAATTCAAATTGTTAGGGAATCTTTTTCTCCAAAAATCCACCAAGTCAAATGTATCTATTAGCCCTAATAGTGCAGCAACAAGCTGTCCTCTTATCCAAAGAATTATAAATAGATTAAAAACATAAAAATATTTTCCTATAATGCAAAAAGAGCATTAGGGAATTTATTAGCCAATATGTGAGTTTACTTTTACAAGACCCACATAAGTGTTCAAAAAAAGTGTAAAACTCTTATAGCAACATCCATAAAGAAAACACAAGATATTCAAGAGAAATCAAATTGTGTTATTCTGTATAGATTATTTGTGTCTTGTGCATGTACGGTGTGGTAGTTGTATTAGTAGGATATTCAAACACTTGTAAATAGCTTACTCAGAAACATATCCTTTTCTTGTCTATTACAGCATGTGATGTTATAAAAACATGAGCAGGAGTCAGTCTTTGACTAATCAGACGCTCAGTACAGAACCCCCGCAGATACAGCCAAACTCATGTTTAGACTGACAAATCTACATGATCCTTTCATCCCAGAGCATCAAAGTCAAAGCGCCAATAATCAACACAGCTCAACACAACACAGCTCAACACAGCACAGCACAGCACAACACAGCTCAACACAGCTCAACACAGCACAACACAGCACAGCACAGCTCAACACAGCACAGCACAGCTCAACACAGCACAGCACAGCACAGCACAGCACAGCACAGCACAGCACAGCACAACACAGCTCAACACAGCTCAACACAACACAGCACAGCTCAACACAGCACAGCACAGCTCAACACAGCACAACACAGCACAGCACAACACAGCACAGCACAACACAGCACAGCACAGCTCAACACAGCACAACACAGCACAGCACAGCACAGCTCAACACAACACAGCACAGCACAGCACAGCACAGCTCAACACAACACAGCACAGCACAGCACAGCACAGCACAACACAGCACAGCTCAACACAGCACAGCACAGCACAGCACAACACAGCACAGCACAGCACAGCACAACACAGCTCAACACAGCTCAACACAACACAACACAGCACAGCACAGCTCAACGCAACACAACACAGCACAGCACAGCACAGCACAGCACAGCACAGCTCAACACAGCTCAACACAGCTCAACACAACACAACACAGCACAGCACAGCACAGCTCAACACAACACAACACAACACAGCACAGCACAGCACAGCACAGCTCAACACAACACAGCTCAACACAGCTCAACACAGCTCAACACAACACAGCACAGCACAGCACAGCTCAACACAGCACAGCACAGCACAGCACAGCACAGCACAGCACAGCACAGCTCAACACAACACAGCACAGCACAGCACAGCTCAACACAACACAACACAGCACAGCACAGCACAGCACAGCACAGCACAGCACAGCACAGCACAGCACAGCTCAACACAGCACAGCACAACACAGCTCAACACAACACAGCACAGCACAGCACAGCTCAACACAACACAACACAACACAACACAGCACAGCACAGCACAGCACAGCACAGCACAGCACAACACAGCTCAACACAGCTCAACACAGCTCAACACAACACAACACAGCACAGCACAGCACAGCTCAACACAGCACAGCACAGCACAGCACAGCACAGCACAGCACAGCTCAACACAACACAGCACAGCACAGCACAGCTCAACACAACACAACACAGCACAGCACAGCACAGCACAGCACAGCTCAACACAGCACAGCACAGCTCAACACAGCACAGCACAGCTCAACACAACACAGCACAGCACAGCACAGCTCAACACAACACAACACAGCACAGCTCAACACAACACAGCACAGCTCAACTGAACACAGCACAGCACAGCTCAACACAACACAAAACAACACAACACAACACAACACAGCACAGCTCAACACAACACAACACAACACAACACAGCACAGCACAGCACAACTCAACACAACACAACACAGCAGAGCACAGCTCAACACAACACAGCTCATCACAGCTCAACACAACACAGCACAGCTCAACACAACACAGCACAACACAACACAGCACAGCTCAACACAACACAACACAACACAACACAGCTCATCACAGCTCAACACAACACAGCACAGCTCAACACAACACAGCACAGCTCCACACAGCACAGCACAGCTCAACACAACACAGCACAGCACAGCACAGCTCAACACAACACAACACAGCACAGCTCAACACAACACAACACAGCACAGCACATCACAGCTCAACACAACACAGCACAGCTCAACACAACACAACACAGCACAGCACAGCACAGCACAGCACAGCACAGCACAGCACAGCACAACACAGCTCAACACAGCTCAACACAGCTCAACACAACACAACACAGCACAGCACAGCACAGCTCAACACAGCACAGCACAGCACAGCACAGCACAGCACAGCACAGCTCAACACAACACAGCACAGCACAGCACAGCACAGCTCAACACAACACAACACAGCACAGCACAGCACAGCACAGCTCAACACAGCACAGCACAGCTCAACACAGCACAGCACAGCTCAACACAACACAGCACAGCACAGCTCAACACAACACAACACAGCACAGCTCAACACAACACAGCACAGCTCAACTGAACACAGCACAGCACAGCTCAACACAACACAAAACAACACAACACAACACAGCACAGCTCAACACAACACAACACAACACAACACAACACAGCACAGCACAGCACAACTCAACACAACACAACACAGCAGAGCACAGCTCAACACAACACAGCTCATCACAGCTCAACACAACACAGCACAGCTCAACACAACACAGCACAACACAACACAGCACAGCTCAACACAACACAACACAACACAGCTCATCACAGCTCAACACAACACAGCACAGCTCAACACAACACAGCACAGCTCCACACAGCACAGCACAGCTCAACACAACACAGCACAGCACAGAACAGCACAGCACAGCACAGCTCAACACAACACAACACAGCACAGCTCAACACAACACAACACAGCACAGCACAGCTCAACACAACACAGCTCATCACAGCTCAACACAACACAGCACAGCTCAACACAACACAGCACAACACAGCACAGCACAGCACAGCACAGCACAGCACAGCACAGCTCAACACAACACAGCACAGCACAGCACAGCACAGCACAGCTCAACACAGCACAGCAC
Organism: Gobio gobio; assembly: GCF_949357685.1. NCBI lineage: Eukaryota > Metazoa > Chordata > Actinopteri > Cypriniformes > Gobionidae > Gobio > Gobio gobio. The sequence continues at coordinate 3,099,771 of NC_137107.1, forward strand.
AGCTCAACACAACACAGCACAGCTCAACACAACACAGCACAGCTCAACACAACACAGCTCAACACAACACAACACAGCACAGCACAGCTCAACACAACACAACACAACACAACACAACACAACACAACACAACACAACACAACACAGCACAGCTCAACACAACACAACACAGCTCATCACAGCTCAACACAACACAGCACAGTTCAACACAACACAGCACAGCACAGCACAGCACAGCACAGCTCAACACAGCACAGCACAACACAGCTCAACACAGCACAGCACAACACAGCACAGCACAGCTCAACACAGCTCAACACAGCACAGCACAACACAACACAACACAGCACAGCACAGCACAGCACAGCACAGCACAGCTCAACACAGCACAGCACAGCACAGCTCAACACAGCACAGCACAGCACAGCACAACACAGCACAGCACAGCACAAAACAGCTCAACACAGCTCAACACAACACAGCACAGCTCAACACAGCACAGCACAGCACAGCACAACACAGCACAGCACAGCACAGCACAGCACAGCACAGCACAGCACAGCACAACACAGCACAGCACAGCTCAACGCAGCACAGCTCAACACAACACAGCACAGCACAGCACAACACAGCTCATCACAGCTCAACACAACACAGCACAGCTCAACACAGCACAGCACAGCACAACACAGCACAGCACAGCACAACACAACACAACACAGCACAGCACAGCACATCTCAACACAGCACAGCACAGCACAGCACAGCTCAACACAGCACAGCACAACACAACACAGCACAGCACAGCACAGCACAGCACAACACATCACAGCACAGCACAACACAGCACAGCTCAACACAACACAGCACAGCACAGCACAGCACAGCTCAACGCAGCACAGCACAGCACAGCACAGCTCAACACAACACAGCACAGCACAGCACAGCTCAACACAGCACAGCACAGCACAGCACAGATCAACACAGCACAGCACAGCACAGCACAGTACAGCACAGCAGAGCACAGCACAACACAGCACAGCTCAACACAACACAGCACAGCACAGCACAGCACAGCACATCACAGCTCAACACAACACAGCACAGCTCAACACAACACAGCTCAACACAGCACAGCACAACACAACACAACACAGCACAGCACAGCTCAACACAGCACAGCACAGCACAGCTCAACACAGCACAGCACAGCTCAACACAACACAACACAGCACAGCACAGCACAGCACAGCACAACACAACACAGCACAGCTCAACACAGCACAGCACAGCACAGCTCAACACAGCACAGCACAACACAGCACAGCACAGCAAAGCACAACACAGCACAGCACAGCACAACACAACACAACACAGCACAGCACAGCACAACACAGCACAGCACAGCTCAACACGGCACAGCACAGCACAGCACAGCCCAGCACAGCAATACACAGCACAGCACAACACAGCTCAACACAGCACAGCACAGCTCAGCACAGCACAACACGGCACAGCACAGCACAGCACAGCACAGCAAAGCACAACACAGCACAGCACAGCACAGCACAACACAGCACAGCACAGCACAGCACAGCACAACACAGCACAGCACAACACAGCTCAACACAGCACAACACAGCACAGCACTGCACAACACAGCAGAGCTCAACACAGCACAGCAAAGCACAACACAGCACAGCACAGCACAACACAGCTCAACACAGCACAGCACAACACAACACAACACAACACAGCACAACACAACACAGCACAGCTCAACACAGCACAGCACAGCACAGCACAGCTCAACACAGCACAGCACAGCACAGCACAGCACAGCTCAACACAACACAGCACAGCACAGCACAGCTCAACACAGCACAGCACAGCACAGCACAGCACAGCTCAACACAGCACAGCACAACACAGCTCAACACAACACAGCACAGCACAGCACAGCTCAACACAACACAACACAACACAACACAACACAGCACAGCACAGCACAGCACAGCACAGCACAGCACAGCACAGCACAGCACAACACAGCTCAACACAGCTCAACACAGCTCAACACAACACAACACAGCACAGCACAGCACAGCTCAACACAGCACAGCACAGCACAGCACAGCACAGCACAGCACAGCACAGCTCAACACAACACAGCACAGCACAGCACAGCACAGCTCAACACAACACAACACAGCACAGCACAGCACAGCACAGCACAGCTCAACACAGCACAGCACAGCTCAACACAGCACAGCACAGCTCAACACAACACAGCACAGCACAGCACAGCTCAACACAACACAACACAGCACAGCTCAACACAACACAGCACAGCTCAACTGAACACAGCACAGCACAGCTCAACACAACACAAAACAACACAACACAACACAGCACAGCTCAACACAACACAACACAACACAACACAGCACAGCACAGCACAACTCAACACAACACAACACAGCAGAGCACAGCTCAACACAACACAGCTCATCACAGCTCAACACAACACAGCACAGCTCAACACAACACAGCACAACACAACACAGCACAGCTCAACACAACACAACACAACACAACACAACACAGCTCATCACAGCTCAACACAACACAGCACAGCTCAACACAACACAGCACAGCTCCACACAGCACAGCACAGCTCAACACAACACAGCACAGAACAGCACAGCACAGCACAGCTCAACACAACACAACACAGCACAGCTCAACACAACACAACACAGCACAGCACATCACAGCTCAACACAACACAGCACAGCTCAACACAACACAACACAGCACAGCACAGCACAGCACAGCACAGCACAACACAGCTCAACACAGCTCAACACAGCTCAACACAACACAACACAGCACAGCACAGCACAGCTCAACACAGCACAGCACAGCACAGCACAGCACAGCACAGCACAGCACAGCTCAACACAACACAGCACAGCACAGCACAGCACAGCTCAACACAACACAACACAGCACAGCACAGCACAGCACAGCTCAACACAGCACAGCACAGCTCAACACAGCACAGCACAGCTCAACACAACACAGCACAGCACAGCTCAACACAACACAACACAGCACAGCTCAACACAACACAGCACAGCTCAACTGAACACAGCACAGCACAGCTCAACACAACACAACACAACACAACACAGCACAGCTCAACACAACACAACACAACACAACACAACACAACACAGCACAGCACAGCACAACTCAACACAACACAACACAGCAGAGCACAGCTCAACACAACACAGCTCATCACAGCTCAACACAACACAGCACAGCTCAACACAACACAGCACAACACAACACAGCACAGCTCAACACAACACAACACAACACAGCTCATCACAGCTCAACACAACACAGCACAGCTCAACACAACACAGCACAGCTCCACACAGCACAGCACAGCTCAACACAACACAGCACAGCACAGAACAGCACAGCACAGCACAGCTCAACACAACACAACACAGCACAGCTCAACACAACACAACACAGCACAGCACAGCTCAACACAACACAGCTCATCACAGCTCAACACAACACAGCACAGCTCAACACAACACAGCACAACACAGCACAGCACAGCACAGCACAGCACAGCACAGCTCAACACAACACAGCACAGCACAGCACAGCACAGCTCAACACAGCACAGCACAGCTCAACACAACACAGCACAGCTCAACACAACACAGCACAGCTCAACACAACACAGCTCAACACAACACAACACAGCACAGCACAGCTCAACACAACACAACACAACACAACACAACACAACACAACACAACACAGCACAGCTCAACACAACACAACACAGCTCATCACAGCTCAACACAACACAGCACAGTTCAACACAACACAGCACAGCACAGCACAGCACAGCACAGCACAGCTCAACACAGCACAGCACAACACAGCTCAACACAGCACAGCACAACACAGCACAGCACAGCTCAACACAGCTCAACACAGCACAGCACAACACAACACAGCACAGCACAGCACAGCACAGCACAGCACAGCACAGCACAGCTCAACACAGCACAGCACAGCACAGCTCAACACAGCACAGCACAGCACAACACAGCACAGCACAGCACAAAACAGCTCAACACAGCTCAACACAACACAGCACAGCTCAACACAGCACAGCACAGCACAACACAGCACAGCACAGCACAGCACAGCACAACACAGCACAGCACAGCTCAACGCAGCACAGCTCAACACAACACAGCACAGCACAGCACAACACAGCTCATCACAGCTCAACACAACACAGCACAGCTCAACACAGCACAGCACAGCACAACACAGCACAGCACAGCACAACACAACACAGCACAGCACAGCACATCTCAACACAGCACAGCACAGCACAGCACAGCTCAACACAGCACAGCACAACACAACACAGCACAGCACAGCACAGCACAGCACAGCACAGCACAACACATCACAGCACAGCACAACACAGCACAGCTCAACACAACACAGCACAGCACAGCACAGCACAGCACAGCTCAACGCAGCACAGCACAGCACAGCACAGCTCAACACAACACAGCACAGCACAGCACAGCTCAACACAGCACAGCACAGCACAGCACAGCACAGCTCAACACAGCACAGCACAGCACAGCACAGTACAGCACAGCAGAGCACAGCACAACACAGCACAGCTCAACACAACACAGCACAGCACAGCACAGCACAGCACATCACAGCTCAACACAACACAGCACAGCTCAACACAACACAGCTCAACACAGCACAGCACAACACAACACAACACAGCACAGCACAGCTCAACACAGCACAGCACAGCTCAACACAGCACAGCACAGCTCAACACAACACAACACAGCACAGCACAGCACAGCACAGCACAACACAACACAGCACAGCTCAACACAGCACAGCACAGCACAGCTCAACACAGCACAGCACAACACAGCACAGCACAGCAAAGCACAACACAGCACAGCACAACACAACACAACACAGCACAGCACAGCACAACACAGCACAGCACAGCTCAACACGGCACAGCACAGCACAGCACAGCCCAGCACAGCAATACACAGCACAGCACAACACAGCTCAACACAGCACAGCACAGCTCAGCACAGCACAACACGGCACAGCACAGCACAGCACAGCACAGCACAGCACAGCAAAGCACAACACAGCACAGCACAGCACAGCACAACACAGCACAGCACAGCACAGCACAACACAGCACAGCACAACACAGCTCAACACAGCACAACACAGCACAGCACTGCACAACACAGCAGAGCTCAACACAGCACAGCAAAGCACAACACAGCACAGCACAGCACAACACAGCTCAACACAGCACAGCACAACACAACACAACACAGCACAACACAACACAGCACAGCTCAACACAGCACAGCACAGCACAGCACAGCTCAACACAGCACAGCACAGCACAGCTCAACACAGCACAGCACAACACAGCTCAACACAGCACAACACAGCACAGCACAACACAGCACAGCACAGCACAGCACAGCACAGCACAGCACAACACAGCACAGCACAGCTCAACACAGCACAGCACAGCACAGCACAACACAGCTCAAAACAGCACAGCACAACACAGCACAGCACTGCACAACACAGCACAGCTCAGCACAGCACAGCACAGCAAAGCACAGCACAGCACAGCACAGCACAGCACAACACAGCACAGCACAGCACAGCACAGCACAACACAGCTCAACACAGCACAGCACAACACAACACAACACAGCACAACACAACACAACACAGCACAGCTCAACACAGCACAGCACAGCACAGCACAGCACAGCTCAACACAGCACAGCACAGCACAACACAGCACAGCACAGCACAGCTCAACACAGCACAGCACAACACAGCTCAACACAGCACAACACAGCACAGCACAGCTCAACACAGCACAGCTCAACACAGCACAACACAGCACAACACAGCACAGCACAGCACAGCACAGCACAACACAGCTCAACACAGCACAGCACAACACAGCACAGCTCAACACAGCACAGCACAGCACAACACAAAACAACACAACACAGCACAGCTCAACACAACACAGCACAGCTCAACACAGCACAACACAACACAGCACAGCTCAACACAGCACAGCACAGCACAACACAGCACAGCTCAACACAACACAACACAACACAGCACAGCACAGCACATTACAGCACAGCACAACACATCACAACACAGCACAGCACAGCACAGCTCAACACAGCACAGCACAGCACAGCTCAACACAGCACAGCTCAACACAGCACAACACAGCACAGCACAGAACACCACAACACAACACAGCACAGCACAGCACAACACAGCACAGCTCAACACAGCACAGCTCAACACAGCACAGCTCAACACAGCACAGCTCAACACAGCACAGCACAGCACAACACAGCACAGCACAGCACAGCTCAACACAGCACAGCTCAACACAGCACAGCTCAACACAGCACAGCTCAACACAGCACAGCACAACACAGCACAGCACAGCACAACACAGCACAGCACAACACAGCACAGAACACCACAACACAACACAACACAGCACAGCACAGCACAGCTCAACACAGCACAGCTCAACACAGCACAGCTCAACACAGCACAGCACAACACAGCACAGCACAGCACAGCACAGCTCAACACAACACAACACAGCACAGCACAGCTCAACACAGCGCAGCACAGCACAGCTCAACACAGCACAGCACAGCACAGCTCAACACAGCACAGCACAACACAGCTCAACAAAGCACAACACAGCACAGCACAACACAGCACAGCACAGCACAGCACAACACAGCACAGCACAGCTCAACACAGCACAGCACAGTACAGCACAGCACAACACAGCTCAAAACAGCACAGCACAACACAGCACAGCACTGCACAACACAGCACAGCTCAGCACAGCACAACACAGCACAGCAAAGCACAGCACAGCACAGCACAGCACAACACAGCACAGCACAGCACAACACAGCTCAACACAGCACAGCACAACACAACACAACACAGCACAACACAACACAACACAACACAGCACAGCACAGCTCAACACAGCACAGCACAGCACAGCTCAACACAACACAGCACAGCACAGCACAACACAGCACAGCACAGCACAGCACAGCTCAACACAGCACAGCACAACACAGCTCAACACAGCACAACACAGCACAGCACAGCACAGCTCAACACAGCACAGCTCAACACAGCACAACACAGCACAACACAGCACAGCACAGCACAGCACAGCACAGCACAGCACAGCACAGCACAACACAGCTCAACACAGCACAGCACAACACAGCACAGCTCAACACAGTACAGCACAGCACAGCACAGCACAACACAACACAACACAACACAGCACAGCTCAACACAACACAGCACAGCTCAACACAGCACAACACAACACAGCACAGCTCAACACAGCACAGCACAACACAGCACAGCTCAACACAACACAACACAACACAGCACAGCACAGCACAGCACATTACAGCACAGCACAGCACATCACAACACAGCACAGCACAGCTCAACACAGCACAGCACAGCACAGCACAGCTCAACACAGCACAGCTCAACACAGCACAACACAGCACAGCACAGCACAGAACACCACAACACAACACAACACAGCACAGCACAGCACAGCACAACACAGCACAGCTCAACACAGCACAGCTCAACACAGCACAGCTCAACACAGCACAGCTCAACACAGTACAGCACAACACAGCACAGCACAGCACAGCTCAACACAGCACAGCTCAACACAGCACAGCTCAACACAGCACAGCTCAACACAGCACAGCACAACACAGCACAGCACAGCACAGCACAACACAGCACAGCACAACACAGCACAGAACACCACAACACAACACAACACAGCACAGCACAGCACAGCACAACACAGCACAGCTCAACACAGCACAGCTCAACACAGCACAGCACAACACAGCACAGCACAGCACAGCACAGCACAGCTCAACACAACACAACACAACACAGCACAGCACAGCTCAACACAGCGCAGCACAGCACAGCTCAACACAGCACAGCACAACACAGCACAGCACAGCACAGCACAGCACAACACAGCACAGCACAGCACAGCACAGCACAGCTCAACACAGCACAACACAGCACAGCACAGCACAGCTCAACACAGCACAACACAACACAGCACAGCACAACACAGCACAGCACAGCACAACACAGCACAGCACAGCACAACACAACACAGCACAGCACAGCACAACACAGCTCAACACAGCACAGCACAACACAGCACAGCACAGCACAGCACAGCTCAACACAACACAGCACAACACAGCACAGCTCAACACAGCACAGCACAACACAGCACAACACAGCACAGCACAGCTCAACACAGCACAACACAGCATAGCACAGCACAGCACAGCACAGCACAGCTCAACACAGCTCAACACAGCACAGCACAACACAGCACAACACAGCATAGCACAGCACAGCACAGCTCAACACAGCTCAACACAGCACAGCACAACACAGCACAGCACAGCTCAACACAGCACAGCACAGCACAGCACAGCACAGCACAGCACAGCACAGCTCAACACAGCTCAACACAGCACAGCACAGCACAGCACAACACAGCACAACACAGCACAGCACAGCTCAACACAGCACAGCTCAACACAGCACTGCACAGCACAGCACAGCACAACACAGCTCAACACAGCACAACACAGCACAACACAGCACAGCACAGCACAGCTCAACACAACACAGCACAACACAGCACAGCACAGCTCAACACAGCACAGCACAGCACAACACAGCACAACACAGCACAGCACAGCACAGCACAGCTCAACACAGCACAACACAGCATAGCACAGCACAGCACAGCACAGCTCAACACAGCTCAACACAGCACAGCACAACACAGCACAGCACAACACAGCACAGCACAGCTCAACACAGCACAGCACAGCACAGCTCAACACAGCACCAGCACAGCACAACACAGCACAGCACAACACAGCACAGAACAGCTCAGCACAGCAAAGCACAGCACAGCACAGCACAGCACAGCACAGCACAGCACAGCTCAACACAGCACAGCAAAGCACAGCTCAACACAGCACAGCACAACACAGCACAGCACAGCACAGCAAAGCACAGCACAGCACAGCTCAACACAGCACAACACAGCACAGCACAACACAGCACAGCACAGCCAGCACAGCACAGCAAAGCACAGCACAGCACAGCACAGCACAACACAGCACAGCTCAACACAGCACAGCACAGCTCAACACAGCACAGCACAGCAAAGCACAGCACAGCACAACACAACACAACACAGCACAGCACAGCACAGCACAACACAGCACAGCTCAACACAACACAACACAGCACAGCACAGCACAGCACAGCACAGCTCAACACAGCACAGCACAGCACAGCACAGCACAGCTCAACACAGCACAGCACAGCAAAGCACAGCACAGCACAGCTCAACACAGCACAGCACAGCACAGCACAGCTCAACACAACACAGCACAGCAAAGCACAGCACAACACAGCACAGCACAGCACAGCACAGCACAGCACAACACAGCACAGCTCAACACAACACAGCACAGCACAGCACAGCACAGCTCAACACAGCACAGCACAGCACAGCACAGCACAGCACAGCACAACACAGCACAGCTCAACACAGCACAGCACAGCACAGCACAGCACAGCTCAACACAACACAGCACAGCACAGCACAGCACAGCAAAGCACAGCACAGCACAACACAGCACAGCTCAACACAGCACAACACAACACAGCACAACACAGCACTGTGCTGGTGCTTCGATTTTGTTTTATTTATTCAATATCGGTAAAAGATTTTTGGGTATATACACATTCATAGAGTTAATGTTTTATGGATTCTACAAAAGATGTCTCTACAAATCTTACTTGACTACATGTCTCACTGTGTGCATTAAATGGATAACTTTATATATAACTTCTTTAACTGTTCAGACAGTAGTAAACTTCAGACCTCTTTCCACTCAATCTGATTATATAGTGAATTCCAATGATAGAATAATGTATTAGGTAAAAATATTTATGGATGTTGTTTTTTATTTTTATTTAAAACTTTATTTTTAAAATGAATCTAAATTTTCACACGGTCTAATGGAAATAACTCTACTTCTCTCTGTGAATGTTGCCATGTTTTACTCATGAAGCTCCAGCAGGATTATTGTTTGCCCATTTTTTGTGTATATGTTTTTTCCATATATAATTAATCACCAAATTTTCCTAAAAACTCTTATTCTTAGACATTAAACCTATCTTTATTAGATAGATTAATCTTCGATTTTGTTTTAAGTATATTCAAAACATTGCCATCGTCTGGAAGATACTGATAATAACAGCATGTGACTGGGCATATATAACAAAATATTAATTAGCTGATCCTTTGGTTATTATAACGTTTGGTTGTTCTCATAGGTTATGTATCTAACATCCAATATTAACACTAAATACACACATATACACCGACCAGGCATAACATTATGACCACTGAGAGGTGAAGTGAATAACACTGATTATCTCTTCATCACGGCTCCTGTTAGTGGGTGGAATATATTAGGCAGCAAGTGAACATTTCATCCTCAGAGTTGATGTGTTTGAAGCAGGAAAAATGGGCAAGCGTAAGGATTTGAGTGAGTTTGACAAGGGCCAGATTGTGACGGCTAGACGACTGGGTCAGAGCATCTCCAAAACTGCAGCTCTTGTGGGGTGGAGGACCAGTGGAGAACCGGCCACAGGGTCATGAAGGACCAGTGGAGAACCGGCCACAGGGTCATGAAGGACCAGTGGAGAACCGGCCACAGGGTCATGGAGGACCAGTGGAGAACCGGCCACAGGGTCATGAAGGACCAGTGGAGAACCGGCCACAGGGTCATGAAGAACCAGTGGAGAACCGGCCACAGGGTCATGAAGGACCAGTGGAGAACCGGCCACAGGGTCATGAAGGACCAGTGGAGAACCGGCCACAGGGTCATGAAGGACCAGTGGAGAACCGGCCACAGGGTCATGAAGGACCAGTGGAGAACCGGCCACAGGGTCATGAAGAACCAGTGAAGAACCGGTCACAGGGTCATGAAGGACCAGTCGAGAACCAGCCACAGGGTCATGAAGAACCAGTGAAGAACCGGTCACAGGGTCATGAAGGACCAGTGGAGAACCGGCCACAGGGTCATGAAGGACCAGTGGAGAACCGGCCACAGGGTCATGAAGAACCAGTGAAGAACCGGTCACAGGGTCATGAAGGACCAGTGGAGAACCGGCCACAGGGTCATGAAGGACCAGTGGAGAACCGGCCACAGGGTCATGAAGGACCAGTGGAGAACCGGCCACAGGGTCATGAAGGACCAGTGGAGAACCGGCCACAGGGTCATGAAGGACCAGTGGAGAACCGGCCACAGGGTCATGAAGGAACAGTGGAGAACCGGCCACAGGGTCATGAAGGACCAGTGGAGAACCGGCCACAGGGTCATGGAGGACCAGTGGAGAACCGGCCACAGGGTCATGAAGGACCAGTGGAAAACCGGCCACAGGGTCATGAAGAACCAGTGAAGAACCGGCCACAGGGTCATCAAGGACCATTGGAGAACCGGCCACAGGGTCATGAAGGACCAGTGGAGAACCGGCCACAGGGTCATGAAGGACCAGTGGAGAACCGGCCACAGGGTCATGAAGGACCAGTGGAGAACCAGCCACAGGGTCATGAAGGACCAGTGGAGAACCGGCCACAGGGTCATGAAGGACCAGTGGAGAACCGGCCACAGGGTCATGAAGGACCAGTGGAGAACCGGCCACAGGGTCATGAAGGACCAGTGGAGAACCGGCCACAGGGTCATGAAGGACCAGTGGAGAACCGGCCACAGGGTCATGAAGGACCAGTGGAGTACCGGCCACAGGGTCATGAAGGACCAGTGGAGTACCGGCCACAGGGTCATGAAGGACCAGTGGAGAACCGGCCACAGGGTCATGAAGGACCAGTGGAGTACCGGCCACAGGGTCATGAAGGACCAGTGGAGAACCGGCCACAGGGTCATGAAGGACCAGTGGAGTACCGGCCACAGGGTCATGAAGGACCAGTGGAGAACCGGTCACAGGGTCATGGGCGGCCGAGGCTCATTGATGCCCGTGTGGGCCCATCAAACAGACGTGCTACTGGAGCTCAAACTGCTCAAGAAGTTAAAGGGTTAGTTCACCCAAAAATGAAAATTCTGTCATTAATTACTCACCCTTATGTCGTTCGACACCCGTAAGACCTCCGTTCATATTCGGAACACAAATGAAGATATTTTTGTTGAAAGCTGATGCTGAGAAAGGCTTCAGATAGGCCTCCATTGGCATTCTGTACACTTATACTCCCAAGACCGATAAAAGGCACTTAAAATGTCGTTACAAAGTCCATCTCACCACAGTGACTCTACAATAATCTTACGATACGACGACAATAGTTTTTGTGCGCAAAAAAATCTAAATAACACCTTTTTCCAACTTGTTACTGCCTTCCGTGTGTGTCTCCACGACGCATGCGCGAGAATATGACGCAGATCCGGCGTTCGGACAGATGACCCAGAAGAGATTTGTTTACAATCAGAGGAAGACGCGCGTATATCAGCTGTTGGATTCTACATTGATCGTGCTTTAGGTCTCGGCGTAGTTCTCAAAATGGGGCTTAAGTGTGCATTTCATGGATTCCCGAACGCTGGCGCTACGTCATATTCTCGTGCATGCGTCGTGGAGGCACACGCGGAAGGCAATAACAAGCTGGATAAAGGTGTTATTTTGATTTTTTTTGCGCACAAAAACTATTGTCGTCGCATCGTAAAATTATTGTAGAGTCACAGTGGTGAGATGGACTTTGTAACGACATTTTAAGTGCCTTTTATCGGTCTTGGGAGTGTAAGTGTACTGAATGCCAATGGAGGCCTATCTGAAGCCTTTCTCAGCCATCAGCTTTCAACAAAAATATCTTAATTTGTGTTCCGAATATGAACGGAGGTCTTACGGGTCTCGAACGACATAAGGGTGAGTAATTAATGACAGAATTTTCATTTTTGGGTGAACTAACCCTTTAATGCTGGTTCTGATAGAAAGGTGTCAGAATACACAGAGCATCTCAGTTTGTTGTGTATGGCGCGGCACAGCCGCTGACCAGTGCCCATGCTGACCCCTGACCCCGCCCAAAGCACCAACAGTGGCACGTGAGCATCAGAACTGGACCACGGAGCAATGGAAGAAGGTGGCCTGGTCTGATGATCACGTGTTCTTCTACATCACGTGGATGGCCGGGTGTGTGTGTGGCTTACCTGGGGAACACATGTCACCAAGTGCACTATGGGAAGAAGGCGTGGGTGGCGGAGGCAGTGATGCTTTGGGCAATGTTCTGCTGGGAAACCTTGGGTCCTCCATCCATGTGGATGTGACTTTGACCCGTCCCACCTACCTAAGCATTGTTGAGGCCATGTCCAGCCTTTCATGGAAACGGTATTCCCTGTTGGCTGTGGCTCTTTCAGCAGATAATGCGCCGCCACAAAGCACAAATGCAAATCCTTTGTGCTAATCCTAACCCTAACTTTTATGCCTCTCAACATTGTGGTTGACCAATCACACCAATTCAGGGCTGTGTCAGAAATCGGCCCCTACACTCTAAAAAATGCTGAGTTAAAAACAACCCAAGTTGGGTTGAAATTGGACTAAGCCAGCAAACATTTAACCCAACCGCTGGGTTGAAACGACCCAATTGCTAAGTTAGTCCATTTTCAACCCAACTTGGGTTGTTTTTAACTCAGCATTTTTAAGAGTGTATATATCATATATATATATATATATATATATATATATATATATATATATATATATATATATATATATATATATACATATATATATATATATATATATATATATATATATATATATATATATATATATATATATATATATATATATATATATATCATGCCCCACCTGTCCTCTTGTTACCTGCTTTGTTTGCTCTCATATTTAATCTCCCCATATTCTCTGTTGTGTGCCAGTTCTTCATCAGCTGTTGTTAACGGTGTTCTCCTGTTGTGTCCTGACCTGCCGTGTACAGTCCAGTCCATGAGTGCCTTGCCTGTCTGTTGGTTTTGTTTTATTGTTAAATAAAAGCCCATCTACTCTGCATCTTGAGTCGTCGCTTCTCTTTTACCTCAAGCCTGACAGATCTGAGCAAAGCATCAAATCAATCACTTTTTTTCAGAAACAAAGGCAATTGTAACCTAAACATTTTATTTGTGTATGTAACTTTTTTAAAAGGTCTACAGAGTCTTTAATACAAGAAACACAGACAGCGTGTCCTTCAGTTGTCCAATGCTGCAAGTTCTAAAATTCCTGTAGAGCTCCTTGGATTCAACTCCCTTTATTTTCATCAACCGTTTGAAATAAAATGAATACATTAATAAATTGTATAAATCAAACTGTGTCACTTCATGCACTCTGTTTATCAAGCCTAATGTTTGACATGCGGCTCTTACTAATATTGCAGGTGCATCTCTTTCAATGATTTAGAACTCAATTCTTTTGTCCTGTATACTCACAGATCAGCAGTTTCTGGCCCAATGGCGACATCTGGTGTTCAGAGCATGTAAGCAACTTGCAGGTATATTTATTTAATTTTAACTTTAGGGCCAGTGAATTGAAAGTCTTTAATGACAGAATATTGCATTCTACACCACTGTACAGTTTAAATGTGACTATGATTACAAATGTGATTAAGATTTATGGTAAATTTCCAGAAAATCTCCAAAAGTTTCCAAAAATGTCCAAAAACAAAAACTTTGCAACCCTAAATGTGACTTGCTTATCTTTTATCTTGAGTTTCTCTGATTTTTGTATCACTTTTTCTGACTTTTCAGCAATGCCACTTGTCACCACAAATGAATTTTTGTATCCAAATCTTCAATTTTTCTGCAGTATTTCCTTGGAGACAAAGGTTCGATAGTGGCTGAAGTTGTATCATTGTGAGGTTGATTCATTTAATCTTCTGACTTCATGTAATATTGTTGTTTGAATGAGCCAGATGACAAGGATGGTCACAGAACTTGACTTCTTTATTGCGTCATCATGACTACTTCACTAAGTAAAAGCTGTAAATCCAACTCCTCTGACCCACCAGAGCTCACCCTGGTCAGGGTGGCTTGGGTACCCTTCTGGATCCCTGTCATCCAGAGGGGGGTCTCATCCACCTCCTCTGACCCACCAGAGCTCACCTTGGTCGGCATGGGGAGTCAGGGTGGCTTGGGTACCCTTATGGATCCCTGTCATCCAGAGGGGGGTCTCACCCAGCTCCTCTGACCCACCAGTGCTCACTCTGGTCAACTTGGAAGGTCAGGGTTGCTTGGGTGCCCTTCTGGATCCCTGTCATCCAGAGAGGGGTCTCATCCACCTCCTCTGACCCACCAGAGCTCACCCTGGTCGGCTTGGGGAGTCAGGGTGGCTTGGGTAAACTTATGGATCCTTGTCATCCAGAGGGGGGTCTCACCCACCTCCTCTGACCCACCAGAGCTCACCCTGGTCAACTTGGAAGGTCAGGGTTGCTTGGGTGCCCTTCTGGATCCCTGTCATCCAGAGAGGGGTCTCACCTACCTCCTCTGACCCACCAGAGCGCACCCTGGTCGGCTTGGGGAGTCAGGATGGCTTGGGTACCCTTATGGATACCTGTCATCCAGAGAGGGGTCTCATCCACCTCCTCTGACCCACCAGAGCTCATCCTGGTCGGCTTGGGGAGTCAGGGTGGCTTGGGTACCCTTCTGGATCCCTGTCATTCAGAGAGGGGTCTCACCCCCCTCCTCTGACCCACCAGAGCTCATCCTGGTCGGCTTGGGGAGTCAGGGTGGCTTGGGTAACCTTATGGATCCCTGTCATCCAGAGGGGGGTCTCACCCACCTCCTCTGACCCACCAGAGCTCACCCTGGTCAACTTGGAAGGTCAGGGTTGCTTGGGTGCCCTTCTGGATCCCTGTCATCCAGAGAGGGGTCTCACCCACCTCCTCTGACCCACCAGAGCGCACCCTGGTCGGCTTGGGGAGTCAGGATGGCTTGGGTACCCTTATGGATCCCTGTCATCCAGAGAGGGGTCTCATCCACCTCCTCTGACCCACCAGAGCTCATCCTGGTCGGCTTGGGGAGTCAGGGTGGCTTGGGTACCCTTCTGGATCCCTGTCATTCAGAGAGGGGTCTCACCCCCCTCCTCTGACCCACCAGAGCTCATCCTGGTCGGCTTGGGGAGTCAGGGTGGCTTGGGTACCCTTCTGGATCCCTGTCATTCAGAGAGGGGTCTCACCCCCCTCCTCTGACCCACCAGAGCTCATCCTGGTCGGCTTGGGGAGTCAGGGTGGCTTGGGTACCCTTATGGATCCCTGTCATCCAGAGAGGGGTCTCATCCACCTCCTCTGACCCACCAGAGCTCATCCTGGTCGGCTTGGGGAGTCAGGGTGGCTTGGGTACCCTTCTGGATCCCTGTCATTCAGAGAGGGGTCTCACCCCCCTCCTCTGACCCACCAGAGCTCATCCTGGTCGGCTTGGGGAGTCAGGGTGGCTTGGGTACCCTTCTGGATCCCTGTCATTCAGAGAGGGGTCTCACCCCCCTCCTCTGACCCACCAGAGCTCATCCTGGTCGGCTTGGGGAGTCAGGGTGGCTTGGGTACCCTTATGGATCCCTGTCATCCAGAGAGGGGTCTCATCCACCTCCTCTGACCCACCAGAGCTCATCCTGGTCGGCTTGGGGAGTCAGGGTGGCTTGGGTACCCTTCTGGATCCCTGTCATCCAGAGAGGGGTCTCACCCCCCTCCTCTGACCCACCAGAGCTCATCCTGGTCGGCTTGGGGAGTCAGGGTGGCTTGGGTAACCTTATGGATCCCTGTCATCCAGAGGGGAGTCTCACCCACCTCCTCTGACCCACCAGAGCTCACCCTGGTCGGCGTGGGGAGTCAGGGTGGCTTGGGTAACCTAATGGATCCCTGTCATCCAGAGGGGGGTCTCACCCACCTCCTCTGACCCACCAGAGCTCACCCTGGTCAACTTGGAAGGTCAGGGTTGCTTGGGTGCCCTTCTGGATCCCTGTCATCCAGAGAGGGGTCTCACCCACCTCCTCTGACCCACCAGAGCGCACCCTGGTCAACTTGGAAGGTCAGGGTTGCTTGGGTGCCCTTCTGGATCCCTGTCACCCAGAGAGGGGTCTCACCCACCTCCTCTGACCCACCAGAGCGCACCCTGGTCGGCTTGGGGAGTCAGGGTGGCTTGGGTACCCTTCTGGATCCCTGTCATTCAGAGAGGGGTCTCACCCCCCTCCTCTGACCCACCAGAGCTCATCCTGGTCGGCTTGGGGAGTCAGGGTGGCTTGGGTACCCTTCTGGATCCCTGTTATCCAGGGGGTCTCACCCCCGGTCTGTGCAGAATGTGTATCAATTTATTAATTACATCACTCTAACTCTTCCACCGTCCTGCCGCCTTTCTGAGACGGTGTTGATCAGGCTTCTGCGGGAAATGCAAAGCATAAAGAAATCACTGAAGAGGAAGGTGGCCGTGCACCAGACTCCGGTGAAGTCAATGAAGGAACAGAGGATATTGAGTAAATCTACTATTTTGAAGTGCCAGAGTCTGGCAAAGCAGGCCATTCCCAAATACTGAGTACGCCCCCCATTTAACTCATTGTACTGACATATTGTAAAATGCAGAAGAAATGTACAACCTGAACTCTGATATAGCGCTCTGTGTTTCTAGCCCTCCTGGAATGTGACACCACTCCCGCACTTCAGTGGAAGTTTTATGGCCATATGTCTGCTTACCTGGCAGCTCTCTATGGTCACAGAGGAGGGGTCTTTCAGAATATGACCATCCAGGAGTTTAAGGAGGTCCAGGAATCCCCCTCAGAAAAGGCTTTTCTGATCAACGTGAGTGTATGACATCCTTTTAATGCATCAGGTGACCATACTTTGTTTGATTTCTGTTCTGATTTGTCTTTTTTTTTTGAGTCAACAGAAAGAATCACATGACTAACCAGATGTTTGGCCCAGCCCAAATTGCAGTGAACGCAGAGGAGTACGAGTGGATGCGGCGTTTCCTGAACATTTACTGCAGACTTCCGGGTGGGAAGGATGTGCAATATTTATTTTTCATGTCCACTCCCAATCCCTGCAAAAAGGTGGTGATGTACTTTCAAAAGGCTTGGACGTCAATGGGCCTACCTGGCAGTCCGAATTTCACGGCACCTCCATCGCCAGCCTTGTAAGTGTTTTCTCTCATGAGGGCATGTTTCAGAGACATTTAGCTAGGTGTTGTCTTATCAAATTGCTTTTGTTTTTTCTTTTCTCTGTCTTTCTAGGCAAAATTCACTCAGGATCACATGAAAATATCTAAGTTCATGTGCAATGATGTACAGACGGCAGACAAATTTTATGTAACAAACTTGTCGGCCAAGCAAGCTGTGCATGCTATTTGAGGCTGCTTTGGAGGGTGAGGAGAAGACTGCAGCTGGGAAAAAGCGACCCGCCCAGAAGACTATCTGTCTGGGAAAAGCCATCTGAACAAGCCCCAGCCCCTTCATCATGACTTTTTTTTGGAAGGGTGAAGCAGGGATGTCCGAAGGTGAGGTAACAGGGTACAGCGGAGAGAAGGCGAGGCATCCACCACTAAGCCCCATTCAGCACTCCTCCCCAAATCACAGAGTGTTTTGATTACCCCGCTATGGTCTTCCATCAAGAAGAGATTTAGAGTCAGCCATATCTTACCCCTAAAATTCAGAACAGTAAAGAAAATGGCCCAGCAGAAGACTGATAAATTGAAGGTGAAGCGAGCAATCGAAAAGTGCCGTGGTAAAAAGTAAAGCCTTTTTGCATTTTCCCCCCGATTTTCCCCCCCGATGGACATTCACAAGGACTATACAAAATATGTTTCGTAATAGGCTTTTTTAGTTTAAATATTAGATTATTTTCTTAAATCTCTTTTTATTTATTTATTTTTTAAAAGTTTCGTTTTAACATCTAACTCTTTTATTTAATTTTTTTTAAATATATGCTATATATTTTTTGTATTAAAGTATTCAACTTATTCTTGTGCGTGATGATTCTATTTAATCTGCTGTGTGAACATTTTGTCTGTCATTTTTCCTTTTTATTATTGTTGGTTAAATACACCATAGTCACTTAAATATGTGTTCCAGCTTGACCAAGAACCCAGGTAACGTATGAACCCCTGTAGCTTATCTGACTCCCCTGTGTGGTGCACTGTTGGTTTTACCTAAAAAACCCCCACTGCAATTATGAAATATAACCCATTAATGTATTGACAGCCGACAGGGACCCTGTCAAATAAGTTACAGGTGGGAGAATTAAAGTTTCTGAGAATTCAACCGCTCCAGCATCCCATCTGTAACTCATCTGACAGGCCCCCTGTAAGCAGTCCATGGACAGGTCATTTCTAGGAATTATTATGCATAACTAATAGCTATAATGTACATCAGTGTGTTGTATTGTGGCCCCTGTGTGGTGTACAGTGGGTTTTACCTCATAAAACCTCTGTAATTATGAAATATGACCCATTAATGTATTGTCCACAGACAGCCTATAGCGACCCTGTCAAATAAGTTACAGATGGGACTTCACCAACTAGATCCCATCTATAACTTATCTGACAGGGCCCCTGTAAGAAGTCCATGGACAGGTTTTAGGCTAATAATACATAATTAATAGCTGTAATGTACATCAAGTCAAGTCAAGCCATCTTTATTTATATAGCGCTTTTTACAATGCTGATTGTTTCAAAGCTGCTTCACAGTGTTAAATATATGCAAAGTGTTAAACAGGAAAATAATGCGACAGAATTTGATTCGGCTGTACAGCCTCTCTGGAGAAAACAGTGATGTTATCCAGCTCAGTTCAATTATCATATAGTGTCAATGCGGACAGATCAGTAATATATAGTTGAATATTTAGTGTCCCCAACTAAGCAAGCCAAGCCAAAGGCAACAGAGGCGACAGTGGCAAGGAACCAAAACTCCATCAGGTGACAGAATGGAGAAAAAAACCTTGGGAGAAACCAGGCTCAGTCGGGGTGCCAGTTCTCCTCTGGCCAATTAACAAACAGTGTGTGATTATGATTCAGGCAACATTACAATTCAGAAGTCATATTAGATCAGAATATTCAGAATATTTGTCCAGTTCCATCTGATTGAAGATCAGAGATGGGTTTGTTGAGGCTGTTGTGTCGATGAGGAAGTCACAGAGGAGATTCTAGTTGACATGGTCTCTGCAGACACTTCAGAGATGCGTTGGTCGTGTCTAGCGCAGGTCCACCATCTGATCTGGATACGGCCCAGATCCGGCTGACTGCAGTAAACCTTGGGATAAACAGAGAGACTAACATTAGCGTAGATGCCATTCTTTTTATGATGAACGAGTACATCAGGTGTTATGGGAAGTGTTCCCGGTTCCAGCAGACCTAGTAAATGCAGCCTAAAACAATCATTTAACTGATTTGAATAATATAAACTGATAATGTTCTATATGTATGCAATAGTAAAGAGATGTGTTTTTAGTCTAGATCTAAACTGACAGAGTGTGTCTGCTTCCCGAACAATGCTAGGAATGCCACTCTGGCTCCACTCTGGCTCCGCTCTGGGGCTCTGTCCGCTCTGGCTCTGGTCAGGGGGCCGGAGCCCATCGCTCTGGTCTCTGGCCGCTCTGGCTCTGAACAGGGGGCCGGAGCCCATCGCTCTGGCCACTCTGGATCTGGTCAGGGGGCTGGAGACCAACTTTCTAGTCTCTTGCCGCTCTGGCTCTTGTCGGTGGCCGGAGCCCATTGCTCTGGACTCTGGCCGCTCCGGCTCTGGTCAGGAGGTTGAGGGCACAACATCCTCAACATCGCTCTGGCCGCTCTGGCTCTGGTCAGGGGGCTGGAGCCCATCGCTCCAGGCTCTGGCCAATCTGGCTCTGTTCAGGTGGCCGGAGCCCATCGCTCTGGACTCTGGCTACTCTGGCTCTAGTCAGGACTCTGGCCGCTCTGGGCTCTGGGCGCTCTGGCTCCACTCTGGCCGCTCTGGCTGCTCTGGCTCCGCTCTGGTCTCTGGCCGCTCTGGCTGTGGTCAGGGGGCTGGAGCCCATTGCTCTGGACTCTGGCCGCTCTGGCTCTGGTCAGGGGGCTGGAGCCCATTGCTCTGGTCTCTGGCTGTGGTCAGGGGGCTGGAGCCCATCACTCTGGACTCTGGCCACTCTGGCTCTGGTCAGGGGGCTGGAGCCCATCACTCTGGGTTCTGGCCGCTCTGGCTCTGGTCAGAGGGCTGGAGCCCATCGCTCTGGACTCTGGCCACTCTGGCTCTGGTCAGGGGGCTGGAGCCCATTGCTCTGGTCTCTGGCCGCTCTGGCTCTGGTCAGGGGGCTGGGGCCCATCACTCTGGGCTCTGGCCGCTCTGGCTCTGGTCAGGGGGCTGGAGCCCATCGCTCTGGGCTCTGGCCGCTCTGGCTCTGGTCAGGGGGCTGGAGCCCATCGCTCTGGGTTCTGGCCGCTCTGGCTCTGGTCAGGAGGTTGAGGACACAACATCCTCAACATCGCTTTGGCCGCTCTGGCCAATCTGGCTCTGTTCAGGTGGCCGGAGCCCATCGCTCTGGACTCTGGCTGCTCTGGCTCTGGTCAGGGCTCTGGCCGCTGTGGGCGCTCTGGCTCCACTCTGGCTGCTCTGGCTCCGCCCTGGTCTCTGGCCGCTCTGGCTCTGGTCAGGGGGCCGGAGCCCATCACTCTGGACTGTGGCTGCTCTGGCTCTGGTCAGGTGGCCGGAACCCATGGCACTGGACTCTGGCCGCTCTGGCTCTGGTCAGGGGGTCTGGTCTTCTGTCAGACACAAATGAGAACAAACAAGGTAAGTCAATGTAGTGGGTGCAGGTAGTATGCAGATAGGATTATGGGAAGTGTAGTGCAGATGCGGTGAGTGAGCTGGTGACTGTGACACTCTACACCAGGGGTGGGCACTTCCAGTCCTGGAGGGCCACTGTCCTGCAGAGTTTAGCTCCAACCCTGATAAAACTCACCTGCCTGTAGCCTTCTAGTAATCCTGAAGACATTGATTAAACTCTGCAGGAAAGAGGACTAGAAGTGCCCACCACTGCTTTACTGTAAAATGATCTTGTTTCAATAAATGGTACACGTGACAAATTCAATTAGAGTATTATTTTGTATTTAAGCTCCATGCTTAACTCATGTCTTTTTAAAAGTTTGGAGAAATATTACATTAGATAATGTTTGCAACAAAGTGAGGGGAAAGTTTAACAACCATGCAATATTTTTAAGGTGGAACGGATAGTTCGGCGAATAAGGAGCTAGAGTCAGTCATTTTCAAGGAAGCAAACATTACAAAAACATTACAGATGTTAAAGTAAATGTGTTTCAACATTCTCTGTACTTTTGTATTTCAAATATGTAAACTACACCCACCATTTTTGGTTAACTAATAAACTTTAGTTGTGGCTTTTAGAACGTTGGATATTTTAAAAGTAATGTTCTCCAATACCAATAATTAAACAGTGTAATTTAAGCATATAGGGCATGTGTTTACCAAAAAGAGAATAGGATAATCATTAAGAGAAATTCATGTTTGGTTAAGTACTTGACGTTTAGGTTTTTACAATATATTTAAAATACAAGAAAATATTTCATGGTTACTTTAACAAGTAAGTCAGTTGAAATCAGCTCACATGCTCATTCACCTTGATCAGGTTACCACCGGTTCACAACATGTTAGTGGCTCCCATAATGTACTGTATATTCCTGCAGAGGTATAGAAATATTAAACTCTTTGATGCTTGGTTTCTCTGAGCTAAAGAATTGTTTTATGCCCTGGTGTAAAATGGCGCCGAGTAAAACTCTGAAAATACTTTCACTTCTATTAGCAAAGTAGCCATTCCTGTTTGATGAGAAAAATCGAGCTCATATTAAACAGTTCAGTTATGATAGAGACTAATACCTGACTAGTTTATAACAGTTATCATTTAAAAATTGTATGATTGTGTTGGAAATGTTTTTTTTCTTCTAATAAAGACAGGCAAGTTTGACAAGTTTCAGTTGAGGGTTGTTGGTTATTAGTGTGTGTGTTTTTTTAATTTAATTTATTAAGTTATGCCAAAAGAAGATCACTTGGACTCTGGTCAGGGGGCTGGAGCCCATCGCTCTGGACTCTTGGACTCTGGTCAGGGGGCCGGAGCCCATCGCTCTGGACTCTTGGACTCTGGTCAGGGGGCCGGAGCCCATCGCTCTAGACTCTTGGACTCTGGTCAGGGGGCTGGAGCCCATCTCTCTGGACTCTTGGACTCTGGTCAGGGGGCTGGAGCCCATCGCTCTGGACTCTTGGACTCTGGTTAGGGGGCCGGAGCCCATCGCTCTAGACTCTTGGACTCTGGTCAGGGGGCTGGAGCCCATCTCTCTGGACTCTTGGACTCTGGTTAGGGGGCTGGAGCCCATCGCTCTGGACTCTTGGACTCTGGTTAGGGGGCCGGAGCCCATCGCTCTAGACTCTTGGACTCTGGTTAGGGGGCCGGAGCCCATCGCTCTGGACTCTTGGACTCTGGTTAGGGGGCCGGAGCCCATCGCTCTGGACTCTTGGACTCTGGTCAGGGGGCCGGAGCCCATCGCTCTGGACTCTTGGACTCTGGTCAGGGGACCGGAGCCCATCGCTCTGGACTCTTGGACTCTGGTCAGGGGGCGAGAGCCCATCGCTCTGGACTGTGGATGAGGACAGGAGACAGCACGGGACTCTGGACGGGGACAGATGATAATACATATGGAAGAACATGGCCTCTCTCCAGTCCACTGCTGAGATGTCTGGGAGGTCCTTTGGATGTACATAGTCCACCCCAATCCAGTACAGTGCCTCTCAGATGCCACTTCGTCATCAAAGGGGCTCGTGGTGACAAGATGACAGAAGCCTGCAGTGAATTCGAACAGATCTCGGCTCTCTTGAGCCACCGCCGCAGTCTGTCCCGCGAGTCCCCAACTCATATTCTTTATTGTGGTCTGGTCTTCTGTCAGACACAGATGAGAACAGACGAGGTACGTCAATGTAAATGGTTTACTGCAGAGAAATCCAGAGGCAGAGTAGAGAGACAAACAGGTGAGAGGATATGCATATAATAGTTGGTGATTTAGCTGGCTAGTAACAGTGTTCTCGGTGCAGGTGAAGGACTGGTGCAGGATGCTGGTGAAAAGGGTGAAAATATGATCCTGACAGGCACAGAAGAATGGATACAGGCAGACAGAAGACAGAAGACGGATCAGGTGATTCATGTAGGTTTTCAGGTGAGCAAGACAGGGTAGGTCATGTGGTGCTTATCATAGATGAGACCAGACAATAGTGACACACTGTAAAAACGTGACAAATTCAATTAGAGTATTCTTTTGTATTTAAGCTCCATCCTTAAGTCAATGTCTTTTTAAAAGTTTGGAGAAAGATTACATTAGATAATGTTTGCAACAAAGTGAGGGGAAAGTTTAACAACCATGCAATATTTTTAAGGTGGAACGGATAGTTCGGCGAATAAGGAGCTAGAGTCAGTCATTTTCAAGGAAGTAAAAATTACTAAAACATTACAGATGTAAAAGTAAATGTGTTTCAACATTCTCTGTACTTTTGTATTTCAAATATGTAAACTACACCCACCATTTTTGGTTAGCTAATAAACTTTAGTTGTGGCTTTTAGAACGTTGGATATTTTAAAAGTAATGTTCTCCAATACCAATAATTAAACAGTGTAATTTAAGCATATAGGGCATGTGTTCACCAAAAAGAGAATAGGATAATCATTTCAAGAAATTCATGTTTCGTTAAATACTTGATGTTTAGGTTTTTACAATATATTTGTAATACCAGAAAACATTTCATGGTTACTTTAACGAGGAAGTCTCTTAAAATCAGCTCACCTGACTAAAGCTCATTCCCCTTGATCAGGTTACCACCCATTCCCAACATGTTAGTGGCTCCCATAATGTACTGTATATTCCTGCAGAGGTATAGAAATATTAAACTCTTTGATGCTTGGTTTCTCTGAGCTAAAGAATTGTTTTATGCCCTGGTGTAAAATGGCGCAGAGTAAAACTCTGAAAATACTTTCACTTCTATTGGCAAAGTAGCCATTCCTGTTTGATGAGAAAAATCAAGCTCATATTAAACAGTTTAGTTATGATAGAGACGAATATCTCAGTAGTTTTGAACATGTATCATTTAAAGATTTTTAGTGTGTGTGTGTGTGTGTGTGTGTGTGTGTGTGTGTGTGTTTTATCTCATGAATATTAAGTTAAGTTATAAGAAGATCATAACATCTTGGGTCTGTATATCAATAGTAGAGTATTTACTTTTTTCAAGACAAAATAAAAAAAACATTTAAAGAAATCATTTAAGTAGCACACAGATTAGACATTACACAGTGATTTCAGGGAGTTAATTCTGTACATTCTAGAGCCTTTTTAATTTATAAAAATGGATTTACTCTATGTGAAATATGAAGGAAATATGTGTTAATATCTTATATATACAGCAGCATATTGTAAGAGAAACATTCTATCGGTAAACACAAATAACCAAAGGCACATTCCTTTAAATATAATTTTGAAAATTGAGTTTACATAAAATTAGTTTATGTCATTTTTACAAAACCAGAACTCTTCATTTGGTTCATAACAGTTCAACAGAATGTCCTGTTGTGGGAAAATGCATTCAAGCGTGTGGTTATGGATGATGAATCCAGTGTGTTTCTGGACAGTAATGTAGTCCAGCATCTGATCTCTAAAGAGCTTCATGGGTAAAGATGGCGGCTAGATCACTGTTAAACAGCCTTCAGGTCTGATATCAGAACTGTGCATGTGTAACGGAGGCCAGCTAGTAGTCACTGCGCGAGTAAACCTCACTCCTCTGATCTCAAGAGACGCTCTAACGACTGATGCTAAAGGGTAACAACCTTTAGTCTCCTTGTTAGAGCGGCTGACTCCCATGCCGGCGGACCCGGGTTTGAGTGCCGCTTAGAGTGGGCGGTTTGAACGGGAAGGGTTACACATGCTTTCATTTAGATATGGCACTGATGGTTTTAGCTCCATATATATAGGTCCAGTTTGGGACCGAAAATAAGAAACAAGATTTCAAACAGAAATTAAAGCTGCAAGCAGCGATGAAAGGGCCCTCGCACCTGTGCCACCCTCACCCGGTGGCTTTAGGAAAACTGAGGACGGTGGGCAATGTGCATTTAGGTATATAAAAATAGGAGGACTACATCAGTCATTTGTATTTGCCACACTTTGAATAGGCCCTAACAAGATTTTTTTTTTTTTACCAGACAATTTAGCTTGTTTTAAGCAAAACATTATTTTACTCATCTAGTAAATGCATCTTGATTTAAGAATTTAGATATTTAAACTGTAAACAAGACAAAAATACAAAATAAGAAAGGCATTTTTTGTGGTGTATGAGGTTTCAGCTGTTTACAGAGAGTGTGTGTCGCTCCAGGCGTGGGCGGTTCTGAGTGCAGAAAACACACTCACGAAGCTCCTGATCAGAATCCTGTCGAGTGTTATGTAAGAGAAGAGTGTGTGGTGAATGCTGAAGAAAGGAGTTACTTTAGTGACGCTTGCACAAAACACCTTATGTCAGGAAAGCATGAGCGATAACTCCATCATAATTGCAAAATTGTCTGGTTTTGTGCAGATATTAAAAACAATAGAAGATCTATAGTTATTGTTAGTGTTCATTTAAACTATTTTTTTATTCCTAATATAGATGTTCAACAAGTCAGATTCGCTCCATTCATTTTAAAGCAAGTTTAATATTTAAGATTCATATTACACGGTGAAGTAAACATTAGTGATGCTTTTCCACAAGCTGCAACTGTAGGAACTACTCTAACTATGGTGATGCGGATCATCTTCTGAGATGGTATTCCTTGGAGCATCCACGTTGTTGAGACCCTTCCGCATCCTCAGCAGGGATCTCAGGGTCTCAGGTGTTTTGCCCCTTAACCTGAACACCTCGCCTGAGTGGGACAGCGAAGACTGACTAGCCTTCACCTGCAGAAGGATTCCAGCTGTGGGCTCTCTTCAGCCACAGCCATCTTGAACTGGACTCGGCTGCTGCAGCTATGTCCCTGGTGGCTATCTTCAGCTGTTTAGGCTCCAGGCCCACCCTCTGGAGGAAGTAACACACCGATTTTGCTGGGAACCCGCGGCAGCCGACTTCAATGGGATAGCTGGTTGCGTGCCACCCCTTTAGAACTGCTTCTTCGACCAGGTCTTGGTACTTGGCTTTTTTCAGTTGGTGGGACGTGGCAAGCCTCTCTTCCCAGGGCACCGTGAGCTCAGCAATTATGATGGTTTTCGTGCTCTTAGATAACAGGACCATATCTGGACGGAGAGTGGTCACTGCCACCTCCTGCTGGAAGACAAGCTTCCTCTTCAGGTACACTTTCAGCTCCCAGTCAGAATCTTGTTGCAAAATAGAGGGTGGGTTCTTAGCCACCTTGCTGGACTTATGAGCCTTGTCTCCTTCCCTCACAAAAGTTATGGCTTCGGGCAGATGGGCCTGCTTGTTGTTGTTGGCCTTGACTCGCCGCTGTTCCACCCATTTGGCGATTTCCGTGAGGACCTTGTCATGCCTCCATCTGTACCGCCCTACTGCCAATGCCCTTTGACAACCGGTCAGGATGTGGTTAAGTGTACAGGAGGCTGCTCCACATTGGTTGCAAGATGGATCTTCCCCTCCGCCCCAGATACTTATGTTTCTTGGAGTTGGCAGCAGGTCAGTCACCGAGCGCAGGAGAAAGCTCAACTTCCCTTGGTCGGTCTGCCACAGTTCCTTCCATGACAGCGGTGGCTCCTTTGTGTCTGCCACCACTCCCACGATATCCTGGTGCTTCCAGTGGGATTCTGCTTCCATCATGGCTTGCTGGGGCTTCCACTTCATGCCACATTTGATGGTCTTGATTGCATATCTTACTTTCCCATCATTAGATGCAAGGAGTGTACTGACTGCCCTTCCTTTGGTGACTTTAAACTCCTCGACTACTGATGAGACTGGCAAGGGAAGCTTGGAGGTCTTGCTGTACAGGTTGATTGCGATGAATGATGGGGGGACTCCCAGCCACTTCAGCAAGAACTTACTGCAAAGTCTTTCCATTCCTTCCACCTGGGACATGGGAAATTCGTAAAGTAGCAAGGGCCATTGCAGCCGGGGTATGATGCCATACTGAAAACACCAGACTTTAAACCTCCCGAGCAGTTGGCTGTGCTCGATTGCCTTAAGCCAGGTGTTCAGCTGGGCCTTGCTATTAGTGAGATTGCCACTGTCCTTTAAGGAGCTATCATACTGCTTTCCAAGGCATCGGATATTTTGATCCTGGATTGTTGGGATTTCAGAGCCTTGGATGTTGAAGAGGTTTCCTGTTAGCTTCCCCTTCAAGATACTGAGGCTCCTTGACTTTTCCGGTTTAAACTGCAGGCATGACTATGTTGTCAACTTTTCCAATGCGCTCAAGATCCACTGTGTTCCCTGGATAGATGGAGTCATCACCGTCACAACATCCATGAAAGCGCGACAAGCGGGGTGTCTCATGCCGTCCTTTGCTTTCGGGCCTCTGCACTGCATTCCTCCTGCCTTTAGCAACAAATTCATAGCTTCTATAAACAGGGCCACAGAAATCGTGCATCCTGCCATGATGCCCTTCTCGGTCCTTTGCCATTTGGTGGTAACGCTTCCCACGGTGAACCTCATCTGCAGCATATCCATGTGTGCCATTACTAGCTTAACTACCTCTGATTACATAATCAGCACAATACTTTTTTTTTTACAGCTTTGAGACTGATGTCGATTTTTCTATTTTTAGTTTATCATCCATAAAAATATTAATTATTGTAAATATATTAAGTTTCTTCCTCCTCCATATCTGAATTGGATCTTAGTGAACTGTTGACGAGTGAGATGGAAGTCTTGGTCAAAATGAAAACCAATTAAAGGTGTGCGATATTGACAAAAAATTATATCTTGATATTTTCTGGGATTTTTCCAGTAAGGATAATTAGACAATATTTTGCTCAGTGTGTTATTGTGTTGAAACTTTTGGCAGAAGTAAGAGAAATTACCTTTTCTAATAATTTTTAAATAATCAATTTTCTTTAGATTAGATTAGATTAGATTCAACTTTCCTCTCCTTGAACTGTCACCTTATCGTGGTGGAGAGGTTTGAGTACCCGAATGATCCGGGGAGCTATGTTGTCTGGGGCTATATGCCCCTGGTAGGGTCTCCCAAGGTAAACAGGTCCTTGGTGACGGGCCAGACTAAGAACAGTTCACAAACCCTTTATGATGACAATTACAGCCAGGACCGAGACGTCGCCCGGCATGGCGCAGCCGGGGCCCCACCCTGGAGCCAGGCCCGGGGTTGGGGCTCGTATGCGAGCGCCTGGTGGCCGGGCCTCCCCCCATGGGGTCCAGCCGGGCTTAGCCCGAAGGAGTGACGTGGGGCCGCCCTCCTGTGGGCTCACCACCTGCAGGAGGGAGCATAAGGGGCCGGTGCATAGTGGATCGGGCGACAGTCGAAGGCGAGGCCCCCGATGACCCGATCTCTGGACACGGAATTTGGCTTTAGGGACGTGGAATGTCACCTCGTTGGTGGGGAAGGAGCCTGAGCTTGTGCGGGAGGTCGAGAGGTAGCGACTAGAGATAGTCGGGCTCACCTCCACGCACAGCTTGGGCTCTGGAACCACACTTCTTGAGAGAGGCAGGACTTTCTACCACTCTGGAGTTGCCCATGGTGAGAGGCGGAGGGCTAGAGTGGGTTTGCTTATAGTCCTCCAGCTCAGCCTCCATGTGTTGGAGTTCACCCCGGTGAACGAGAGGGTCACTTCCCTGCGCCTTCGAGTCGAGGATAGGTCTCTCACTGTCGTTTGTGCCTATGGGCCGAACGGCAGTGCGGAGTACCCGGCCCTCTTGGAGTCTCTGGGAGGGGTGCTGGAAAGTGCTCCAACTGGGGGACTTCTACTGGGGGACTTCAATGCCCATGTGGGCAGTGACAGTGACACCTGGAGGGGCGTGATTGGGAGGAACGGCCGCCCTGATCTGAACCCGAGCGGTGTTCTGTTATTGGATTTCTGTGCTAGCCATGGTTTGTCCATAACGAACACCATGTTCAAGCATAAGGGTGTCCATCAGTGCACGTGGCACTAGGACACCCTAGGCCGGAGGTCGATGATCAACTTAGTGGTCGTGTCATCAGACCTTCGGCCATATGTCTTGGACACTCGGGTGAAGAGACGGGCGGAGCTGTCAACTGATCACCACCTGGTGGTGAGTTGGATCCGATGGCGGGGGAAGAAGCTGGACTCGGCAGACCCAAACGTACTGTGATGGTCTGTTGGGAACGTTTGGCCGAGCCCCCTGTCAGAGAGATCTTCAACTCCCACCTCCGGCAGAGCTTAGACCGGATCCCGAGGGAATCTGGAGATATTGAGTCCGAGTGGACCATGTTCTCCACCTCCATTGTCGCTGCGGCTGCTCGGAACTGTGGCTGTAAGGTCTCCGGTGCCTGTCGAGGCGGCAATCCCCGAACCTGGTGGTGGACACCGGAAATAAGGGATGCCGTCAAGCTGAAGAAGGAGTCCTATCAGGCCTGGATGGCTTGTGGGACTCTGGAGGCAGCTGACAGGTACCGGCAGGCCAAGCGGACTGCAGCCTGGGTAGTTGTGGAGGCAAAAAATTGGGGCCTGAGAGGAGTTCGGTGAGGCCATGGAGAAAGACTATCGGTTGGCCTCGAAGAGATTCTAGCAAACCGTTCGACGCCTCAGGAGGGGGAAGCAGTGCCCTACCAACACTGCTTACAGTGGAGATGGGCACCTGTTGACCTCAACTGGGGATATCGTCGGGCGGTGGAAGGAATACTTCGACGATCTCCTCAATCCCACCGAAATGACCGTTGAGGAAGCAGTGGCTGGGGACTCGGAGGAGGACTCGTCCATCACCCGGGCTGAAGTCATCAAGGTAGTTAAAAAGCTCCTCTGTGGCAAGGCACCGGGGGTGGATGAGATCCGCCCTGAGTACCTCAAGTCTCTGGATGTTGTGGGGCTGTCTTGGCTGACACGCCTCTGCAACATCGCATGGCGGTCGGGAACAGTACCTCTGGACTGGCAGACCGGGGTGGTGGTCCCTCTTTTCAAAAAGGTCCACATGTGTTTTGTGGATTTGATGGATGGAAGATGATGGATGGATGGATGGAGATTCAACTTTATTTCAACTTTATTGTCATTACACAAGTACAGGTACAAGGCAACGAAATGCAGTTTAGGTCTAACCAGAAGTGCAATAGCAGCAAGTGCAGGATATACAATGGTTGCATAAGTGCAGGATATACAATGGTTGAATAAGTGCAGGACATGGATATGTACTGAATATATATGTATATCAGTGATGCGCGGGTCAATGTATAAACAACCCGCACCCGACCGACGTTTTCAACTAACCCGCCCGCAACTCGGACCGCAAAAAAAAAAGAAGAAAATATTGTACCCGACCCGCATTTTTTAAAAGTAGTAAATGCTCATCGTAGCTCATTGGGCCATTGAGAAAATGTTTCAGGCCCTGACGTGGTGTGCTCAGGTGCAGCAGCGAGAGCAGGAAGTTCTTGCGGCGGCCCATCATTTTCCATTTCAGCTCCAGATGCATATTATTGATGAACGCGATGTGTATGTTTCGACCCGGCTTGAAGAATTCATCAGCCCACATTTGGAAAACATTTGGAAAAGTGTGAAAGCCCTTAGGAGCGCAAACTGTTATTTTTCTGAATGCTGTATGATATAGCCTAGTGTTATGTAATACAGGCTTGATTTATTCATTTATTTCGTTTAATTTTCTTAACAATTAAGATGCTGCATGTGTTTATCCAGTCTAATCGAAGTGTGCGTCTCTCCCCCGACTTTCCCAACAAAAATCCCGCCCCCTCTCAGAAAATACATAAAACTGACTTTAAATGCGTTTAAAAGTAGCCTATTAAAATGGTACAATGGCATTGCTCAGTTCAACGTTTTGGGAAATCGGGCATTTTGTCCCGCGTCAGCATTTATTCAAAAGTTAATAACGCTCAACATTCAAAAGGTAAATAAGGATTTATTGACGATCCGACCGACGGTGACCCGAATATCATTAAAAATATTTTTGGATGACTCGTAACCGCGGGTAACCGCGGGTGGCCGCGGGCACCCGCTCATTTTGGATCAACCCGCGCATCACTGATGTATATGTATATATATATATATATATATATATATATATATATATATATATATATATATATATATATATATATATATATATATAATGTTCATAATTTTTATGGACAGAATTTGTAGGCGCAGCCAAGGACCGGAGAGTGTCCGGTTTGGGGACCATACTATTTCGTCACTGCTTTTTACGGATGATGTTGTCGTGTTGGCCTCCTCAGACCAGGACCTTCAGTGTGCACTGGGATGGTTTGCAGCCGAGCGGCTGGGATGAGAATCAGCACCTCCAATCCGAGGCCATGGTTCTCAGTTGGAAAAGGGTGGATTGCCCACTTCAGGTTGGTGGAGAGTTCCTGCCTCAAGTGTAGGAGTTCAGGTATCTTGGGGTCTTGTTCACGAGTGAGGGAAGGATGGAACGGAGATTGACAGACGGATCGGTGCAGCTTCTGCAGTAATGCAGTCGATGTACCGGTCTGTCGTGGTAAAGAAGGAGCTGAGCTGTAAGGCAAAGCTCTCGATTTACCGGTCAATCTACGTTCCTACACTCACCTATGGTCATGAGCTGTGGATCATGACCGAAAGGACAAGATCCCGGATACAGGCGGCCGAAATTAGCTTTCTCCGTAGGGTGGCTGGGCGCTCCCTTAGAGATAGGGTGAGAAGCTTGGTCACTCGGGAGGAGCTCAGAGTAGAGCCGTTGCTCCTCCACATCGAGAGGAGCCAGCTGAGGTGGCTCGGGCATCTATTTCGGATGCCCTCCTGGACGCCTTCCCAGGGAGGTGTTCTAGGCACGTCCCACCGGGAGGAGGCCCCGGGGGAAGACCTAGGACACGCTGGAGGGACTATGTCTCCCGGCTGGCCTGGGAGAGCTGGGAGAGCTCAGGGTTCCCCTGGAAGAGCTGGATGAAGTGACTAGGGAGAGGGAAGTCTGGGCGTCTCTGCTAAGACTGTTGCCCCCACGACCCGGCCCCGGATAAGCGGAAGATGATGGATGGATGGATGGATGGAGATTCAACTTTATTGTCATTACACAAGTACAGGTACAAGGCAACGAAATGCAGTTTAGGTCTAACCAGAAGTGCAATAGCAGCAAGTGCAGGATATACAATGGTTGCATAAGAGAGAGAGAGAGAGAGAGAGAGAGAGAGAGAGAGAGAGAGAGAGAGAGAGAGAGATGGTTATTACTATAAACAGAATTTACAGGTGAATATGTACAGTGAATAAATATACAGATGCTATTACTATAAACAGAATTTACAGGTGAATAATGTACTATGAATATAATATAATATACAAATGGCTATTAGTATAAACAGAATTTTACAGATAGAGGTATACAATGAGATGTTAGGCTAAGATGAGGAATATAGCAGTGGATTAAGGTAGTGCAATAAAGTATGGACAGAAGCTATCCAAAAAAAGTGTAAAAGTGCAGTGGAAGTGATTGCATATTACAGTTAGAAGTACGGTGCAAAATGCAAATGTAAACAGTAGGTACTGTAAATAACAGTCGGCAGTGCAAATGAGCATAATCCAGTTAAGGTATGGTAGTGCAAGATGCATAAGAAAACAGTTGTTACTGTAATAAACAGTCGGGAGTGCAAATTGACATTCCAGTAGTGGAAATAACAAGTGAAGGCAGATGTGAAGTGGGAGAGGAGAGTTAGCAGTATATGAGGGAAGTGGATCAACGGGGGTTAGAGTTCAATAAAGAGACAGCTCTGGGGAAAAAACTGTTCTTTAGTCTGCTGGTTATGGTCCGGAGGCACCTGAAACGCCTGCCGGAGGGCAGGAGAGAAAACAGTCTGTGGGCTGGGTGAGAGGAGTCCTTGAGGATGCTGCGAGCTCGATGCAGACAGCGTTTCCTCTGGATGTGCTCGATGGCAGGTAGTGGAGTCCCTGTGATGCGCTGGGCAGTTTTCACCACCCGCTGCAGTGCCTTGCGCTCCGCAACAGAGCAGCTCCCATACCACACTGCGACACAGTTGGTCAGGATGCTTTCTATTGCGCAGCGATAGAAGTTCACCAGGATAGCCGAGGAGAGCTGATTCTTCCTCAGTGTCCTCAGGAAGAAGAGGCGCTGGTGAGCCTTCTTGACCAGGCTGGAGGTGTTGGTTAGCTTTTTAGTTCTTTAGCTTTTTATGGGCATTTTTACCTTTATAAACAATTTTTTTTAAACCTAATTAAATGTATGCATCATCTTTTGTGTCAAATTCTTACATTTAATCAAATTCAATTCTAATAATAAGACACAGTAGGGCTGTTACGTTCAACTGAAACCAATATCTGCAGTAACATAATTCATGCATTGCAGCGGAAACGTCTCGGTTACGTATGTAACCCTTGTGCCCTGAAGGAGGGAACAGAGAGACGTCACCAATGAATTGGGATCACTTCTGGGAGCCCTATCAGCTTTGAGTGTATAGCCTACAGAATGAGCCAAGGCACATTGGCGTGCAAGATTTGTATCTCGCGCTCTGCCCCACAGAGCGGGTATAAATACAGAAGCAGATGCTTCAACACTGACTGGACTCACGCCTCTATGAGGCGCACTGTCCATCTCCATACAAAGAAAAGAGATCCTCTGCATGGGGGAGAGTTTGCTCTTTTCCCAGTTGACCCAAAGTCCCAACTGACTGAGGTGACTGAGCACCATGTCCCTGTGTTCGCACAACTGCTCTCTCGATTGGGCCAGAATCAGCCAGTCGTTGAGGTAGTTGAGAATGCGAACTCCACGCTCTCTTATGGGAGCAATGGCCGCCTCAGCGACCTTCGTAAAGACACGGGGCGACAGGGACAGCCCGAAGATTAGGACTCTGTACTGATATGCCCGCCCCTCAAACGCGAAAATGTTTTTCTGCGTTAGCATCTTGAACAGCAGCCTGTGCAGGGACTGATTCAAAAACCGCAGGTCCAAGATTGGCCGTAACCCACCGTAAAAGCCCACTGTGGAAGCCTGTCTTCATATCGGCTGGAGGGAATGGCTCTATTGCATCCTTCGCCAGTAGGACTGTTATCTCCACCCGTAAAACAGGAGTACAGGAGGCTGCCAGGTGAACTGAATCGCATAGCTTAGTCTGATAGTATGGATTAGCCAGCAAGACGGGCTTCCAGCGACCGAACAAGCGGGACTAACGGCACCAGTGGGGCAGCAAGGAGGAGGGCCAGTGGTGGAACACAAATTAAATGAGAACAAAGGATTTTCCCTCTGCCCTCCTCTGGGAAGCGGTGCGGTCACCATTCCTCGAAGAACTGTCCCCTCCATCTCGGGGTGGCCCACCTCAGGGTCGAAGAGAAGAGAGAGAGAGACTCTGAGATCTCTCTTTTTACAGTCTGGGGGTGGTGACACCCTCCTGAGGTAGACTTGACCAATGAGATTTTTGGGATTTCCAAGCAGGAAAGATTTGACGGCTCTTTGTTTCAAACATGAAACCAGAAGGGTCTGTGCCCATTTATATTCTAATTAATGCAACAAACACATATTGTCTCCTACGAGAACGTGACATACATGAAAGTGTAAGTCGTGAAGCGAGCATTAATTTAATAGAAGACAGAACATATATGAGGTTACATGAAATAGTTAGTTGTTCATAAGTTATAAATATAATATAAATTGTTCATTTATAGACGGGTTGTCTATAACTTGAGGCAAAAGCGTGTGTTTTACAGGCTTTGTGTCTTTTCCCTGTGGACTTTCCACGTGGCCAAATTCTTTTGAGGTCGTAAAACATCTTATCTGTCTTGTTTCCAGGGTAACCGAGGATCCTTCTCTGTTGTGTTAAGGGAGAGTCTGTTATTAAGCATAAGCATTTAAAACATATTAGTAAATGTAACCGGCGATTATGTGTCTGATTTCACCTCAGTTGCTACAATATATATATACACTCACCAAAAGGATTATTAGGAACACTATACTAATACTGTGTTTGACCCCCTTTCGCCTTCAGAACTGCCTTAATTCTATGTGGCATTGATTCAACAAGGTGCTGAAAGAATTCTTTAGAATGTTGGCCCATATTGATAGGAGAGCATCTTGCAGTTGATGGAGATTTGTGGGATGCACATCCAGGGCACGAAGGGTTGCTCTATTGGGTTGAGATCTGGTGACTGTGGGGGCCATTTTAGTCCAGTGAACTCATTGTCATGTCCAAGAAACCAATTTGAAATGATTGGAGCTTTGTGACGGTGCATTATCCTGCTGGAAGTAGCCATCAGAGGATGGGGACATGGTGCTCATAAAGGGATGGACATGGGCAGAAACAATGCTCAGGTAGGCCGTGGCATTTAAACCATGCCCAATTGGCACTAAGGGGCCTAAAGTGTGCCAAGAAAACATCCCCCACACCATTACACCACCACCACCAGCCTGCACAGTGGTAACAAGGCATGATGGATCCATGTTCTCATTCTGTTTACGCCAAATTCTGACTCTACCATCTGAATGTCTCAACAGAAATCCAGACTCATCAGACCAGGCAACATTTTTCCAGTCTTCAACTGTCCAATTTTGGTGAGCTTGTGCAAATTGTAGCCTCTTTTTCCTATTTGTAGTGGAGATGAGTGGTACCCGGTGGGGTCTTCTGCTGTTGTAGCCCATCCGCCTCAAGGTTGTGCGTGTTGTGGCTTCACAAATGCTTTGCTGCATTCCTCGGTTGTAACGAGTGGTTATTTCAGTCAAAGTTGCTCTTCTATCAGCTTGAATCAGTCGGCCCATTCTCCTCTGACCTCTAGCATCAACAAGGCATTTTCTCCCACAGGACTGCCGCATACTGGATGTTTTTCCCTTTTCACACCATTCTTTGTAAACCCTAGAAATGGTTGTGCGTGAAAATCCCAGTTACTGAGCAGATTGTGAAATACTCAGACCGGCCCGTCTGGCACCAACAACCATGCCAGGCTCAAAATTTCTTAAATCCCCTTTCTTTCCCATTCTGACATTCAGTGTGGAGTTCAGGAGATTGTCTTGACCATGACCACACCCCTAAATGCATTGAAGCAACTGCCATGTGATTAGTTGATTAGATTATTGCATTAATGAGAAATTGAACAGGTGTTCCTAATAATCCTTTAGGTGAGTGTATATATATACACTCAAAAAAATTAGTTGTTGAATTTACTTAAAAAAGCAGCGTCAAGTGGTTCCAAACAACTATATTGAGTAAATTTTACAAATAACATTTTAGTTATATGATCAAAAGAAATTCAAGTAAAGCTGACAATATATCTTTGAGTAAATACAAACCATTTGAATTTGTCACTGTTACATAATATTTATATGTCCAGTTTACTTAATAATGTTATGCTAAATTTATGAAAGTTTATTATGTGAACACATTTACTGAATAAATTTACCTTATTAAATTAACTATTTGCTCTACAAGTGTAAGTGGAAAACTATTAAATAACAACAAGCATATTTTTGGAAACAAAATGCAAAAATAACTTATTGGACAAGCTCATTTTAATTAAGGGCAGAAATTCCATCCAATAAATGTGTGTATGAGTGCCCACAGCCTAAACACAGGCACTCTTCTGCATGGTAACCACAAAATTACAGAAACTCCTCTAAATGTACAACATAACCATACCTGTCAAGTATCCCGTTTTGGCCGGGAAAGTCCCGTATTTTACCCTTCTTTCCCGCCGTCCTCCCGTATTAGTATTTTCCTGTAAATCTCCCGTATTTTAACCTGCGTTATTAAAAAACAATAATACCGGAGTAAAAAAACGAAAACATTTCCAATCTGAGCTCTGTAACTAGCCTCGCGATAACTCCCATCTGCAGTAGCCTACAGTATAGGTGTCAGTTGTCGCGAGGTTAGTGTGTGAGGTCAGATGACGAGTGACAACGCGGGAAAAAAAACAAAACAGAGACGGATGATGGACGTAACGATAGAGACGGATTAAGGCACTCCTGCCAACAACAACAACAAAAAAAAACCCTATTGTCAATACCGTGATCAATGGGACAGCGGATTTAATTATAAAATGTAAGTGACTTAATGTTAATTAATTGTTTATGGAAATGGCATATGAAATCAGTGTAATTTCCAGTAGTGATGGTATTCAAGAAAACAACACTCTTGTTAGTGTGATGTTGCTTAACTGTATCATATGTTATAAATATAATAACTTCACCATTTTAACCGTGTATGTTAACTGAGTTTCTTTGTATGAGTGGCGCTCATTTGTTTTCGATTTTCTCGTCGAGAGGCTGCGCGAGCCTCAACAGCACAACCTTGTCAGTTCGTTTTATATTATCCACTATCGATCGCCACTTACACTAACTGAATGCAGAATCATTATTGCACTTTGGTGATTCCCTAGTTATTTTTTGTTTTGACATTTTACTCAGGATACTTGTCCGTTGGGCAAGTAAAATTATTTTTCACTCAACAAGCGTTCATGTCGAGCCCTGCCCATAGCAATGCAAGTTCAGAAAGGGTATTTATGGTACGAAAGATTGTTACAGAGAATAGGATGACATTAGCCAACAGAACAGTTTGTGCTCTACTCTCATGTAAAATGAACCACTCTGGCCCAGCCCACAAATACACTCCTTCCAAAACAGTCTTAAAGAATGCAAAGTCTGCAACAAATTTGTACAATAACTCACTAAAAGAGTAAAGAAAAGTTATGTGAAATGAAAAGAAAAACTGTAAAAGAAAAGCAATATGAAATGAAAAGAATGTGTGGAATGAAAATAAAATGTAAAAAGTTTAATGAACAGAAAATATGCAAATAATCCTTTAAATAAATGCTCATCATATATACCCTTTTGTGTTTTCATTTGGGCTATAACACCTGTCTTAAAATGTAAGGGATACTGGAGCTTGGTTGGGGTGGTGGGACTGCTTGCGGTGGGCGCCGAAAAATGTCCCTTATTTTCAAATCCAAAACTTGACAGGTATGAACATAACTGAACATTAAACATTAACATAACAAACAAAAAACACATACAATAACACTTTAATCCCTAAATTTACTCTCCTAATGCAGTCCCTTGCAAAGCATGCTGGGAACTACAGATCCACTGCCCAGTTTGTTCGTTTCACTCAGCAATGTTAAGTTGACCGAACAAACAGTGTGCGAAATACGGGACATATTCACCAAGTATACAGAACTCAAAACATTTATTCACAAATATTAGGGATGCACCGATTGTTCGGCAACCGAAATTAAGAATAAGTGAAAAGACTGAAAACATTTTTACGAACAAAGAGGTTTTTGATGACGCGATCAAATATAGCAACTAGCGTGTGTGAGAGAGGCATGCATGCTTCTAAATGCAGCACATGTCGGAGGTGTGGAAGCATTAGGCCTTGTTTTTTCGACTTTTTTCTGACTTTCGACTGACTGCGCACACGCTTCGTCCGCTTAGCACTCTGCGATGACGACATTTTTGCCACGTGCACCCGATCGCGCTCGTGCGGACGTGTCGAGTATAAACAAGGCTTAAAGAAGGCTTTATAAAGTGTCGCAAAATGTGTGTATATGTATCTTAGTGTTTTGTCTGGGTTGTTTGGGTGTGTGCGAATGTGTCCAAGGACTACTGAATGTTTTGTCAAATTGTGCACGCATACCATAGCAGAAAAGTCAGTGTTATACAAGGAAAGTTAGAAAGTGAAGCTCAAGAAATAAGAAAATATTAACAGTTAGTCAGACTCCACTCACTGCTCAAACCGCCGGAGTTTTTATTCAGTGCTGAGTTATACAGGCTTGCAAAACCTCTCATGAACAAACAGACAAAATTTGATTATGATTTGATTATGCAGAGCTGCCAACTCTCACGCTTTCGCCGTGTGACACACGGTTTTGTCTGTTTTCACACGCACTCACGCCACACATCCAATTTCTCACGCAAAAAAAGCACACAAAAAAAAAGAGTCCGATCTTGGGCCGAGACTCGTTCGTCCTTTTCAAACTCCCTGACGGTATGAACTGAACCCTATGCGCTGCTGTCCATATATAAGTAGATGCCTAGCGAGTGTTTCTATGGGCCGCTTTCGAACTGTCAAAGCTGGTCGTGAACGCGCTTTGTGAACATTCGAATGTTGCCTGTGCGTCTGCAACTGTAGTTATACGCATGCTGCATGTATGAATATCTATATCTGCAATAGACTGAAGCAGAGGATTTTATAGGATTTAGTTTATCATTAATGGTAGATAATTCTGCATATGCTAAAATCTTAACATTATTTTAACATTGTTAATATTATATAATCAGAGAAGTAATTAATTGGAAATAAATCATAAAGCAATCAGCCATCAAAATAAATTATTTATAAAATTAGTAATAAATTAGCTTATATGTTTAATAAACATCAATATAGACTATTTATTCAAATCAAGTTTTAAGTAGGCCCTATGCCTAATCATTATAGGTATTATTTGAAAGCTTAAATTCTCAAAAATCATCCTGTTTTGTAAAAAACATCACATAACTGAATTTAAACAATTCTTAAGAACAGGGAAAATTATAAATTAGGAGTCAAAATGATAAATTATACTTTTATTTAAAATATGATTTTATATAATATTCTAGATACATTATTATTCTACATTATTTGAATGCACGTAGTTTATCAATCCAACAGTTAACAACCGTTTACAACACTGTGTGTATGTGTAAACTGTGTAAAAATAGGGGTTTTTCATTTGCATTCATCTGAATTCGGCAGCAGACTCCCTGAATGAAAAAGCAGAAATATGTTGGTTTCTCTTCTTTAACTACTCTTAAACTTTGTTTAATTTAAGCACTTTCTAAGACCAATGTTTGTTTTCACATAGTTGCCAGTCCTTGAATACTGTGTCTGAAATTCAAGAACCGTGAACCATGTGTTTTTGTGTAGATCCAAACATCCAAACATTATAATTGCTAAACTAGCACAATACATGAAGAACACGTTAGCTAATACCATTCTAATACCATTCTAATACCATTCTAATAAAAATATCAATCAACCTAATCAGCCTTAAACACTGGTCTATTAATAAGTCATTAGGCACAACAATAGTTTTCTGGTTGAATGTTTAGCTCAAGTCTAGAAGGCTCTACAATGATGCCGAACATGAATCAGAATAAGTTCAGGTATTGCACATCAGACCACCCCAAAATCCACTAGAATGCAGGAAATCACATCTATTTAATCCAAAATTTCCTGGGGGTGGACCTTCAGCTATGTCTGCTTCACAGAATGTAACCAATATTGTCCATCTCCAGTAGGCTGCCCATATCAACGGCTTTGGGCCTCCCCACAAACCACCAGAATGCAGGGTATTCATGGGTACAACATCACATTAATTCCAATTCTCTGATATCTGAGCCACCAACTTGTGTGGCTGCGTGTGCGGCATCATTTTGATATCCCCTGACAAAATCTCACTCCAAGGTTTTTTGAAAAGTTGGCAGGTATGGATTATGATACCTGTAGGCATAATAGGCCAAAGATAAGATAAGATGGCCAAATAAAAATATAACTTTGTTTTTAAGTTATATTGTGCTTTGTTTGTATAATATCTGCTTGAATGCAAAAAATGTTCAGTGTTAAATAAATGTTTTTAAATTGTAGTTTTGTAAAAAAAAAAAAAAAAAAATTGGATCGGTATTGTGACCCCCCCCGAATATTGATGTGTATTTCGTACACTGCGAACAAACACTTATTAAGTAAAGCTGACAATACTAATTTTTAGTAGAAACAACAAAAATGTAAGTTCATGTAGTTACATGAGTTTTTAAGTAATGTGAAGAAGGATTATTTGAGTGCAACTAACAACAGTGAAAGTTATTTTTTTTGAGTGTATATAATTTTCCTTTTCCTCTTTTTTCTCTCCCCCTTATTTGTAATTGTGTGTATATTTATTTGATTTGTCTCTTACTTGTATAAGCAGCTGTGTTGTTAATAAAAATTAAAAAAACTTCCCGTTTCAGAAGCCACTTTGAGCCAGTTAAATAAGGACAGTAGTCGCCTTGTCAGAACAGAACTACGAAAATGAAAGTATTCTGTGGTAAGAAACTGTTTTATAATAACAAACCTTGTGACTTCAGTAGTAAATATAGATCCTGTTTGCATCCTGTTTAAATGGACACATAATATTTTTGCACTAAATCCAAATAAGGATAATTACTATTCATACAACGTGTATTTGCACAATGGGTAAATTGTATGAGCACTGGTGGGCAGAGAGGGCAGAGTGAAAACAGCCTTTGACTATTTGCATTTAATATAAATAGGCACTGTCTTTTTCTAGGAGTATGAAAATATCATAAATGAAATGTCCCAACAAGTATTACATATAGTGTGAAAACCTGTTAAACAAGTAGGGTTGTTGATATTTGTATATTGATATGTTATGCAACAATTGATCATAGATAAGGAATAATGATACAGTACACATATATAGTTCTAGTTCACAACAACCCCAAGTTACAAAACGCATCCAACGGCATTGTGTCTGGTCAAAATTTGGTGTAAAGACGCCTCTATACTGCTCTGTACTGCTTATTGTCACATAAGCTTGAAGGAATCATACGAAGACAATACTTCAGAACAGACAAGAAGAGCAAAAACAAGAGTAAGTAAAAGAGGACCAAGAATTTTAGTATAAAATTCATTTTAATATTCAGATGTGATATTCAATGAATTATTAATAGCTGATTTTTACTTAAGTTTCTGCTCTTGACATGGCTGTAGTTTCTCACTACTGTGTGTAATATTGTAAAATGGTTGTTCTTTATTTATTTTTCATTGAATCATTTTCTTACAAAGACTTTTCTTTTGTATTTGGGTTGTTGACGTGACATGAAATATATATAATTCATATTGTCATCATTTAAAATGCAGTAAATGGTTAAACATTTCTTTGTCTTACATGGACCTGTTGATA
This sequence comes from Gobio gobio, assembly GCF_949357685.1. NCBI lineage: Eukaryota > Metazoa > Chordata > Actinopteri > Cypriniformes > Gobionidae > Gobio > Gobio gobio. Next base: position 3,143,135 of record NC_137107.1, read on the forward strand.
TAAAAACTATAATTTTTGTTACATTTTTAAGCCAAATCTCAAAATTGTCCTCTGGTGTGACGGTCTCTAAGCATGGTTCAATAAATTACAACTTTTATAAATTAAGAAAAGCATAAAAATGTTAATAAATAGCTCAAGCATAATTTTACAAGTGTCTATTTTAGTAAATGGCAGTCTTTTTTTGTTCATCTATATATTTCTAAAAGCATCTTGATACATTTTGTCACTGTAAACCATGTCCTCCTATATGACACCATATCCTGAAAAAGCATTTTAAATAATTAAATAAGATTTGTTCAACTGCTTTCTATTCTTTTTTTGGACCCACTTTATATTAAGTGGCCTTAACTACTATGTACTAACATTTTAATGAATCATTTGATACAATGCACTTATTGTGTACATACATGTCTTTACATTGTACTTACATTTTTAAATAAACCTGAATGTAATTACATCTGTAATTAATTTCTGTAGTTACATTTGTAATTACACTATTGACACTTCCCTAACACCAAACCCTACCCTTAAACTTACCCTTACCACCACACCTGTCCCTAACCCTACCCGTATCCCACCTCAATATCAGCAAAGGTGTTTTGCAACACAATTTGAACACAATAAGTACATTGTACTTATTTTTTTATGTAAGTACACAGTAGTTAAGGCCACCTAATATAAAGTGGGGCCCTTTTTTCAGTGTTCTTTAAAGGGTTAGTTCACCCAAAAATGAAAATTCTGTCATTAATTACTTACCCTCATGTCGTTCGACACCCGTAAGACCTCCGTTCATCTTCGGAACAGAAATGAAGATATTTTAGTTGAAATCTGATAGCTCTGAAAGGCCTCCATTGGCACAATGGCACTTTACACTCTCAAGACCCTTAAAAGGTACTAAAGACGTCGTTACAAAGTCCATCTCACTACAGTGGTTCTAAAATAACTTTATGAATTGGCGACAATAGTTTTTGTGCGCAAAAAAACCCTAAATAACGACTTATATAGTGATGACGATTTCAAAACACGGCATCATGAAGCTTCGAAGCGTTATGAATCAGTGAGCCGAATGATGATTCGGATTGCGTGGCAAACCGCCAAACTGCTGAAATTTGGCGATTCAAACTGCTGATTCGACTCGCTGATTCATAACGCTTCGAAGCTTCATGATGCCTTGTTTTGAAATCGTCATCACTATGTAAGTCCTTATTTAGGTTTTTTTTGCGCACAAAAACTATTCTCGTCGATTCATAAAGTTATTGTAGAGCCGCTGTAGTGAGATGGACTTTGTAACGACGTCTTTAGTACCTTTTAAGGGTCTTGAGAGTGTAACGTGCCATTGAGCCAATGGAGGCCTTTCAGAGCCATTGGATTTCAACTAAAATATCTTCATTTCTGTTCCGAAAATGAACGAGGTCTTACGTGTGTCGAACGACATGAGGGTAAGTAATTAATGACAGAATTTTCATTTTTGGGTGAACTAACCCTTTAATGCAATAATTAGAACATTTTTACTGTTATAAATGTGATTTTCTTTGTTTTTGAGACAGAAGGAATTGAGGGAGAGAAATGAGTGGGAGGGAGAGAACACAAGTAAAGAGAGATAGAGATAATATGAACAGTGGTTCACGCAGAAGGGAAGAGATCCTAAGAGATTAAAGCAAAGTAATTAAGGATCGAAATGATGCCTTTAACTCTTTCTTCTATGCCGCATTCAAAGTTAAATAAAAACACTTTAATGTAATACCCCTCACTTTCTTTAATGCAATAACTACAATTTCTGTCCTTTAGTGTGACATCTGGTGACACACATAAAAGAACCACAGTTCCCTTTCAGTCGGTCACTACGACGTACGTCGGTATTACCGACGAATTGGGATCACTTTAGAGAGCCCCTATCAGCTTCGAGATTTAGAGAACAGGCCAATGGGCCATTGGCGTGCGAGATTTGCATCTTGCGCTCCGCCCCGCACCACGGGTTTAAACAGGAAGCGAGAGCATCGCACTGACGTCATTCACTTCGGAGCCGAACGGCGTTGATGAAGCAAGCCTGCTTTTCTAAAAGAAAGCCTATCTGCAAGAGAGATGCTCCAGAGAACGAGAAGGACGCTCTGTTTTGGCGAAAAGTCACAATCAGCGTGACCACGTGCTCACCGCTGCATCAGCATAACAAACTGCTGTTCTCACAGCAACTGTCGGTCTGGTGAGGGCGTTTGTTTCAGTGAGCGCAAACACAGGACTGCACTTACCACCTGTGTGTTGCCGCGGTCTTCCCCTGGGTGCTTCAGCACTGTTTAAAGAGCGTTTCCTCACAAAAGAGCAACACTGGTGTGACACTGCGTCTTTTTCAAGACGTCATTCCACTCGTGCGTTTCTGGATGCGGTTGTTTCCTGTCCTGACGGCCACGATCCCTCTCGCATAAACATGTTGAGACTGTGTTCGTGGGTGATCCGTGTTCTCTCAGGGGAACGGGATCACGTCGACGCGCTGGTCATCTCGCCTTCCGCGTGAGGGTTTGAGTGTTTGAGTGTTCAGCGCGCCGTGTGCCGTCTAGCTGCCGAGTGACAGGGCTACGCATGGCGGCCACAAACACAGTCTCAACAGCCCGCTACGCATGTTGAGACTGTGTTTGTGGGTGGTCTATGCTCTCTCATGAGAGCATAGCCACGTCGGCGCGCTGTTCGTCTTGCCTTTTTCATAAGGGCTTGAGTGTTCAGCGCGCCGTGTGCCGTCTCACGGCCACGCCCACTGTCTCACATGTCTGCTGGTAGCTTACAGATGGGATTGCTGGTCCTAAAAAAAAAAAAAAATGGGACCTAGCGTTTCGTTTGGGGCTCTAGCAGAGGACAGATGTCAATCGCTGCATCGGAGAGAGGGCTGTTAAGTGTTGAAAATGAAGATAATGCTGAGATTCCCACTATAATAGTGGGCGCTCGTGCTGAATCCGATTCATACTCGACAGCCATGCTTTCCCGGGTGGCTGAGGCATAGTGCAACGCATAAATCGCCTTGCCTGCCCCTTGCCTTTCCCGGATGTGCGTTGGAAGGCTTTTGCATTATGGAACTATTGGTGCCAAAATATGGAACACCAATAGGGCCATAATCTGTATAAAGTTTTCCTCTCTCTCACTACCCTCATCGGTGGGGTGGCAGTGCCACTGGCAGGCCACCTCCGCCCTGCTTAGGGCATGAGGGTAGTTCTCAGCCGAGGTTGAGCTACGCACAGCCCTTGGCTAGACGATGTCCAGAAACACCATTGACCCGGATTTGGTTCGGGACTGTTCTTCCCCCGGAGGAGGGCCGGGTAAAAACCATTAGTAATTCTGTTCCGCCACTGGGGTTAAAAACAGCCAGTGGTACCCAAATATATATATATATATAAAAAAAAAAAAAAGAGAGAAGAACAGTTCCAATATCTCTGGGTCTCGGGAGTTCAGGAATGGCAGCGTGTGACGCTACAAGCCTCGCCGCCCTCATTCCCCTCCCCACAAGAGGGCGAGAATGGCAGTGTGTGACGCCACAAGCCTCGCCACTCTCATTCCCCTCTTCTCAGCGGTGTGTGGACGACAGTGCGCGATGCTATGCCTCGCCGCTCTTGTTCCCCGCTGAGGAAGGAGGTGAGGCAGACCGCGTGCAACGCCACAAAGCCTTGCCACGCTCAGCCCCTCCTTCATTTGGAGAGCGCGCTGGGCGGTGTACAACGCTCCCATGCCTTGTCAGCCTCTGGTGCCTCTCCAAATCACCAGCAGGGGGTGCCGGCTGTGGGAACGCACTCAAGCGGCCTTCCCACACTCGCGCACCCCCTCAGCGGATGCAGGTCGTGTGTCAGACCCAGACCCCTACACGGACCACTCCCATGTCGTCCTGGGGTCCCTGCATTCCGCCTCGCTGCCCTGCTGCGGGTACGTCTGTGGTACCGATGACCCCGCTTGTTCGGTCTCTGGGGGCCTGGCTAGCGCTCCCCAGCCCGTCTCGCTGGGTCATCTGTACCATCAGACTCGGCTTGCGATTCAGTTCGCCCGGCGTCTGCTCAAGTTCGGGGAAGTTCACTCCACGTCTATTGCATGGGTGGATGCCCCCGTGCTTCAGGCGGAGATCGCTGTCCTACTGGCGAAGGACGCGATAAAGCCGGTCCCTCCAGCCGATATGAAGTCCGGGTTCTACAGCCCGTACTTCATTGTACCCAAGAAAGGCGGCGGGTTACGGCCAATCTTGGACCTGCCTTACTTGAACCGTTCCCTCCACAGGATGCCGTTCAGAATGTTAACGCAGAAACGCATCTTCAGGTGCGTCCGTCCCCAGGATTGGTTTGCAGCGATCGACCTGAAGGACGCGTGCTTTCATGTCTCGATTCTCCCTCGACACAGACCGTTTCTACGCTTTGCTTTCGACGGACAGGCATGTCAGTACAAAGTCCTGCCCTTCGGGCTGTCCCTGTCGCCCCGTGACTTCACGAAAGTCGCGGAGGTGGCCATTGCTCCCATGAGAGAGCGTGGTGTTCGTCTTCTCAACTAACTCGACGACTGGCTGATTCTTGCCCAGTCGCGGGAACAGTTGTGCGAACACAGGAACATGGTGCTTTGGCACCTCAGCCGGTTGGGTCTTCGGGTCAACTGGGAGAAGAGCAAACTCTGTCCCGTACAGAGGATCTCTTTTCTCGGGATGGAGATCGACTCAGTCGCCATGACAGCGCCCCTCACCGAGGAGCGCGTCCAGTCGGTGTTGAGCTGCTTGAATACGTTCAAACGCAGTACAGCGGTTCCACTGAAATAGTTTCAGAGGCTCCTGGGGCATATGGCAGCAGCAGCCGCAGTAACGCCACTAGGGCTGCTACATATGAGACCGCTTCAACACTGGCTACACGACCGAGTCCCGAGATGGGCGTGGCACAGCGGGTCCCTCCGTGTCCAAGTGACGCAGAAATGCCGCCAAACCTTCAGCCCGTGGTCGGACCCTTCATTTCTACGGGCAGGAGTGCCTCTAGAACAAGTGTCCAGGCATTCTGTTGTCTCCACGGATGCCTCATCCACGGGCTGGGGTGCCACGTACAACGGGCTTGCAGTATCGGGTCTGTGGACGGGGCCCCAACTGCAATGGCATATCAATTGCCTGGAGTTGCTGGCGGTTCGTCTTGCTCTCAGCCACCTCAAAGGGTCGCTCAAAGACAAGCACGTTCTGGTCCGGACGGACAGCACTGCGGCCGTTGCGTACATCATCAAACAGGGTGGTCTACGCTCCCGCCGTATGTCCCAACTCACCCGCCATCTCCTTCTGTGGAGTCCGAAGCATCTGAGGTCCCTTCGTGCCATCCACATTCCGGGCCCGCTCAATCGTGCGACGAGCTGTCACGGTTGCCCGTGCTGCCCGGGGAGTGGAGACTCCACCCCCAGGTGGTCCAGCTGATTTGGAGTCGCTTGGGGCCGCACAGATCGATCTGTTTGCCGCCCCGACACGACCCACTGCCAGTGGTACTATTCCTTGCCCGGGGGAACCCTCGGCACGGATGCCCTGGCACACAGCTGGCCCCGGGGCCTACGCAAATATGCGTTCCCCCACAGTGAGCCTTCTTGCACAGACACGGTGCAAGGTCAGGGAGGACGAGGAGCAGCTCCTCTTGGTAGCTCCGTACTGGCCCAACAGGACTTGGTTCCCGGAAGTAGTGCTCCTCGCGACAGCACCTCCTTGGCCATTCCTCTGAGGAAGGACCTCCTGTGGCACCCGCGTCCGGACCTCTGGAAACTCCATGTCTGGTCCCTGGACGGGATGCGGAGGTTCTAGGTGACCTACCACAAGCGGTAGTTGACACCATCACTTCCGCCAGAGCCCCCTCTACGAGACATCTATATGCGTTGAAGTGGAACCTGTTTGTCGACTGGTGCTCTTCTCACCGAGAGATCTGTGCTCTCTTTTCTTCAAGACGGGTTGGAGCGAAAGCTGTCTCCCTCCACCCTCAAGGTGTATGTTGCCACTATAGCGCAATCATGACCTGGTTAATGGTTAATTCATTAGGCAAGCACGATCTGATCGTCAGGTTCCTGGGGGGGCGAGGAGATTAAATCCGCCTCGTCCTCCCTTTATCCCCTCTTGGAACTTGACTCTGGTGCTGACGCACTTCAGAGGGCGCCCTTTGAGCCTTTACAGTCAGCGGAGTTTAAGATCTTGTCTCTAAAGACAATACTCCTGATTGCATTGGCCTCAGTTAAGGCATTTTCGCCTGCTGGGCGACACCTAACACGTTCGCTAGGTTTTATAGCCTACGTGTAGAACCGGTGGCTTCTCGTGTGCTCGCTTCCCATAGTCAGCTTCACTGAAGTGCCCGTTCTAAGTGTCGGCTTGCTGCGCCATTCCCTTCCCCATGGAACGGATACGTGCGCTTATTTTCTCCAGTCGAGTTCCCCAGGATTGGCGAACCCTGTTGAGTCCTCCGCACCCCTCGGCAGTCGGATGTGGCGGAGCGTCCGACGCCAGGTCTGGCACTTGTATGCATCGGTGGAACTTGTGTCGGACTGGGGTCTGTATGTCGTGACCCCTACGGCGGTCCCATACGTGTATTCTCCACGGTACAGCTCCCTACGGCGAGCTCGTGTCTTTCCCTTGGCAGAGTTCCTCTGCCGTCTCAGTTCGGTGTCGTCCCCCGCCTGTATAGGCCGGGGCCACCTCTGGGACTTCTGTATGTTGTGCTGCCCACGGCCAGCCCATACGTGTTCTCTCCACATGGTAACTCCCTCCGGGCATGATGTGGCTCCCGCAGCGTCCTTCGGGCACGCTTTCCCAGCGTTATCCAATAAGTCTGCTGAGTGGGTCTTGCGGAACAGCAGTGTGACTCTCCCTGCGTGAATCTCCCCGCCCGCATCAGAACGGGGTCTGAGGGGCTCTCGCTGGGCGCTGGAAGTGGTAGTAACTGTGGCGTTTTCCATAGGGATCCCAATTCGTCGGTAATACCGACGTACGTCGTAGTGACCGACTGAAAGGGAACGTCTCGGTTACGTATGGTAACCCTCGTTCCCTGAAGGAGGGAACGGAGACGTACGTCCCGTCGCCACAGTTCCTTACCATCACTGCATGGCCGAGTCACTAGTTCGGCTCCTCAGTGAAAAACGTCAGTGCAATGCTCTCGCTTCCTGTTTATACCCGCGGCGCGGGGCGGAGCGCAAGATGCAAATCTCGCACGCCAATGGCCCATTGGCCTGTTCTCTAAATCTCGAAGCTGATAGGGGCTCTCTAAAGTGATCCCAATTCGTCGGTAATACCGACGTACGTCTCCGTTCCCTCCTTCAGGGAACGAGGGTTACCATACGTAACCGAGACGATTTGTTTTTATCTCAAAATATCTTAAAATAATAGTTGAGAATTGCTAGGGCATATATAATCATCACTCATCTTAAAATGGTATAATTTTCAGCAGTTTCGAAAGGATGACAGTGAAGTTTTTCTCATATTTATTGAAAATGCCCAACAAGTCCAAGTCATGGGGGAAAATAATGTTATTTATAATTATTAAATAAATGGCACTATATGAAAATAAGTGTCTAACAATGAAGATACATCTCTCATGGTATTTGTAAATTAAGTGTTTTTTTTAAGTGTTTTCTTAATTTTGTGTATAATATTACCAATTCTGATAAAAGGTCGGAACTTTCAGCATGAGTGAAAATGAGGAGTAAGTGCTTAAAAATACCATGATTGACATGAAAATATGAGACAATTGATGGGTGATGAACTGAAATGATGTTTAAGTCGTGTATTAGCTGTGTGTGTAGCAGAGGTGGGACAAAGTCATTGTTATGCAAGTCACAAGTAAGTCTCAAGTCTTTACCCTTGAGTCCCGAGTCAAGTCGAGTCAAAGATGAGGCAAGTCCCGAGTCGAGTCAAAAGTCAAAGCCAACAAGTCTCAAGTCGAGTCCAAAGTCCTACCATTTTAGTTTCGAGTCATTTCAAGTCCTCTTACCACAGAAATAAAATGTATACAAATCATGTATGTCTGTAAGATTTGTATTTATTTAAACCTCTTTTTATACAATGATATTAATCAAATACAGTAAAAAACTGAAAAAAATAATTTTCACAAAAAATGCTTGTATTTCAACAGCATATTGCACTAGAACAATGCACAGCAGCTTCAGTCCTGTATTGTATTGACCTCATATTGCAAAACAGTTTAACTTTCAAATAGACATGGGTCCTTTTAGCTTAAACTTAGGGCTAACTTAAACATGTCATCAATAAAATCCTCACTCCTCAAAATGATCACTTCTGAAAAACTGGACCAATGTGAAATATGAGAGAGAGAGAGAGAGAGAGAGAGAGAGAGAGAGAGAGAGAGAGAGAGAGAGAGAGAGAGAGAGAGAGAGAGAGAGAGAGAGCGCCCGCCAACTCTCCAAATATACAATACTCAAGTGTAGTCTAAACCTCAAACTGACTGTCAAAGTGTAAAATCGCTACAAATGTCATGTCAGATCAATGCAAGAACCAAATATAAGCAATTTTGATACACAGGAGTAAGACAAACACAGCACTAAACTATATCACAATATTGTTTCTGTTCAATTGACAGATGCTTTGCCAGTGCAATGACGCAAACTCCACATTAGTGATCTTTCAGGTTCTTCATAAAACTGGTGGGACAGATTAAACTATGGCGAATATACATAGCAGGATAATCAATTTAAAAAGGCTATTATTCACCTAGCTGTTGAAGTCTTCGATGCAGACAGTGTTTCAGTCTTTTGTTGGTAGGCTATAAATCAAGTGTAACCTTTACTAGACGATTCGTGCAGGCAACGCGCATGCTCTCTGCATGCATACAGGTGGTGCACATTTTTTTCACAGAGATACACTGAGAGCGGCACGGCCGTGTGAACATTTTTTCCCCCAGGTTTTCATGGGAAGTAGCAAGTCTTCTCGAGTCAAAAGGTGCAAGTCCAAGTGAAGTCACGAGTCATTGATGTTAAAGTCCAAGTCGAGTTGCAAGTCTTTGTACATTTTGTCAAGTCGAGTCTGAAGTCATCAAATTCATGACTCGAGTCCAGGTCACATGACTCGAGTCCACACCTCTGGTGTGTGGTGTTAAAGGGTTACTTCAGCGATTAGCATTAAGCTTTGTATCATTAGAAATCCAAAAGTATATTCAAATGACCGTGCTTCCCTCCCTGATGTCCCCCTGAGACAAAAGATTTTTTTTTAAATCTTCATTTTGCGTCATCGGAGGCTTTTTTGACCAGAGGCTAGAGACTACAGTCAGTAGAAGGAGCTCGTTCTACATGTTATCAACCCGCCCATAGGAGTGGGATCTCACTTACAGAAGGTAAATGAGCACGGCCGCTTGGGCATTGATAACGGAGCGGTGCGAAGCAAAGCGATTGTTCTCAATGAATTTCTATGAAAGTAGAGCTTCCATAGGCATTAAGTGAAAACACACCAGACTGGACACGCGCCGTGAATGAGTTTCGGTTTAGAATTAGCACCAATTCGGGGCAGGTTGCTTGAATTGTGGGTTCATGAAAGCACAACAACTAAACGGCACAATGACAAACTAACTTAAATAGGCACATTTCGCTTTGATCATCTTGCAATCTTCTGCGATCATCTGGTCTGTCAGCTCTTCGCTCTTTTGATGAATGATATCTAACTCTAGCTGTGTTTGTGCTGAGACTCTCGTTCGGCTCGTGCTGTATTGAGCCCACGTTCAGTTTTTAATTGCAGTGTCAGTTCTCTAACTGAACTAAATTATTTTATTACAATAAAAATCAAAACGACAGCGGGGTGATGCCGTGGTGGGCAAGAGCTGTAACTGGTAGGCGTGGCTTTGGGAGTGGCCTCGTAGGGCAGCGAAGCAAGTGCATTCTGGGAGTTGTTGTCTTTTGTCCATATGAGCCAAAAATAAATTTTCTGTCTTTTCTCAGTCTAGAAGGCACCAACTTCTAAAATAATTTCACATTTCTACTACATAAATGACCTAGTTTAAATACACATTCATCTTCTCAGCACTGAAGTGCTCCTTTAAAGAAGCGAAGCTACAACGCACACGTGTAACCAGGCCTATAATCACCCCACTCACGTGTTAAAACTTTATCTAGTGTCATTCCATCAGCCATTAACTTTAAAGGGGTCATGAACTGGCTTTTACATTTTTTTTATACTGTTGTCTGAGGTCAACTAATGACGTTCGTGTGGTTTTTACATTCAAAAACATCATAATGAATATGTAATAGGCTATTTTCCACCTTAGTTTTGAGGCTCTCTGAAGAAACGATCGGTTTTGATGGGCGTGCCGCACTGAAGACTTGGAAGTAAACGCCCACGGCTAGGATTGGATAAGATTTGGATATTATAATGAGCGTCAGCTCCTCTCAGTACATGTGGGAATTGTTTTGAAAGTGTCTGGAGAATCGCTCACAGGGCTTGCAAAATGTCTTTATCAAACAAACACAAAGATTCATCTCTCATCCACCCGCGATTGATTGGAATGTTATTTCTGTATTACTTGGCTGATCATCAGTTAATATAACCGCGAACCGTACACACACATACACACACATGCGCGCAAGAAAGTAATGTTATTTCACTATAGCCCGTCGGCAGGCCGGTGATAGCCCGTCTGAAAAGCACATAGCCCCGGGACGCTGGGCTTTGCGAGTGACCGCGTGCTAAGGTATGTAATCAATAGATATCAAACGATCTGTAACAACGTAATGCTAACACATATAAAAACATGTTTTATGCAAACTGCACCATGTGTGCGTGGGATCGACGACGCTGATAATAAACCCCTGTGAAATATCAGATACGTGAGTTTTGCTTACACTTGGCTACAACCATTCATGCCAGCTATCCGGTCTCTCTGTGTAAAGCGTTACAAACACATTATCAAGGCTTGAAATCGCTCCATATGCTCCCAAAATGTATTCTCTGCAACCTCAAAATTCACACCACACAAATCGACCGATGTTATAGTTAGATATGACAGCACTACGGCAGCACGGATCGCCACAGACGAGCAGCTGAATATCTCTTCAGCAAACTGCCGCGAATGAAAGTAAAAGTTACACTCTATACACCATCATCATCATTAAAGGTAAAGAAACTAAATGATCAATGCTTATGCCACTCTCTCTCTCTCCTATTGCGGTCCTTGATTTTGAAATTAACTGTTTATCAATAAAATGCAGCTCGTATTTGTTGATTTCGGCGATGTGAACTCCATTAAAAATGCATATAGCGTGAGAATTGAAAATCGGATTTGTATCCGTTTTGCGGAGACACATTTATGTGGCCAAGTGTAAATGGAATCGTTCTGATAAATCAGATAGATATCCGATCTGTAAAAACACATGAAGTGGACCAGCTTATAAATAGGCCCAGCAAGAAAACTCTTCAGGAAGATTGAAATATAGGAAGAAAAATATAAATATTGAATTGGGGAGGGGGGTTACATGAATGTATCTCTGAACAAAACTGACTGTCTTCAGAATAGTTTCTATGGCATTTTACAGCGGTACCCATACGCTTCTTTTCCATAAGCACCACCTACTGAGAGTGAATTAGCATTTTTATTCAGTCCATCTGTAAAGTCAGAGCATTCTGTATTTGCTCTAAGTCTTGAAATTATGCAATCTAATTTAAATAAAAAACAACTGCTCATGCTACATGTGTGTATCTTTGTTTGAATCGAGATTAAATGCAGTGGTTGCCTCACATTTCAAATGGCAAATTTTTTTAAGGCCAGTTTGGCCTGTTATAGAGCAAATAAACAACAAATAAATTTGTTTAAATTAAGAAAAAACAGATGGTTTTGGAAATAAATAAAAAAAACTCTGAATCGGCCATGAAAAATCTATAGGTAGATCTTGCCTTTCATCAAGGCTGAGGTCAGGGATATTTGGCTTGAAAAGTTGGTGACCACTGGTCTATGGTTTGAATTAGTGATGGGCAGACCGAGGCTTCGTGCCATATTGTTTTGAAGCTTCGAATCAATCCGACACTCGTCTCTACGGCGACACCTAATGGTCACTTGAATGTGTTGATCTGAAATAACCATGACAATGAAAAAAAATTATCGTTTTTAACATCTGTCTGACAGCTACAAGATCTTGGTTTTGTAACCTGTAGCCTCCTCATTGTGAATAACTATAGGTTTTTTTTTGGTCATGAAAAATTAGCATTAATAAAATAAATAAAGCCACAATGTGTGACATTTTTTACATAACATTTTTATTCAAAAATATTATTTGCTCTGTTGTTGAAGGACTTAGCCGGACTTAGGACGACTCCAGCCTTTAAAAAAATCCTCTCACAAGGGACACTTGTTGCTGGCATGCACAACATTTTTTTTTAGCAAGTAACTTACATACAAATGAGGGAAAATCACTGCTATTACAAAATCTCTCTCCTCTCAAAAAACCCACGAGGTTGAAGATGGATTAACTTCACTTTTAAACTGTGGGGAATGAGGTTCATACAGATGTGTGACTGTGTGGTTTGTTCCCGCACCAGTCACGTGACATGGGTGTTTCGAATCACAGTTCGAAGCAGTGTTTCGAAACATCTGCACTTCGGGATCTCAACAAAGCGCCGAAACATCAGTTTTGCGTCAGCCATCCCTAGTTTGGACTGCTTGCCTGTGTATGACCTTTTGCCTGTTTTTGACTACGATTGTGGATTACCCTTCAATAAAGCTGCATTTGGATTCTCAACCTTCGTGTCTCGGAGCAGTACACTACTGTTTGCACTTTGAGGCATTATTTTGATAGCCTGGCTCCTATGTACTTCCGCTCAATTTTCATTTTCCTTCAGTTCTCCGTCTGAGATTGCGGAATATTCTCTGGTTTTCTCCGGTCAAATTTTAACTGGTCCAATCAGCGAACAGAGGGAGTGGCTGAGAATGATAACGTTGATGTTGTGCGCTAGTTTGAGATGTAGTTCAGTAATGGTGGCGGAGAAAGATGCTAGCGAAACCATTCTTTCCGTCGTAGCACCGCTGCCGAATATCCAGAAGTTAAAGCCGGAGGAAGAACAATCTTTGCTGAGTTTTGTTGGTGGCCATGATGTTGTGGCCCTCCTCCCCACAGGGTTCGGGAAAAGTTTGATTTTCCAGCTTGCTCCATTAGTGGTTATACGTCACGACCAAACATTAGCGATTGGTTATGGCAGATCCAGAGATCCAATAGTTTTAAACTTCAACAAAGTACCCGCCTTCAAGGAAGTTAACGCTTGTCAATGGAGAGTGGCGACAGTCACTGTACGACATTCTGATAGGACCAGGCTATTATTTTGATACTGGTTTAAGAAAACTAACGCTAGTAGAGTAAAAAGGGCGTTCAGTATGTAATGAGTGCGTTCTAGTGTACACACTATGGAGAGTGTTCCCGATCTAATCTGCCTTTTTCATATTTCATACAGAAATACATTTGTTGCACCAACACCCGTTCTTAAAAAGGGTAACATGTAAATGTAATGTCTGTTCTTTACTTGTTGGATATGCAATAATTAAGATATTTTCTTGTTCATTGAAGGGGACCTGTCCATCTTTAAACACCTCAAGGGAAGCAGTCAAACATCATCAATCAAGCTGATTGTGTGAACCCAGAAGATGTCTTTAATGCAAGATTTTTCAAACACATTTAAAACTGGACTGGCCAAAAAGGCTGTTTTCACCTCTCTTCCAATGAGTCTTTTGTTAGTTCCATTGGAGGGGCTGTTTGATGGCCATTTTTCATGCCCATGCAAAGCTGAGCTGAATATAAAAATATCAAACTATATGTTTGCTGCACCTTTTCTTTTCTCTTTTGCTTTAATGTTTTTATTTTTACAGCCAATTAAACCCTTACCTCAAGATCAATGTTGCAATTACTTTGCAAATCTTTTCAAAAAGTTGTTACTTTGCCTGATTCCACCTTTTGTGTGGATCATTCTTCTGCTCCTTGATGGTGATTATATTGCCTGTCGGAACACAGACTGGAATGGCGTGTATGTTTCTGAGGATGAGCATCATGTGAAATGGTGTAAACCCAATGAATCGATCCCAGGAACAAATGAGACCAAACTACGAGATCTGACTTTGAGCTTTGTTGCCGGTTCACAGGTATGGCTTATGGATTTTTTTTAATTCAGAAATGTTGTAGGTTATGTTAAAAATCATAAGAAAAAGACATTTTCAAAAAGATAAATAAGTAAATTATTATTATTATTTATTTTATTTTTATTTTTTGTTCAGGGGGGGGGGGCGGCGGTGTCTAATGCTATTTCATGCATTCTGAGTTTTTTTACACTGCTTAAGGGATTCCCATGCTAAACATGGCCAAAGTTTAAAAAAATAAGTTGGTTGTCTGATGGAGTATTTCTGTACCAAAAATACTCCTTCCGGTTTCTCACAACTAAATGATTTGAGCTAAATTAATTATTTCATATTACACCTAGGGGACGAGTCTGACGTGCAAAACTGTTCCTTGCTACTGCTAAGTCAAATACAATAGTCCATAAACCAAATCATGTCCTCATAAACGATGAGTAAACTCACACAAATGTTGTAATACTCTCACATGACATGGTGTTCTAAAAAAACATTTTTCCCCATTCCCCATAACACAAGCCATTAGGCAAATATATACAGTTACAGTACACACCACATGAAGACGTCCAGCTGTAGTCGTTGTTGCTGCTGCTCCCGTTCAATTTCAGCCTCTGGATCTGATTCTGGATCAAATATGTATGGCTGAATCTGATTGATAGCCATCGTGTATTTAGGATAACGTTTTTCCATGTTTAAAGGTCCCATGGCATGGCATTTTTCTATTATTTTATAGTGTTTTCTGAGGTGTACTTATATTATTAGTATGATTTTTACATCATGAAATGTCATCATTTAGAAATAAAAGGCATTTTTTCTATACTGCTGTTTGCCCTGTGGCTGAATGCCCTGCTTCAAGAGGCGTGTCTGCTGTGAGACTTCAGTAAAAACGCCCACTGTTGTGATTGGCTGACATCTTTGCATTTTAAATGAGCGGAGGGGGCGTGGTTTAACGAGGCACGAGCAGGCACGAGTCTGCCAGAGAGACGGATGGACCTGTGTTCACTTCTCATCAGTTCTCTCAGCATGTCTCAGTTCAGGGTGAACTGTTGTAGTTACTAGCATATACTTCAGGTTATTAGTTTATTTCTAGTCGGAGGGGCTGTCACTCATGTCAGAAAGTTAGTAACTTTAGTAAATTATGGATCAGCGCTGACTCGAGACGCGAAACGTTTAGAACGATTCAGTCCGATTTGGTGAACTGGTTCGGTTCACTAAAAAGAACCGATTCAAAAGAATGATTCGTTCGCGAACCGGACATCACGGAGACGAAGCGATTGCTAACAAAGTTATTTATAGTAACTACTGAGTTATGAGAGCACTGTCAGTCAGCGCGAGTTTATTGTGTTTGTATCTGAGAGTTCTGAATAAACACGAGTCCCAGTCACACCGAGTCCTCTTCATCATTATTCTACCAACTTTGTAACACATGCAATGTACCATTACAGCGAGATGAACGAGTTAGTAAGTGTTGAGTATAGCATTATTTCTAGATATGTTCCAATCATATGAATAGCGTCATTGACGCGCATTGAGTAACGTTACACAGCGCAAACAAAGACACAACAGCAGTAATCGAATGTAATCCAGTTTATTGTGGGGAAAGCTGGCTAGCCTAGCCGGATACCCTCACGCTTACCCTCCTTCTGCTTAATCTAACGCCGCGTTTGGTGCCTCCGCTGTGGGCCAGATGCAGTACTGGGGGTCGGGGATGTTGGAGGCCGAGCTTTGGCGTGTGTGAAGTTTATCTCTAAAGATGTGACTGCTGATGTTAAACAGAAAAGACTGTATGCACATTTTAGAACAGATAGACGCGACAAGGACGTACAAAAACACTGACTCACAAGATAGAAAACACGAAAACACTGTTCTGTCGGGAGAGAGAGAGAAGCCGCTGCGTGTCCACAAATAATAAATAATAAGCTACACATAAGAAATCAATGATCACAGATCAGAAGGAACTGAAGAAAGACTTCTGTTTTCATTTGTACATCCAAACACTGAGAAACTGCCAGCGTTCACTCGTTCACAAATAACGTTAATGATCTCTCGCGCTTGCATGGGCGTGCCAGATTCTCTGGGCGGAGGAAAGGGAGGAAACCGTTCCTGCTTGGACGTCAAACCAGGAGACTTCAGGATTGGCTCGTCTGGCCTGTCATTTTCTCAAAGGCAGAGAAAGACAGCCAGAACTCGGGTTTACACCGATCAACATTTCTATCCACTTGGGGACAATATTCAGGCTAGGGGAACTCATATTAATGTTGAAATACCTCATAAAATGAAAATTTCATGCCATGGGACCTTTAAGGATGTCACAGCTTTCAGACGCTCTCAACGCAATAGCTGCGCGCCCTCGTCATTCGCCGCTCGGTTTTATTCAGAAAGACTTGGTACAGCGGATCTGTCTTTTATAAATATAATAAAACTAAAGATTCTTGGGAGATATGAAGGATGCAATACATGTGCCTTTCTTGTACAATGGAATGATCTTTGCTATTTTCATGTCAGATGGGACTATACTCCTTTCTAGAGAAGGATTCACAATAAATGCAATAATTGGAGCATATCTGCAGCATCTTTTAAAAATCTCGCTGGAATACCATCTAGCCCAGTTTACATGGACACCTGAAGTTCTTCTAACATCTTAATCATTTAGTCTACTGTAACCATAGACAAAGGGAGTTTATCCACTAAACTCTTTGCAATTGTTGAAAAGAAAATATTACGTTTATTAGCAACTTTACTTTTATCAAATTCAATCTTACCATCAACACCTAATTTTGATTCTTTAACCTTCAATTTACCAATCGATTGAAACCTATTTAGCACTTTCCACAAAGATTTTGGGTCTTCCTTATTAATCTGAATTTGTTATTTTATAAAATTGCTTTAAGCCACCTTTATAGTAATAAAGGTAATTACTAAATTTATAAAATTCTTAAATTCTAAGCCATTATTCTGGTTTTATCATCTCAATTATTTACAATAATGCATGGACCTAACTTGACATAATGATTTTATCATGATTAATATCGCATCTAACTTTACATAATATACATGTATACATCACACACACACACACACACACACACACACACACACACACACACACACACACACACACACACACACACACACACACACACACACACACACACACACACACGAAAAATGTGTACCAGTGAATAACTATGAATATGAAATCACCCTCTATCAAGACATTTAACTCTACACTGCTTCACTGGTTATAATATCCCTGTAAAAAGTGGCCACTTTGGATAAAAGTATCTTCTGAATGTCAGTCGACTATAAAATTGTTGTTGTCTTCATTTACTGACTGTTGTTTTTATTTCCCCAGGAAAATGGTTTTATTGTCCTCATACTTTTAAGCTGTCTTTTGATAGTCACTGCATTCATCAATGGCTGCTGCAGTGAAAATTGAAGGGACTGAGGAACAAGTAAACTTCTTCCAAAGAACAAGACACCACTCAAAGTTTCAAAATTATAACCTTCAATGTACATGCATTTAGGCTCACATGATTGTTCATTCTTTTTCTTGCATATTTTCTTGCATCACTATTTTCTAAGTAATCTTTTTAGTGCATTTTGAACATTTAAGATGATAAAGCAGGGGTATATACATATATAGGCTGATTTGGATGTGCACAAATACAGTATCTTTACAATGTACCCAAATATTAATATCAAAGTTTTGTGATCTTGTCCATGTCTTAATCATTGAGATTTGTACTTGATAAATTGTAAAAAATAAATAAATCTGGTTTACTTGTAGTGTCTTGATATAACTACAGTATGTGTTAAATTAAAATGGCTCTCCCTGCTGCATTAAATTAAATGTATAATT
Organism: Gobio gobio; assembly: GCF_949357685.1. Taxonomy (NCBI): domain Eukaryota; kingdom Metazoa; phylum Chordata; class Actinopteri; order Cypriniformes; family Gobionidae; genus Gobio; species Gobio gobio. The sequence goes on from NC_137107.1 coordinate 3,161,063, forward strand.
AAATGTGTGTTTTTTAATAAATAATTAAACACACACACACACAAATAATAATAATAATAATAATAATTATAATTATAATTATAAAACCTACCTATAACTAACAACCTGTCAGGGTTGTTGTAGGGAAAGGAGCGAGGACTCATATGCAGGGGAATGGGCTTTTTAATGATAATAATAAAATAAAACAAGACAAAACAAAAACTACCCCGAGGGGGAAAAACAGACTTGACTTGACTTGACTTGACTTGACTTGACTTGACTTGACTTGACTTGACTTGACTTGACTTGACTTGACTTGAAGGGAGCAGGGAAACATGAGGTAAATACGACGACGATTCCGCACTGGACTGCAAACACAAGGAGATTAAATAGGGAACAAACAAAAGAGGGTAACGAGGGAAGACAGGTGGGGCAAATGAACCAATAATCAGGAAACAAGGTGGGCGGGGTTAGACAATGGACACGAGCACATGGCACAAAGAAACACTTGACAAGACATGTGCTCACACCAAACATGACATGAACATGCAGCTAATGAAAACTCATCAGCTGCATGTTCACACAAAACTTGACAACATAAAAGCACGCAGCCAGTGAAGAACACCAACCACGTGCTACACAACATAAGACAAAACATGAAAGCACACGGCCGATGTAAATATGAACCGTGTGCTACACAGAACACAGACAGAAGAGCACACGCTCACATGACAAGACAGAGCGCACGAGAACGAACGAATGCTCATTCCGTGCGCTTGAGACAAAACAAACACGCGGAGCATGAATGTCCGAATCCCAACACAAAACTGAAACCCAAACTAGACCGAAGTGCTGGGATCCGAACACCATGCCCCGCACAAAACACAAGGACAGAAGAGCACGCAGCTCAAGCATGCTCAAAGCTGCACGCTCACACAAGACAAGACAAACAATACAGGAGTGTCAGGGCTCTGTCACAAAACCATCAATAAACTAGACAGAAGTGACAGAACCCTGACACAACCCACTTTCTAATTTCCCCCTTTTGCAGCTTAACTACATAAACGCATACAGTCAAAGCAAAAATCAAACAGCAGATATAATGTTTTCTAGTGTGTGCAGGACACTATAGTTAATATATATAAAGTGAGTATAACAACATTTAATATTACTGTGAAACAACTGTGAAATATTATACCCAAAAATTCTTTAAACAGTGGACTACCAGTAAAATGTATCAAAAATTGGGACCAACATTTATTCTGACACTTTGACCTGACCATGTTTTGCAGAAGTATTTTTTCTTTAATTGCTAATGCGACCTTTGACACCACAGACTGAACAAAATGAAGCATTGCTTGGTCATTGGTTGACCTAAATTGGTATTATCTAATTGTGTACTTACATTTACCTAACTGGTTGATTGTGATCCATTACATCCCTTTCTATCGAAAGTTATCGGACATTATCAAGATTAATTTGTTATGACACAGTTTAACTCTGAGTTCTTATATTTTATTACCATTTTCTAAACTACCGTGATAATGTGAGACATGTTGAAGGTGTCTGAATAGATTTTTTGTTTGACTGTAGCTAACAGTTCAAATACATCATACACTCAATCTTCAAAACAACAAACAGATGTGTTGCAGTAGCATGCATATGCAAGGTATAATGGTGTGTGCATACCAAACGCAAATGTAATTATTTGCGAGAGTAGATTGCATATAAAGTCAATGCAAAGACATGAATTCGCACTGGGGCGAAGCAAATGACGTGAAGATGGTGACACATTTGCCACAAACGCAAACTTCTGCACGAGTTGAAAAATGTCAACTCAAGTGGATAATCCGCATGGGAGCGTTTTTGCGCAAGCCAATCAGTGTAGAGCTTATTGAGACGTCTGGTTTGACAGGTTATCAAACTGGACACCCATTATCCTCAAGTAGTTCTGGAAGTGGCTGTCATCCAGGCGCAGTTCCTGGAGAAGACGGTGAAATAACAATAATAAAAAGAAACAGACAAATAATTGAACAAATCAATGAGTAAATGAAGAAAGGAATCAACCACCTTACACCTGCCTCAAACTGTCCAGTTTACCAGAGTTGTAACTGACTAGGCTATGAAACAAAAAAGTAACAGATCATCAGAAAAACAGAATATAAAAATATAATAAAATATATAATATAAAGGTCAGATCAGAAATCACCTCATGAAAGAATATAAAGTAATAATAATTGGCCCCTTCCTTTAAACGTATAGAATTAAACGTAATGCCAACAGTGTGGTAAAGACGATTACCTTACACATTCCTTCCCTAAGCACAATATTTTCTGTACTAGTACCGAAGACAGTTAACGGGGTCTGGGTCAATAGAAACACCATAAATATCACTAAAAGATTTAAAGATATCTTTCCAAAACCTCTCCAGTCTTGGCCATGACCAGAACATATCGGCTGTTGTGGCTGGTGAGTGTAGGTATCTTTTGCATGCAGGACTAATTTTAAATTGGTGAAATGTAGCCTATAGTTGGGTCATCTATAGCAGTTCCGTGACCATGGAGAGCGATGGTTCGTTTCTCACTGCATTTTTCATCTATAAAGGTTAAAGAAAAAAATGAGCCGGGGTGCCCCTCACAAAAATGTGGGGAAATTTTGTGAGAGCCCTATATCCAAAATGGCTGCCGTCAGCCAAGCTGGAAATGAACTTTTTAATGGTTTTGCCCACAATGCTGCATAATACATGCAAAGTTTCTTAGACTATGGGTTTGTGTCTGTTTATTCTGTTGAATGTGATCTGTCTGTAGTAGCTCTTTATTCTCCATCAACTGATCCAGAGAATGTCAGACTATCATCTGCAACCTGTAAAAACACAAATTATCAACAAACTATTTGCACAATTATTCAGAGATAATGAAATAACCCTGGAATGTACAATTTTTTAAATGTCTTTTTAACCATTCATATTTTGATTTTGCATCTAAACCACCATGAATGATGACCCTTGACACTTATCCATAATCCTGTATGACTGCCCTCCTTCTGTCACTGGGCCAGTTTTATTTGACAACGAAAGTAGTAATAAATATTTACCATTATCTTCTATTGCATTCTATTCTTCTTCTATTCTCATTCAAAACACAATTTCTGGTATAAAAAGACAATGACTATGTTTATAGGTGCAAGTAAGTCTTTACTCTGATTACTGAAAATAATCACATTATTATAAATTTTAGTTTTTATAACTAAGTACAAAAACATGACACTTTTTAATCAAAATTATTTTATGTATAGTATACGATTTAATAATATATAATAAAGTTTTGTTTCAAAATGGATAAGGAAAACATAGTGCCTTGAAAATCTCTGCAGTTCATCAAAAAATAAAAATGGGACGTCTGTCAAATGAAGGAAGGCAGTTGGAGTTTTCGATACTGACAAAAAGAAAGGTAAAATAAACAACATCTTCTGTGTCTGAATAAATAAAATTATCACTAAAAGAAATCACTGAGGCAATGCAGCTGAATAATTTATTCATGCTGCAATGCATGCTGGGAGATATTGATGAGTTTTGATTGGTGGCCCATCATACACTGAAATTTTATCATCACCATTGTTGAGATGCATATGTTGATTCTTGATGTCTGTTCAAACATTTTGATTTTAAAACTCTTCAGATTATCACAACACTGGTGGATCTCATGCTGTAGAATCATAAGGCTACTATAAATAATGTAAAATTCCTGACCCATACAATCAAATATAAGACTCTATATCAGATCAGTCAATCAGGCCACTACATGATATCATCTGATTCATTTTCTCTCAGATTTTCTTACCATAGCCAATGTGTCTTACAAAAGAGTAAACATAATGTTAAAAAGTCAAGGGTCAAAAGCCCATCTAAAGCAAACACTGATCACCATCGTGGTAGCTTCAAATGAAACAATACATTATCAACATCTAAACCTGTTAATTCTCCAAAATAACTTCTGCAGACATTACAGAAATGAATGTAATCTGGTTCATAATAAATTAAGATGGTAATGCTGTTTGTGGAGTTTAGTCCTCCTCTGCTGAGATTTTGAGATATTTAATGTCTTATTTTATCTTCAGTTGATTTTATCTGTGGCTGCATTAGTTCTTGTGTTTCTGTTTGTCTCTACTCTTTGTTTCTGTTCTTGTTGTTTCTCTCAATTGACATTCCCGCATTTCTCTGTGTTTCTCACCTCTTCGATCTCGAAATCAGAACAATTTAGAAACAAAATCAGATTTATAGACTCGACCAGGGACTCGACCAGGGCCAAAGGAACAGGCAGGTTCATTATGGCGAATAGTGTCCTCGTCCAGGCCCATCAGAAAAAACGCGTTAAGTGGTGCACTTGGCCAGTTCACCAAATAAGACAGCTCAGCAAATTCCTCCACATACCTCTCCAGAGGGCGACCTTCCTGCCTAAGCCCCCACAGGCGATCCACCGCTGATGTGTCTTCTAGGGAAGACACGGGAGAACACGGGGTCAGGAAGATACCCATCTCTTTGTGGAATTCCTTCAGTTGGGTCCGTTCTTCTGTCACGGTGTGTAGTGCAGCAGGGAAGAGAAGATACGGAGCTTCCACAAAAGATAAGTTTATTCACAGGATGAACACTAAACACCAAACACATGTAAGCATAGCAATAGAACGGACAAGGAGTGTTGGGAGTGAGTCCAATATAAAGGGAGTGCAGATGACGAAGACCCGGTGCAGGGAATCCAGGGAGAGCGGGATAGATAATGAAGGAGTGAATTCAGGTGTGAGACATCATGGGAAATGGAGTCCGGGACAGACGTGGATTGTAACACCTATCATATAATAAAATATAATTGATTGTTACTACTGTAAATCTATATTAAATTATTATGGGATATCCTTAAATGCTTTCAGAATCTTTACTTTTTTAAATGATTTTGTTTCTACATTTGTCAGATATATTTCTATATTAACATATTTTAATGACAGCATATTTATTGATCAAAAATGAATTATTTTATTCATCAAAATAAACAGAAAATAGTTCAAACTTTTAAAATTAAGTAATAACTTATTTTTTAATAATGTGTGGGGTAAAAAGCCCCCCTCGATACCCCATACATTTTTAAGATTTTTAAATGAAATAAACCAATTTTATGATTTATTTTCACACAAAATCCATTGCTCCATAAATGTACAATACAAACATATATATTTTTCTGTATATCATACATTATAGAAGTAGTGAAAAGCAAATTTTTCTTAAGGTGTGCCTTTAGCCCCGTTGTACCCTACCTATTATTAGTTATTGCATGGTCCACAGCAACCCTGTACTCTACCAAATATTTAAACATTCCAAGCAAATCAGTATTTTGTCCATCATTTTTACATTTGGGATTTTAAAATGGCCAACTTTGCCTGTCCCGCTAAAAAGTTGCCAAGTGTACACTGTGCCTTCCGTTCTTTCTTACATTTCACACCCAAAATGCACATATTTTTGTAAACATCAAGCCAAGCTTAGTAAATATTTTATCCAACAAATCAAACAAAGGAGTTAATCTAAAACAATCACAAAATAAGTGAAAAACAGTATCAAGAATATCACAAAAAGGACATGTAGATAGAACCATTCCATTGAATTTTGACACATAACTATTTGTTGCCACAGCACAATAGAGTACTCTCCACTGGAGATCGCCAGACCTCTTAGGAATAGGGGGCTTATACAAACACCTCCATGATGGAGTTATTTCTGAAGAAACTGTTAAATACTCTCCCCATTTGGAATCAATACGTTTTTTCAATTGAATGTAAAACAAGGATTTCACACACATACAATATAACATCTTTTTATCAACATTGTGAAACATTACATCTTCAAACCCTTTCAATAAAGTATTATTTAGATCTTTATCCAAATCAGAAATTATGTTAACTCTAACATCCGGAAATGACAAAAACATTTCACTATTACCAATAAAATTGTTTACATAAGTCAAGATAGTTTGAGGAAAATATTTGTTTAAGATCCTCAATTAACCTTTCAACATATCTCTCTGATCTGAACCCAACTTTATCAGCTATTGATTTAGCCACATATCACTGACCTTTTGCCAAACCAATTAGGTCTTTTACAGTAACTATTTCTGTATTTAAGTAATTTGTGTGAACAATCATTCTTTACTCTGCACACATGAGTATGTGACATTAACTTACCCCTCACAGCACACACCAACTAAAGAGTAAAATGTGATTTGAAGTGTCGGTTTTCCCTAGACACAAGCAAACATCTACACTCTCGTTTACATGCAATTTTCATCATTCTAAATATTTTTTAAGAAGTGTGGTCATTTTTACCACCATTATTCACATAACCCAATGCACAGCACAAATGATGCACTCACATAAAGTAGGTGTGTCACTGGCCACTGTTTTAATGTACTTAAGTCAAATGAAAATCACATTTCGATGGACGTATTGGATGGTTATTCGGCTCTGTGATGAACATCAATATGTGATAGCAATGCCACAGGTTTACACTACACTGCCATTGTGTTCTTCACACTGTGTCTGGATGAAGATAAGCAGCAGATACTGGTGGCAGCGATTCAGACGTCATATCCTTGTACGTACGAGCACATGTGCACTTTGGTCAGAGTGGAATAGCTTAAAGGATATAGTTCACCCTAAAAATGAAAAGTAAGATTTTAAAATAAATGTCATATGGATGAGCGTGAGCAGGACATTTCTTTAGATTTCTAATTTTGTTGTCTGGAAAGGAAAGAAGGGCATGTGGCATTAGAACAACACAAGGGCCAGTGTTTCCCCTAGAATTTTTTCCAGCAGCGGTGCTGTTACGTGCCGGAGGTTGTTACCAAGCCGCTCGTTGGGGGGTCCGGGGGCATGCACCTCCGGAATAATAAAAAAAAAACCTTAAACCATGACTTCTGGCAAGTTTTGTGGATAGAAATAGACATTTTGAACATTAAAATCCAAATTAAGCTTTTCATTAGTTTAAAAGGTGACTAGCTTATAGCCTATTTTACTTCAATAACCTGCAGGGACCTGCAGAAAGTTCCTAAGGGGCAAGGGCTCAAATGTAAGAAAGGGGCAAAAAAAAGTGTTTGGATACTATTTTATGTTTTTGCAAAAAGTCTCATGCTTATCAAGCTTGCATTTATTTAATCAAAAATACCGGAAAAAAACAGTAGCCTAATATTGTGAAATATTATTACATGATGTTTTTTTTTACCTTAAGTTTTTATTAATCAAATATATATATATTGTTGTTTTGATTCACATTATGGCTCAATCGTCACCAAGTTTATTAGTTGCTGCCCCTTTAAGACGCAGATCTAAAATCATTCTCCGTTTTACGCCCATTTAAGCTAAACTGTGTTTAAGTGAATACTCTCCAAGCCTGTCATTTTGAGATATAGGCTATTTTGTTGTGTATTTGATGGTTTAGTCGCGCACACGAAGCATATGTGCAAGTCGGTCCGTTTCGCAGCTTGCGTACACACACACACACACACACACCCGCCTTGAACTTGGAAACAGCGTCTTATTGTGGAAAGCGCGGATTATTGTGCTTTTCATTTAATCAAACACGTTCTGCAATTTAGCCAAAGTGGAGAGTGCATTTGACAACAATCACGGATTGTGCTGAATCTGACGTTAAATGCATGTTTGGGGAGAAATGACAGCGCGCGCTGTGAAGGGAAGGAAGTTGTGCTAGACGATGCGCGAGCATAGTTTATAATAGTTTTACCTCATATCTTCTTTTTTTAATCCTTGGAAGCGAAAATAAGATTAATATCACAGCCCTGTGATATTGTGAAAGTGTAAGCAGACTACATTTTTGTTTAGTTCTCTGGCCATCGTCAATCTCTCTCTCTTCTTTACAGTGTGTAAGTGAATGTCGTGATATTACTGATCATGTGAAGATTTTGCAGTGGCACTGAAAATCCAGCGGCGGCGCTGCGCCGCTGTGAATACATTGTAGGGGAAACACTGAGGGCGAGTAAATTATGACTTAATTTTAATTTTTGCGTGAACTATCTGTTAAGGTGTTTACATGCCTGTTTGTTGCAATTAAAATCAACATATTTTAATAAAATTCTTATTACTATAATAATGAGCTTAATCAAATCAATTTGATTGAAGTATTGTGTTTACAAGACTAAATCTCATTACAATCGCATTATGAGAGTACATGTAAACGTAGTCAGTGATACAAGCTAAATATAGTATTGTTTTGAAATGAAAAGAAAAGAAAAGAAACATTAATTAACTTAATTCTTCCTGTAAATGGAATAAAATTCTTATTAAACATATTTAAAGTATGAAAATATTACCACTAAAGTTATCTAAGGAGAAGAAACTATATTAACTTTCAATTCAAATAAAATTTTTGTAATCATCACTACTCACTTCAGCATCTCCAGTTTATAATGTGGATCATCCTTCAGGTCAGAGAGCAGCTTCACTCCTGGGTCTCCTAGTTTATTTCCATACAGACGAGTTCTCTCAGGTGTGAGGGGTTTGATCTCAGAGCTGAAGCCAGAGCAGCACAACCTTCATCTGTGACACCACAATAACATAACCTGTAGAGAACAATGACTCTTCAGTCTCTCGGTTCAGGATCTACAGCTCAGATAAGCAGGAACTTCACAATCGGTCCAGTCTACGGTTTAGACCTACTTCTACATGCTGCTTGAGAAGATTGTTTTAAAATATCATACAAATATAATATAGTATCTAAAATTGTATCAGACACTTTGTAAAGAACGTAATGAACATGAAAACAACATCTCTAGTAATCTGTCAGGACATATTTTTAGTTGTGTTTATCGTGTTTTATTGTGTATTATTAATTAATCACAGTAGGAGAACAATGAGAATGTGGAGAGTTTTACACAATCTTACAAAAGTTTCTCCAGTTTACAGTGATGATCCTTCAGTCCATCTGAGAGCAGCTTCACTCCTAAGTCTCCTAGTTTATTTCCATACAGACCTAGTTCTCTCAGGTGTGAGGGGTTTGATCTCAGAGCTGAAGCCAGAGCAGCACAACCTTCATCTGTAACACCACAATAACTCAACCTGTAGAGAACAATGCCACTCTTCAGTCTCTCAGTTCAGGATCTACAGCTCAGCTAAGCAGGAACTTCACAATCAGAAAGAGAGACTTAATCAAAGGCATGATTATTGTCACCAGTATTATATTCCATGTACACTAATGATTGTTTTGCACAGTGAATCAGTTTTAAAGTTTGCAAATGACACTACAATAATTGGTTTGATAACAGACAGTAAGGAATCTGACTCTAGAAAAGAGGCATCAACATTGATTGAATGGCGTTACACTCACAATTTTAAATTAAGAATTCAACAACAAAGGAAATGGTGTCTGATTTTCAGCATTTATTTTGAGAAAATATTCTGTTATACCATTAAAGGGGCTATATGCAACTTTTCCCCCAAAATAAACGTAACAATAGCCTTTTTATTTTACCATTTATGACTCAAACATCTCCTGATGAGCATACTGACACCTTGTCTGCTCACAGTGGGTGCACCTATAAGCCTGTATCCTATTTTTCCTATTTTCTGGCGGGTCGTCTTTTCCCGTGCTGTCTGCGGATGTGACGTCACCACCGCTGCGAGAGCGAGCAGAAAATGAGAGCAGTTCTGTTTTTTGGCCACAGGTGTCAGTCGCGAGTTTAAATTTCAGAAAAACGCATATAGCCCTTTTAACTATTAATGATGAGGTCATTGAAAATGTTTATAGTTTCATGTTTCTTGTAGCAACAATTTGTGCATTGTTGAAGTCGTTTTTGTCTCAATATTATAATTGTGGATGAGCTCACCAAAAAATCCAGACAACCAGGTTGTTATGGAAATAAATAGATAAATTAAATTAACAGAGGGTCAAACTCCCGTCCGAACACCACTGGCCATAAACTCACTGGCAAGTGACAATTGGCTGAAACCAGAGCCAATGGTGAAAGTGTTTGCGTCTTAAGACCCTGCCCTATTTTGGAGGTTCTGCCCACTTTTGGAGTCCACACCTCATTTTGGAGATGTCCGGATTGCAGTTATACCTACTTGTGCATCTCAATCAAACGTTACCTATAGCAACTCAAAATCAGCATGTCACAAACAGTATATGGTCATAAATCACAAGCAACAGCCAATAAGGAGCCAATGACACTGCCACAAACCTGTGTCATAGTGTTTGAAGTGCCAATTTTGAAAGTTCAAATGGATGATATGGCGTATCGGTACGATATATAATATTTATATTGTGGAATAAGTATATTTTCCTCTCATGGTGTAATCGTACGACTTCTGAAGACTTGGAATAAAAATGCACAAAATAATGGACTAGAGTTATGACCAGTTTATGGTGCGTTTTCATGTTATGGTGAGCAGCTGTCACATGGGAGAAAAAATAAAAACTAAATGATTAAGTGATGATTAAATGGTGACTGAATGTTATTTATTTTTTAGCATTTGCTGTCTGGTGAGGGTTACAGACTGCTGTTCTGTTAACCCCTAGAGGTCGACGGTGCGACCAACTAATTTTTTTTTCTAATCATTGCGAAAGAGACTCAAAATACTTTGGTCATTCAGGCAAGCAGGGCTGGACAATTATCGCTAAAATTCGGCCCTGGACAAACCCGGCCCATCCGGCCCATGAGTTCCCTTGTGAATGTTTTTGCTGGGGTTAGGGCCTTAAATTCGAGTAAATAAATAAAACTAGGACAGGGACAAATAATGCTGGATATTATTGAATTTACTGCAAATGCAGTTAACAAATTTAATATTGCACTTTTGTCACACAGAAATGCACTTGACATTAAAGAACAGATTTTGAGCTAGGATGCATTAATGTAAATGTACTGCTTTTGAATTTTGTCATCATTTACTCACCCTCAAGTTGTTCCAAACATGTTTGACTTACTCTCTTCTGTGAAACACAAAAGAAGATATTTTAAAGAATGTTGGCAACGAAACCATTTTGGTTAGGCTACCATTGAATATTGTATGGGCAAAAATTAAGGTGAGTAAATGATCACATTTGATGTTGGACTACCCCTTTAAAAACAAGAATATTTTAGAGTTAACACCTAATTTATTTAAGACACTGATATCTATCTTTCATGAGGCTCTCATTGAAATAACATTTAATTAAATTTCATTAGAACTATTAAAAAGTTCATTAAACATTTTAAGAGAAAAAATCTTTGTCCTTAATTAATGGGATCCAGGCTTTAAAGCTGTTTTGTTGAATTATCCTTTAACTACCCTAATTCAATTTTATTTATAGTTTAACTGCAGTTTCATTTAACTGTAAGATCATGGTAGTCACAGGTAAAACCATGCTCTTCATTACCATGGGTATATGGTTTCTAAAATAAATAAACAATAAAGAAAACTATTGAATTTGTAATAAAAATATATTGTAAGGGAATATATAAGATGAAGGGAACACTTTTTTAAAAAATGAAGGAATTTTTCAATGGGGTCAGCTGGACCCTAAGGACCAATTAAGGGTTAAACACACCTGAACAAACTAATCAAGCTTTTCACTAGAAACCTCCCAAAATTATTAATTTAGTGAAAATACATGTAATAAATGTCATGACTGTATTTTATCTCTTAAATTGTTGTCTTGTTTGAGCTTGTTCATTTGTCTTGTTTACAATCTGTGCTAGGTACATTTTTACTTTGCAGAGTTTTGTGATAGTAAAATATTTAAATTCAAATCAATATTTTGTATGCAATTAGTTCCTTATGTTGCAAATAGATGTATGAAAAGCAGGATAATATACATTAGAATGGTTCTCATCACAAAAAAAATGTTACAAGGTGATCAGGACCCTGGCTTGAAACAGAGGTTTCTTGTAACGCCCTGAATGCACAGCTAGCCGTGGTTTATCCATTACATATAAGTATTAGTAATAAAAACTGTCAAACACTTTGGAAATAATCTAATGAAGACTAAACAACAAAATTATCAATTGACCATAAGATAAAAATGGAGACACATTTATACAATCTTACCACAGTTTCTCCAGTTTACAGTGAGGATCCTTCAGTCCATCAGAGAGCAGCTTCACTCCTAAGTCTCCTAGTTTATTTCCATACAGATTCAGTTTTCTCAGTTGTGAGGGGTTTGATCTCAGAGCTGATGCCAGAGCAGCACAACCTTCATCTGTAACACCACAATCACCCAACCTGTAGAGAACAATGCCACTTTTCAGTCTCTCAGTTCAGGATGTTGTGTTAATTGTTTTTTGTATATCATTCATTAATCCCAGTAGGAGGAGAATGCGAATGTGGAAAGTTTGACACAATTTTACCACAGTATCTCCAGTTTACAGTGAGGATCCTTCAGTCCAGAAGAGAGCAGGGGGTGTGTACTTTTATTTACTTTTGTTTTATACAAAATATTCAATCAACTATCACAAACTATGCATCATTTGAAAGCTAAAACACTCAAGATTCATGTTCTGAACTTGTTTTTGCAATAAATACACCAGAGAGGAAAGGGTTAAATGAAACGCTAAAGGACCGTCCATGTAAACATTAGCAAAATATCAGCGTTACTCATCTTTCATCTCCTGTCGTTCAGATCAGATCGGACGAATCCAATAAACACCCGCATACATCTCTGTGTAAGAGTCCATTCTTCAAAATGCATCCCACTTTTTAATCCAAAACAACGAAAAAATAGGGAAAAAACTAAAAATCCTCCGTTGTTTGCAAGAGAGTTTTGAGTTAGCGTGATCAATCATGTCCATTTTCAATGAAATATCGATTCTATTCCGTGTCTGGCAAACTCCCCCTGCTAGAATAGTTTCTCCCACGTATTTTAAACCCTCCCCCGTCTCTCTCCTTCAATCAGAGTCTCTTCTGGGATGCATCATATAGAGGAAGTGCCTTACAGGCTTGGTGAGCTGTCAATCATTGCGCCCATGGTTTTCGTTGGATAAAGGCACTCGGTGCCCAGCCAATGCCTTTCCAACAAAGGTTTGATTGATGGACTTAGTAACCAATCAAAAGGCATTATCTTGCGCAGTTTGCGTAAGTAGGCTTTGGTGAATACTGTTTGTGCGCTGGCTGCGCGTTCTCCATGGCGCAACTGCAGTGGAGCGCGCAGTCTCTCACTGACGCTTCCCATCAGCTAAATGAGTTTTTTACACTTTGTAATCTCTGTAAATAGTTGCTTTAGTTTTTCAGTAACTGTTTATCCATTATAATTAGTAGTATATTGCAGTTTATTGCAGATTTATTTGAATGAAAAACTACTCTTTACAATAGCAAATGTTCTGAAATAAATGGCCTTTTTGAAATGACGCCTAGACTTTTCTTGACATAAAAGCTCACAGAAGCTACATTACTGAGAGAATCATCCTCATATTTGAATCATGACATGATTAGACATTCAGTTTTATATTTAAGTTATTTTCAGGCTCTTAACATTAAATTATAATATTTTTTTCCCTAAGTGAAAACAAAAAACAAAAAACGTGAGTCACTTACATGTATATTTACATGTATATTACTCTGTTCCCATATTACTTTGAGTTATTATGACTCTTGGGTAGCAATATTTCAAGTGTCTAGTTTAAAATAAGACCAGGTTTATGAATATAGACCATAGGGTTTAAGAGCTGCAGACATTTTCATTTGGGTATATCGTTTTCAAAGAATTCTCAAAAATGGGGCGCTTGTTAAGAGGTTAAATTAACTTAAAGAGTTGTGAGGAAATGAGATGCGTGGGAGAGTGCGTCAGATCCGTGTCATGTTTGTCAGCGGCCGTTCCTAAAGTGACAGGAGCACTGATGATGCCTGTCATTAATGTTCATCAAAGAACAACGGGAACAGAGAAAATTGTAGCTTTAATGATGATTCATCTATATTTCACTTATTATTTATGCAGTTAAGAAATGTGCTTGATAACTATTACATTTCTGTATATGTCTAACAGGGAAGGCCCAGGTAAATATAACATTTATTATAATGGTTTTATGTAAAAATTGTTTTAAGTTCACTTAAATAAAAGTTTGTTTTAAAGCCTATTAAATGTTGAAATTGGCAGCTTTCAGTTATACTGTAATGTAACGTCATTAATGTTTCATAGAGACATCAGTGATACTGGCCTTCATTCATAAAAACATGACAATACAACACATTTAAAATATGCAGCATTTAAATTGTTTCTACATTAATTTAGAGAGTAACTGAAATTATTACAATATCAAAATCTTAAAACTTAAAACATAAAAACTTGATTTATCGTGATTAATTACAGAAAGAAGTCCGATTAATTCGGAGGGGGGGGGGGGGGTATCGATTCCCAACACTAATATATATATAAAGACCCTATTAAATACACAGTTGCTGTTTGCTGTCAGTTTTGATCCCTGTCACATTCAATCCTTCACACAAACACAAACACAAATGCACACACACACACACACACACACACACACACACACACACACACACACACACACACACACACACACACACACACACACACACACACACACACACACACACACACACACACACACACACACACACACACACACACACACACACACACACACAAACAAACAATCCTCCTCAGCTGCTCTCCTGCTCATTGACAGTGATGGGATTATGATAAAGCTTCCCTTTTTGTTGCTTTGCTTAAAAAGCACATCCTGAAATCCTAAATGTGATCATGTTTTATCAGTGTTGTGATTGTTGCCAGTGTGACTTACTGAACTGATCTGGATTCTTTAACCACAGGCAGCAGCTTCTGAAGAACTTCATCTGCTGTATTTTTCGCTCCAATAAACTGCTTTAGATCAAAAACATCCATCTTCTGCTCTGATGTCAGCAACACATAAACCAGAGCTGACCACTGTGAAGAGGAGAGTTTGGTTCCACCTAATTTTCCAGATTTCAGATAATGCTGGATCTCCTTCATCAGTGAATCATCACCCAGTTCATTCAGACAGTGGAACAGATTTATGGATCTCTCTGGAGAGCGATTCTCCCTGATCTTCTGTTTGATGTACTGAACTGTTTTCTCTTTGTTGTAGGAGCAGCTTCCTGTGTGTGTCAGTAGTTCTCGTAAGAGAGTCTGATTGGACTCCAATGAGAGACCCAGAAGGAAACGCAGGAAAAGGTCCAGATGTCCATTCTTACTCTGTAAAGCCTCATCCACAGCTCTCTGATGCAGATCAGATAATGACACATATTTCTTTAAGTTTAAAACCTTAGAAAACGGACTTGGTTCGGTGATTTGTTCAAAAACATTTCTGTTCTCGTTTGTGAAGTATATGTGTGCATATAGAGCTGCTAGATGTTCCTGGATGCTCAGATGAACAAAGCAGAAGACTTTCCCCTGATACAAGCCCAACTCCTCTCTGAAGATCTGAGTGCACAATCCTGAGTACACTGATGCTTCTGTCACATCAATGCCACACTCTCTCAGGTCTTCCTCGTAGAAGATCAGGTTGCCTTTCACAAGCTGCTGGAAAGCCAGTTTCCCCAGTTTGAGAATCATGTCTTCATCTTTCACTTTCTTCTCATAGTCCTTCTCATGTTTGATGTTGGTCTGAATGATCAGGAAGTGTGTGTACATTTGAGTGAGAGTCTTGGGAATCTCTCCTCTCTCTGTTTCACTCAACATCTTCTCTAGAACAGTAGCTGAGATCCAGCAGAACACTGGTATGTGGCACATGATGTGGAGGCTCCTTGATGACTTCAGGTGTCTGATGATTGTATTGGCCAGACTCTGATCACTGATTCTCTTCCTGAAGTATTCCTCTTTCTGTGGGTCATTGAAGCCTCGTACCTCTGTTACTCGATGGACACACTCAGAAGGGATGAGATCAGCTGCTGCGGGTCTGGAGGTGATCCAGATGAGAGCAGAGGGAAGCAGATTCCCTGCAATGAGGTTCATCAGCAGCACGTCCACTGAGGCTGATTCAGTCACATCACACAACCTCACATCGCTCTGAAAATCCAGAGACAGACGACACTCATCCAGACCATCAAAGATGAACGACACTTTATACTTATCACTGGATATTTCCATTTCTTTTGTTTCGGGGAAAAAGACATGAAGAAGATCTGAAAGACTGAGTGTTTTGTCCTTAATCAAGTTGAGCTCTCTGAAAGGAAGTGGAAATATGAGCTGGACGTCCTGATTCTCTTTCCCTTCAGCCCAGTCCACAATGAACTTCTGCACAGAGACTGTTTTTCCAATGCCAGCGACTCCCTTTGTCAGTACAGTTCTGATGGGTTTGTCTTGTCCAGGTAGTGGTCTAAAGATGTCATTGCATTTGATTGGTGTGTCCACCGTTGTTGCCCTCCTGGATTGTGTCTCAATCTGTCTCACCTCATGCTCATTATTGATCTCTCCACTTTCACTCTCTGTGATGTAGAGCTCTGTGTAGATCTCATTCAGGAGTGTTGGGTTTCCCTGCTTTGATATTCCTTCATACAGACACTGAAACTTCTTCAGCAGATTTGATTTGAATCTGCTTTGTATCAGTTGAGAGTCATGACTGAAAGATTAAAATAACAGATTACAACATGAATTAAAAATGTGAAAGTGATAGTAAAATAAAAAACACTGTATTATACTAAAAGTGAATGCTATTGTGACTACAGTGAGTTGGTATATGTGGTACAAAGCATGAATGTAAACAAATAATTGGGGTTTGAGGGATGAAATGAAAAGGCATTTCTAACTGTCTATCTGAAAATAGAGGAAGAAACGACACACATCCATATTCTTTCCAACTGGTGCAGTTTTATTTGTGAAAATAAAGGAAATGGTTAAACAGGGGTTTCATGATTATTATTTGTCTGAAATTAAAATATTATACCTCAGATCAATTGATGTGCGTTTTCCCTTAAATTCTAGTGGTTTGTCCATAGACTGGTCACTCTTCTTGGACACACAGCTGGGCTCCGGTGAGTTTGATTTCTTCACATGGAATCGACTTTAATAAAAGAGAGACAATACAATAGAGATATTAGAATATGGAGATATGGAGAATATGAAAATCTATTAATACATCCATCCATGTTGTACCTTAAATTAGTTGATGTGTGTTGTCCTTTAAATTTTAGTGGAGTGTCCATAGACTGGTCACTCTTCATGGACACACAGCTGGGCTCCGGTGAGTTTGATCTCTGACTGTGTAATTGACTTTAAAAAAAAAGTGACAAGAAGAATTCATGTAGTTAAAACGACAATTTTACATTGCACCATGATAATGTCATCCATCCATCCACCCAACCACCCACAAACCCATCCATCCATCCATTATGTTGTACCTCAGATCAGTTGATGTGCCTATTCCCTTAAATACTACTCTGTCCATAGACTGATCACTCTTCTTGGACACACCGCTGGGCTCTGGTGAGTTTGATCTCTGACTGTGTAACTGACTTTAAAAGACATAGTGACAAGAATTCATGTAGTTAAATTGACAAATGATGTTTTATTAACAAGGTTCGGGAGGAGCACGTTCAGATAATTGACACAAGCGGAGAGCTAATCTACAATAGAGGTATATATACGCGGCAGTCTTGCCTCCGTTTGTTGACAGTTTATCACTATTCCTCCACCACCTCTTCTCCACACTTTTAGTTCTAACCACTTACATACACGAGGGGTACTCTGGGTTCGGGCCAAATTCCAAGCTTGAAGCCCCCCCCCCGGACAGCACACCAAATACGCATTTAAATTGACTCTCTATAAATTATATGTAAGTGTGAACTCGTGAATTTTACATTGCACCATGATAATGTCAATCCATCCATCGTGTTGTACCTCAGATGATTTGATGTGTGTTTTCCCTTAAACTTTAGTGGTGTGTCCATAGACTGGTCACTCTTCATGGACACACAGCTGGGCTCCGGTGAGTTTGATCTCTGACTGTGTAACTGACTTTAAAAGAAATTGTGACAAGAAGAATTAATGTAGTTAACTTGACAATTTTACATTGCACCATGATAATGTCATCCATCCACCCAACCCCCACCCATCATCCATTCATCCATACATTCATCATGTTGTACTACAAATCAGTTGATGTGCCTTTTTCCTTAAATTTTAGTGGTGTGTCCATAGACTGGTCACTCTTCATGGACTCACAGCTGGGCTGTTGAGGGAGACATTATGCTTATATCACTACATTACATAAGCACTAATCTAGCTTATATTAGGGGCATGCAGTCCATATAAGCTGTGAATGTGCTGCATACCCAATCCATTTGGGAGAACGAGTTTGTGGATTCGCTAATTGATTAACACTATAAATGACTAAAAATTCCCATATCATTGGAGGTGTAACATAAAGCTTGCATAATAAAATAATGCTAATACGTATGTAACTGTCTACCTAATAACTAATCTCTCTTGCCTCCCCTGAGCTCCATTGATGCCCTCCATTGCACAAATAAAATATATTGTGTAAATTGGCAGGCAAAATTTGCATAGCTGGCTATGCCCCTGACATACGGGTATAAAAGTGGCATTGCTCATTCAGCTTGGTTCTTTGGAGTTGAATGCCTGTATCTCATCACATTGGTGTGTCGTCGCACATTCATCCTTTGGACAGACCTTGCTTTTCTATGGACAGGAGCTCCTATAGAACAAGTGTCTAGACGTATTGTTGAGACATTACGGGAGGAGGTTCTGACCTTTTGATTCAGGGCAAGCATGTGTTGGTCTAGATGTACAACACAGTGAACATGGTTTACATCAACCACCAGGGTGGTATTCGCTCTTGTCGCATGTCACAACTCGCCCACCATTTCTTCCACTAGACTGAAATCTCTGTGGGCCACTCACAGCCTGGGTGTCCTCAATCATTCAGTGAACTTGCTCTCATGACAGGTTACACTTTAGGGAGAGTGGAGACTCCATCCCCAGATGGTCCAGCTGATTTCAAGTCAATTCAGCCAGGTGCAGGTAGACCTCCCAAGAATCCTCCCATTGCTCTTTGTGTATTCCCAAGACCCCCCTCAGCATGGACGCACTGGCACACCGCTTGCCCAGGGGCCTGCCCAGGTATGCATATCCCCCAGTGAGCCTAATTGCACACACATTGTTCAAAGTCAGGGAGGACACAGGTACATGTTTTGATGGTTGCACCTTATTGGTCCAACCAGACCTGGTTCTCGGCGGTCATGCTGTTAGCAGTAGCAACTCCATGATGAATCCCCCTGAGGAAAGACCTTCTTTCTCCTCTGGAACCTCCACAAGTGGTCCCTGGACAGGATGAGGAGGAATTCAGAGGGTTATCAATAGCAGTGATAGGTACCATTACTCAAGCCAGAGCCCCCTCAACAAGATGGCTGTATGCTTTGAAGTGGCGCTTTTTTTTGTTGCTTGGTGTTCTTCCCGTAAGTGCTGTCTTTCCTCCAAGAGGGTCTGGATAGACACCCATCTGCTTCCACCTTGAAGGTAACACAGTGGATAGTGAATCAATTTGACCCTTTACAGTCAGTCGAGCTTAGTGCCCTCTCTATGAAGATGGCCCCCCTGACTGCGCTCACTTTGGTCAAGAGAGTGGGGGACCTTCAAACGTTCTCTGATGATGTTACGTTCCTAGAGTTTGGGTCAGCAGATTCTCAAGTGGTCCTGAAACCCCAGCCCGGCCTTTCAGGGATCAAGTGGTAACCTTGTAAGCATTGCCTCCCAATGAGTGAGACCCTACCCTATATCTGTTGTCTCCTGTTCCCATGTCTGAGGATCACTCTACTAGGGTTAATCTATGCATGCAACCATTTTCATCCAGAGTTCTGGGAACTCAGATGACTGGTAGGGCGTAGTGTAGCCTTAGCACCATTCCCCTCTCCAAGGCGATGGTGAACCTTGGACCACTTATCTCAATCATATTAGCACATTACGGTAGATGAGTTTGGCAGAGGAACTCATTACCAGAACCATTACCTGTGGTATGCCCCTTTCAGGTGAGCCCTCATATTTAGGTTTGTGCTCCATATGTAGTAACTCCATAACTGTGGTCCCATATGTGTATTCTCCACTCTTCAGATTCCCATGCATGAACCCTGTCTTCCCCTGGATGGGGCTTCGCTCCATCACCAGTCACTGTGGTTTGTAGTTTCTTAGGTGTAGCATTCCACAGAGACTTCCCTATGTTGTACTACCTCCGATAAGTCCAAATGATATATTCTACACATACAGACCTTCCCACTGGGTAGGATTTGGCAGTGTTCCCTTTCCTTTTGAGAAGGAGAACACTTCCCATTGTTAACAGCCAGTTGTGCTCAACTGTACATTACTTTAAATTGATTCAGCAGAAAAGACTTTCTACAGCTGAAGTGACCTTCTCCACTGTATGGGTTGAGTGCATTTGTCACTGGCATGTTTGGCTTGCCAGCATCTGCACCACTGAAGCTTGCGAGTTCAATAGCTGTGGCTTTTAGTATGTTCTACACAACGTGACATAACTCTGAACCACCGCTGAGGGGTTGAAACGCAGTCTCCTCAGAACAAGCCTGAACCTCTTTTATACCCGTATGTCTGGGGCATGGCCAGCTATGCAAATTTAGCTCTCTAATTTCACTGGCCTTTCTTGAATATGCCAGAGGTGATTGGGGCTCTTAAGAGCGACCCCTAGTGTCGACACAATGTCTCTTTTAAGATTTTGTTGTACCTGCATCCTGAAGAAAAATCTCCATCTTCGGATGTTTGTGTGTCCTCCATGATTCATTCAGTCTTCATGGAACTGCTTGGGTCTGATGTGTCACACTGACATACAAAAATAATTTAAAATTATTTTTTGTAATTTACTTGAAGGGTTACAGAACTGTAAAACTGACACTTTAAAACATTGTGGAAAACATACCAAATTAATGTAACCAAAACATGACAAACAGTTTAAGTATTTGGGTAACAAAAAATCATCATCCCAAATTTCAACTTCAAGAACAATTGTGTTTTATTTCTTCAGGGTACACTATGTGAGTTTTTTAATTTTTTTATTTACCTTTAAATTGCTAGATTTTATCAATAAACAATAAATAAATAGTAATTTAAGCACATTCTTTCAACTTAAATTCAAAACAACTCACAATTTCATTCATAACCTTTTTAATTCAGCTCAAAATATCGTACATTCGGTGTCTCTGCTGACCTCTTGTGGTAAAATAATAATATAACATGATTGCCTCTAGATGGCCTTATAGCTCTATATGAAGAGGATGAGCTGTTCCACAGGGTCCTAAAGTCAGTTTATCTTCAGGATGCATTCAGATACACATGTAGACATTATACAATAATTTTTTGGTCAAGTTTCAGAAAAGTTTTTTGAATTTTTAGCATTTTTAGGTTATTCTATGTGTACTGAAGCATTCCATTCATTCCTAAGGGGGTCAAATTGACCCGTGAGGGAAGGATGTGTTACTTTTTCAAATTTACACCACAAAACTCCATTTCTTGTGTGTGTATTCGTGGTTCAAGTGCGACAAAAGTCATGAGGTCTTGGAAAGGATGAAGGTTAAATACCAATGAAGTGTGGTCTATGCTTTTTAATCAGTTTTATTTAGCTAAAAATTACACATTATAACATCATAACTAGATGGGAAAAAAAACTTTACTGTTATAAAAATACATATTTGTGAGCATTAGGGATTGTTGTCATGCGATGAATCAGGCCAATTGTTAGAATCGTTTGAGAATCAACATCGGCTTGGCTTTTCAGAGATGGCGAGAACTAAGGGATTTGAAATGCTGTAAAAGCGATGTGGAGATGATGGTGTTTTTATTACTCAACAGGTGAATGAGGGTGACTGCAGCTACTTTTTTGCCAGCTTCTTATTTGCTGAACTATCTGTTCCACCTTAAAAATGTTGGATAGTTGTTACACCCCACTATTTCTATTGGCTGTATTTTTAAGTAAAGGAACAGTTGTACCAGAAATATTAGATTGTGATAGGGCAGCAGTTTTCATTAAACAGTAAATATATACTCTCTACACTGTATGCCTTTTTAAAAGTCTGGAGAAAGGTTACATTAGATAATGTTTGCATCAAAGTGAGGGGAAGGTTTAACAACCAAGCAATATTTTTAAGTTGGAACGGATAGTTCGGCGAATAAGGAGCTAGAGTCAGTCATTTTCAAGGAAGTAAAAATTACAAAAACATTACATATGTTAAAGTAAATGTGTACTGTAAACTACACCCACCATTTTTTGGTTAACTAATAAACTTTAATTGTGGCTTTTAGTTCTCCTATTCATAGTTTTCACGTGACGTCACACGCTTATAGCAACGCCCACCTGAGGGCAAAACGAGGTCTGTAGTAAGTTTTAATGTAGTAAGACAGTGATATTAAAGACCAAATTCAATATACACATTATTGATGTTGCATACAGGCAAGCAAATTAACACAGAATATTAATGCAACACAAGATTTCTCGTTAAGTGTTTCCCATCGGAAACCATTATAAAGAAAACGCATTGCGTTCATATTCTTGGCTCATCTACTGGCCTATAGTATGCATCATCAAAAATTTGTAAACTGAAATTAATCTTTTAATATCATGGTACATTAAGGCACTTTAAGGATGGGTTGCATTAATAAGGATTCTTTAGCCTGGCGTCGGTTTATCCCGATCAAATTTATTCTAATGGTCTTTCTACATGATTAATATGTGTTTAAAATTAAGTGGTGCAACAAAACTCGATTTAAAATAAAACCCAGATCAACAAATCCTTGATTAGCGTTAAACTTTGCTTAATTTAATCCTTATTGGTGCTACTCACCCTATGGGGTTGTTCACATTAAGTGTTTTTAAAAAGTCCCGCTTTTTTAGTGATTGAAACACTGCAGCAGGAGCTGTATATGGATCACAACTGCCCAAAACTTGCATCTTGTTCACATATTTTTGTTTTCAAGATTTAAAAATTGACAGGCTTATGCTGCAGTTTTATGGCTGTTTTGCCCTGTAATTTAAGCATATAGGGCATGTGTTCACCAAAAAGAGAATAGGATAATTATTTCAAGAAATTCATGTTTCGTTAAGTACTTGATGTTTAGGTTTTTACAATATATTTGTAATACAAGAAAACATTTCATGGTTACTTTAATGAGGAAGTCTCTTAAAATCAGCTCACCTGACTAAAGCTCATTGACCTTGATCAGGTTACTACCGGTTCCCAACATGTTAGTGGCTCCCATAATGTACTGTATATCCCTGCAGAGGTATAGAAATATTAAACTCTTTGATGCTTGGTTTCTCTGAGCTAAAGAATTGTTTTATGCCCTGGTGTAAAATAGCGCAGAGTAAAAATACTTTCACTTCTGATAGCAAAGTAGCCATTCCTGTCTGGTGAGAAAAATCAAGCTCATATTAAACAGTTCAGTTATGATAGAGACTAATACCTGACTAGTTTATAATAGTTATCATTTAAAGATTTTGTGTGTGTGTGTGTGTGTGTGTGTATGTGTTGACTGGTAATCCCTACATTATGGGGACAAAATGTCCCCACAAAGATGGCAATATCCGAAATCCTCGTCCTTGTGGGGACATTTGCTGGTCCCCATGAGGAAAACATCTTATAAATCAGACTAAGTGATGTTTTTTGAAAATGTAAAAATGCAGAATGTCTCCTGTGATGGGTAGGTTTAGGGGCAGGGGCAGTGTAGGGGGATAGAATATACAGTTTATACAGTATAAAAACCATTACGCCTATGGAAAGTCCCCATAAAACATGAAAACCCAACATGTGTGTGTGTGTGTGTGTTTTATCTCATGAATATTAAGTTAAGTTATAAGAAGATCATAACATCTTGGGTCAGTATATCAATAGTAGAATATTTACTTATTTCAAGACAAAATAAAAACAACATTAAATGAAAAAAAGGGCAGAAATAATTTAAGTAGCACACTGATTAGACATTACACAGTGATTTCAGGGAGTTAATTCTGTACATCCTAGAGCCTTTTTAATTTATAAAGATGGATTTACTCTATGTGAAATATGAAGGAAAATATGTGTTCATATCTGATATATACAGCAGCATATTGTAAGAAAAACATTCTATTGGTAAACACAAATAACCAAAGGCACATACCTTTAAATATAATTTTGAAAATTGAGTTTACATACAATTAGTTTATGTCATTTTTACAAAACCAGAACTCTTCATTTGGTTCATAACAGTTCAACAGAATGTCCTGTTGTGGGAAATGCATTCAAGCGTGTGGTTATGGATGATGAATCCAGTGTGTTTCTGGACAGTAATGTAGTCCAGCATCTGATCTCTAAAGAGCTTCATGGGTAAAGATGGCGGCTAGATCACTGTTAAACAGCCTTCAGGTCTGATATCAGAACTGTGCATGTGTAACGGAGGCCAGCTAGTAGTAGCTGTGCGAGTAAACCTCACTCCTCTGATCTCAAGAGACGCTCTAACGACTGATGCTAAAGGGTAACAACCTTTAGCCTCCTTGTTAGAGTGTTTCACTTCCATGCCGGCGGACTCGGGTTCGAGTGCCGCTTAGAGTGGGCTGTTTGAACAGGAGGAGTTACACATGCTTTCATTTAGATATGGCACTGACGGTTTTAGACGGTTTTAGGAAAAAAACACTCACGAAGCTCCTGATCAGACTCACAAACACAAACTGCACCAGCTCTCGTTGCTCTGATAGCAAGTTTCCAGATGGGTGTGTCGAGTGTTACGTAAGAGAGCAAAACAAATATTCCCTGTCTCAATTTCCATAGCATTACGCCGGCCACCTCGTCCCTCGAGCTGCTTTGCCTGATGGGAGTTTGATGGTGAATGCTGAAGAAATTAGTTACTTTAGAGACGCTCAAAACATCCTTGCACAAAACACCTTATGTCAGGAAAGCATGAGCGATAACTCCATCATAATTGTCTGGTTTCGTGCAGATGTTTAACACCATCCATTTTACAGTCAGCAGGCTCTTGTGTTTGTCCTCGTATGTTGGGAAATATTTCTCAATAATACTTGTGTAAAATGGTTTTTAATTAAGCACAAACTTAATTGCCAGATTCATATGACATAATCAGCACAAGACGAAAGTCTTTTTTTTTGACAGCTGTGAGACTGATGTCCATTTTTCTATTTTGAGTTTATTATCCATAAAAATATGAATTATTGTAAAAATATTACGTTTCTTCCTCCTCCATATCTGAATTGGATCTTAGTGAACTGTTGACGAGTGAGATGGAAGTCTTGCTCAAAATGAAAACCAAATAAAGGTGTGCAATATTGACAAAAATTGATATCTTTATATTTTCTGGGATCTTTTACCTTTTCTAATAATTTTTAAATAATCGATCTTTACCTTTTTATGGGCATTTTTACCTTTAAAAACCCATCTATGCATCATCTTTTGTGTCACATTCTTAAATTTAATCAAATTCAATTCTAATAATCAGACACAATAGGGCTGTTACGTGCAACTGAAATCAGCATCTGCAATAACATAATGCATGCAGTACAGAGGAAACGTTTCGGTTACGTATGTAACCCTTGTACACTGAAAGAGGGAACGGAGAGACGTAAGTCAGACGTCACCAATGAATTGGGAGCACACAGAAAGAAACCGGCTCTACAAGTAGGCTATATAATCTAGCGAACGTGTTAGGTGTTGCCCAGCCCGCCGCTCTACATATATATCTGTCAGCGAGGCGCCATGCACCAGTGCCCAGGAAAAGGAAACAGTCTTAGTGGAGTGGGCTCTCAACGTGAGCGGGCAAGGCACGCCTTGATTATGGTACGCCAAGGTGATGACATTCCACTATCCAGTGGGCCATCCTCTGCTTGGAGACAGCCTTTCCCTTCTGCTGGCCTCTGTAACAGATGAAGAGCTGTTCTGAGGTCCTGAAGCTTTGCATTCTGTCCATGTATAGCTGCAGAGCGTGGGTTGAACAGGGAAAAGCCAGGGCTGGGTCTGCCTCCTCCGAGGGCAGCGCTTGCAGGTTCACCACCTGGTCCCGGAAGGGAGTGGTGGGAACCTTGGGCACATATCTGGGCCAGGGTCTCAGGATCACGTGAGTTTTGACCGGCCCAAACAAATTTGTTGTTCGAACAATGTATTGACCGAAAAATGCCTGCAGGTCCCCTAGCCTCTTAATGGAAGACAAGATTTTCAAAACTGCTGACTGCATGTGTCCTTCAGGTCGATCGCTGCAAACCAATCATAGGGGCCGAATGCATTCGAAGATGTGTTTCTGCGTTAGCATCTTGAACGGCAGCCTGTGCAGGGACCTATTAAAAAAACGCAGGTCCAAGATTGGCCGTAACCCACATTAGAAGCCTACTGTGGAAGCCTGTCTTCATATTGGCTGAGGGACCGGTAGTATGGTACAATAGTATGGCATCTTTAGCCAGTAGGACTGTGATCTCCACCCGTAAAACAGGAGCACAGGAGGCTGCCGGGCAAACTGAATCCCATAGCTGAGTCTGATAGTATGGGTTAGCCAGCAAGACGGGCCTGGGAGCGACCGAACATGCGGGACCAATGGCTCCACAGATGTCCCACAGTGGGCCAGCGAGGAGGAAGGCCAGTGGCGGAACACAAATTAAATGAGAACAAAGGATTTTCCCTCTGCCCTCCTCCGGGGGAGGGAGCGGTGCGGTCCCCATCTCTTGAAGAGCTGTCCCCTCCATCTCTGGGTGGCCCATCTCAGGGTCACTTGGACTTTCGCTTACTACCTGGCTTAGTAGTGGCCTGAGTGGAAGGAGTGGCCTTCCTGCGCTGTTGCCCCGATGGAGGCTTCTGCTGGGCTTTAGCGGGAGACGAGCAGGTGGAGGATATGCAGCCCGTTCCACTGGCGGGATCTCCACTGACCCCTTGGTTGGCCCGTCATCGAGGGTAGTGAGGAGTGAAGAGCCAGTTTCTGGCAGAAAAAGGTGCCGTCCAATAATTGTTACATTTATATTGTTATTTTCTAGAAACTCAAAGCACTTGACATAGAAGGGGGGAATCTCCTCAGCCACCACCAATGTGCAGCACCACTTGGATGATGTGACGGCAGCCATATTGCACCAGAACGCCCACCACACGCCAGCTAATGGTGGAGAGGAGAGAGAGGGATGAAGCCAATCGTATATATATGGGGATGATTAGGAGGCCATGATGGACAGGAGCCAATGGGCAAATTTTGGCTAGGATGCCGGGGTTACACCCCTACTCTTTATCAAAGGACATGCTGGGATTCTTAATGACCACTGAAAGTCAGGACCTCGGTTTAACATCTCATCCAAAGGACTAACTGTGAGTGACTCTCTAAAAACTTTCCGCTCCTTACCTAAGCTTCCAAGCATGCTACCATCTAGCAACAGACTGCATATTCTTAGAGAATTAGCACGTGACATAGAGGTTTTTAACCCTAAGACAACTAAAAACAACAGTTGTATTTAAAGGATGTAGATGCAGCCTTTAAGTACTTTTCTGAGGCCAGCATGACTGACAAAGTTTTTCTTCTGAGAAAGACCACATCACAGATTGTCTATGGCTTCATGGATAGACAAATCCAGATATTGCTAACAATTATGACAAATTGTGTAAAGCTCTTCTGGTAGAGTATACTCTATATTAGAACCCATCTGCCTCTCGTCTCTCAGCTTTCCGAATTAAGCAAGGCTGCCATGAGTCTCCCAGAGAGTACTATGAGCGCTTAAGCATTACTGATGCTAGTTAATAACAAATAATCTTTCGTTTATTTTTTTGATGCATAACAAAGTTCTTCACCTTATTTTCAGAGAAACAACAGTTTATCTTTCATAAGATAACACAACTCTTCCATAGCCACACTCAACTTAATCACATGTATTTTATGCACCTTATTCCTTGTCTGGCTATCACCAGACCAAGCTCAATTTAAGATTGAACATTGGTCTGGGGAGTCTGCTCTGTATTTTCTACTGCACACGCAAGCATAAACGCGCATAAATTAATTGACTCTGTATGCACTTGGACAGTCCTTCAACCAATCAGACCACAAGAGGCGTGATAAACAAGCATAATTCAAATGACTGTACGCAATTGGTTAGTCCTTCAACCAATCAGACCACAAGAGGCGTGATCAACGGGCAATGAACCATCGCTTCTCTATCCGTCATCGTGATAATCCCTCCAATAGCGGGCCAGGTGGATAAGCCAGTCTGTGATTGGTTCCCGCAAAAGTGTAACAGAAGCAGTAGAAATGAGTGTATGGGTTTCCAGACTGAGTTGCCGGGCGAAATCAAATCGCTGGCAGATCAGGCTGGGTTTACCCAGTCTACCTTATTCCTTTATCATTCATTGTATTCATTCAGTAGTTGTGTTAGTTATTCTTTTTATCTTTTGTTAATAAAATCAATTTTATTACAATTGTGTCTTACTTGTGCTGATAATACAGAAAAGGCTCTACAAGTTAGAAATCTCACCAATCTTTCAGATAAATCAGCTGACCAATTCTCCCCACTTTACATTCAATCTAAAATGGTTTAACAACCTCCTGTTTGGAGTGCTCTCATACAGCAAAGGTAAAAGACCTTGACTAGTGTCCCAACTAAGAGAGCGGGAAGGTGGTCATCTGATGTACTCATAACCACACGTTAAGTGACGTGTGATCCAAAAATCACAATGTCAGCGGTGACAAGAGTACCAATCACTACCTTATTTAGCATCCTTGGATGGACAAAAGTAAAATCACTACATAATTGCCGTCCTTGGATGGGCCCGAAAGTGAAATTATTACATAATCTTTATGTTTTCTGAGACCTTTTACCTTTTACCTTTTCTAATAATTTTTAAATAATCGATCTTTACCTTTTTAATGGGCATTTTTACCTATAAAACCCCTTTTTTTTTAAACCTAATTAAATCTATGCATCAGCTTTTGTGTCAAATTCTTAAATTTAATCAAGTTCAATTCTAATAATAAGACACAATAGGGCTGTTACGTGCAACTGAAATCAGTATCTGCAGTAACATAATGCATGCAGTACAGAGGAAACGTTTTGGTTACGTATCTAACCCTTGTACACTGAAAGAGTGAACGGAGAGACGTAAGTCAGACGTCACCAATGAATTGGGAGCACACAGGAAGAAACCGGCTCTAAAAGTAGGCTATAGAATCTAGCGAACGTGTTAGGTGTTGCCCAGCCCGCCGCTCTACATATATATCTGTCAGGGTAGTGAGGAGTGAAGAGCCAGTTTCTGGCAGAAAAAGGTGCCGTCCACGACCTAGTGAGCTCCTCATGCACTTCTGGGAAGAAAGGCACTGGGGCGGGGTGCTGAGAACCCCCCAGGAAAGCACAGCCATCAATTCTGGGTCCGTCTCAGGCAACGCATCCGAGTCTTTATCCCCAGATTCAATTTCAATTCAATTCAAATTTATTTGTATAGCGCTTTTCACAATACACATTGTTTCAAAGCAGCTTCACAGAAAGTGCATTTCTGCCAGAAAGACTCGGGAGATTAAATACTGTGACAATAATCCATTTATTAACAACCCAGCAAGCAATAAAGTATATTGGCATAGGCCCCGTCCGTAGCTAGCAATCTGAGGGTCCGGACTCTGCATATCCTGCCTGAAGACGAAGGCAGAGGCGCAGCTGACCCCCGTGAGGTATGGAAGGGACCATCCTGGTGGTGGTGGGGTGGATGTAGGGAAGGATTTAACTTGGAGGTGGTGGGGAGGATGGCGGTGAATTGGAGCGTCAGCATCTGCGAACTCAAACATGCGTAAGTACCGATCTTTTATACCCAGGTATTTAGCATGTGATTGGATAGATAAAATTAAAGTGACATGACAATTAAGTCTTCCCGGCAGAACTTATGCTAAAGCTTCCATTTCATAAATGTACATTGAAAAATGTTAGAAAGAGAATGTTAAAGAAAAATTTTAGGATAAGTTAATCAATCATGTATTATTTTAGGCCATAACAACGCTGGGGTTGAGTCGTCTCTTCACAGGCGTCGAGTCGTCTCTTCACAGGCGTCGAGTCGTCTCATCACAGGGGCATCTGAAGTCTCCATGAGAGGCTGGATACAAACTGGAGCTGACGAACTAGTTACCTCGGGACTAGTGTCAACAGAAAAGCAGATGGGAAATAATTAGCATAGCTGCTGTTCAGAATATTAATGCTGTTGGTGCGATTTAACTGTAGTATAAAACGCATTTATAATGTGAATGCTTGGCTAAAGAGATGCGTCTTTAATCTAGTTTTAAACTGGGACAGCGAGTCTGAACCTCGAACAATATCCGGAAGACTATTCCAGAGTTTGGAGAATGTGAAAAAGCCCTCCCTCCTTTAGTGGACTTAGATATCCTAGGAATGACCAGAAGCCTAGAGTTTAGTGATCTTAAAGAGCGCGATGGATTGTAGGGCGATAGAAGATCCGTTAGATACACTGGAGCTAAACCATTTAGGGCTTTATAGGTTAGTAGCAATAGTTTGTAATTGATACGGAACTTCACAGGTAACCAGTGTAGAGATGATAAAATTGGTGTTATATGATCATATTTTCTTGACCTAGTAAGAACTCTAGCAGTTGCGTTTTGGACTAACTGTAGCTTGTTTATTGATGATGCAGGACAACCAGCTAATAAAGCATTACAGTAATCTAGTCTCGAGGTCATGAATGCATGAACTAACTTTTCTGCATCAGAGATAGATAGCATGTTACGTAGCTTAGCAATGTTTCTAAGGTGGAAAAATGCCGTTCTTGTAACATATGAAATATGATTTTCGAAAGACAAGTTGCGGTCTAATATAACACCCAGGTCTTTGACTGTAGTGGATAAAGCGACAGGACATCCTTCCAAGTTAAAGTTGTATTGTGAGAGGTTTTGTGGGCAGTTTTTTGGACCAATAAGTAATACCTCCGTTTTATCTGAATTCAATAGCAGAAAATTACACGTCATCCAGTGTTTAATATCATCAACACACGCTGTCAGTTTAGATAATTTAGCGTTTTCATCTGGTCGTGATGAAATATATAATTGAGTGTCATCAGCATAACAGTGGAAATTAATTCCATGTTTTCTTATAATATTACCAAGTGGCAGCATATATATAGAGAATAGCAGAGGGCCTAGCACGGATCCTTGCGGCACCCTATAGTCTACTGATGTTATCTTTGATTTTTCCCCATTTAGATAAATACGATCTAAACCAGTTTAATGCCTGTCCCTGAACACCAGTGTAATTTTGAAGTCGATCTAATAGTATTTTATGATCTATAGTATCGAACGCAGCACTAAGATCGTGTAGAACTAGTATTGAGATACAGCCTTGGTCAGAAGCTAGAAGTAAATCATTTGTGATTTTAACGAGCGCGGTTTCTGTGCTGTGATGCGGCCTGAATCCTGATTGAAATTTTTCATAGATATCATTTTCTTGCAAGAAAGAGCACAATTGAGTGGACACAACTTTTTCTAGTATTTTAGACATGAATGGAAGATTTGAAATTGGTCTGTAATTTGCTAGGTTATTATGATCTAATTGTGGCTTCTTAATGAGAGGTTTTAAGACTGCCAACTTGAATATTCTTGGAACATGACCTAAAGTTAAAGACGAGTTAATAATATTGAGAAGAGGCTCTTCCACTACAGGTAACAACTCTTTCAGTAGTTTAGTGGGTATTGGATCTAATAAACATGTTGTTGGTTTAGATGCAATGATAAGTTTATTTAGCTCTTCCTGTCCTATAGTTGTAAAGCGGTGTAGTAGTTCTTGAGGGGCGATAATTGCGGTTGAATCATAAGACATCATTAATGATTGTACATTTACAATTTTGTTTCTGATGCTTTCTATTTTGTCAGCGAAGAAGTTCATAAAATCATTTCTACTAAACTGTAACGGAATATTTTGTTCAGGCGATGCTTGTTTATTTGTTAGTCTAGCCACAGTGTTAAATAAAAACCTTGGATTATTTTGGTTATTTTCTATTAGTTTGCGAAGATGCTCAGCCCTGGCTGCTTTTAGGGCCTTTTTATAACGTGACATACTATCTTTCCACACGATTCTAAAGACCTCTAAATTAGTTTGTTTCCATTTACGCTCTAAGTTACGAGTTTCTCTCTTGATAACATGTGTAGCACTGTTGTACCATAGTGCTTTAGGTTTCTCTCTAACCTTTTTTAATCTAATTGGTGCTACAATTTCTAATGTACTTGAGAAAATGGTGCTCATACTGCTAGTCATTTCCTCTAGTTCATCTGTTTGTTTGGGTTCACTTAGCAGCTGAGACAGATCAGGTAAGCTATTTGAGAATCTATCTATAGTGGTTGGAAGGATTGTTCTGCCTGGTCGATAACGTGGCGCAACATGACAGATTTCAGCAGTACGCAGTATGCAAGTTACCATGTAATGGTCAGTGACATCATCACTTTGCGGTATAATATCTATATCGGTTGGGTTGGTTCCATGTGATATAATTAAATCTAGTGTGTGATTAAGACGATGAGTGGGACCAGTGACGTTTTGCTTGACCCCAAAGGAATTTAATAGATCTGTAAACGCAGCCCCTAACGCATCATTTGTGTTATCTACGTGTATGTTAAAATCTCCAACAATTAATGCTTTATCGACGTTGACCAATAGATCTGAGAGAAAGTCTGCAAACTCTTTTAGGAAATCAGCATAGGGCCCTGGAGGTCTATATACAGTAGCCAAGGCTAGAGATAATACGGATTTCTTTCTTACATCTAAGAGCGTAACATTTAGCACTAGTACTTCAAACGAATTAAACCTGTGACCTGTTTTCTGGGTAACATTTAGAATATCTCTATAGATTGTTGCAACACCGCCGCCACGACCAATCAGACGGGGCTCATGCTTATAACAGTATCCTGGTGGAGTAGACTCATTAAGACCGAAATAATCATTTGGCTTAAGCCAGGTTTCAGTAAGGCAAAGTACATCGAAACTATTATCTGTGACCATTTCATTTACAATAACCGCCTTAGGTGTGAGCGATCTAATGTTTAGAAGACCTAGTTTTAGAAATTGTTTTTGTTCACTAATATTGCGATTTTCTGGTTTAATCACAATTAGATTTTTCCTAGATCCTACAGTAGATTTAATGTTTGACCTCACTAAACGAGGAATAGACACAGTTTCTATATAATGTTCTACATTGGTACTTATGTCAATTAAGTTAGGACAGCAAATACTGTGATTTGGACTTTGACTTACTAGTCATATGATGGCGGTGTGCAGCGCTCTGGAGATGTTGTCCGACAGAAGAGCCGCTCCGATTCTGCTGGGGTGAAGGCCATCAGGACGGAAGAGCCTAGGTCGCTCCCAAAACAGATTCAAATTATTTACAAAGAGCAGCTTCTGTTCATTACACCATGACATTAACCATTCATTTAGAGCAAATAATCTACTGAACTTTTCATGTCCTAGTCGGTACGTGGGTACTCTGAATCATGATTCAACACGGTGATTCATAACGCTTTGAATCATGATTCAATACGCTGATTCATAACGCTCTGAATCATGATTCAACACGCTGATTCATAACGCTCTGAATCATGATTCAACATACTGATTCATAACGCTCTGAATCATGATTTAACACACTGATTCATAACGCTCTGAATCATGATTCAACACGCTGATTCATAACGCTCCGAATCATGATTCAACACGCTGATTCATAACGCTCCGAGTCATGATTCATAACGCTCTGAATCATGATTCAACACGCTGATTCATAACGCTCTGAATCATGATTCAACACGCTGATTCATAACGCTCTGAATCATGATTCAACACGCTGATTCATAACGCTCTGAATCATGATTCAACACGCTGATTCATAACACTCCGAGTCATGATTCATAACGCTCTGAATCATGATTCAACACGCTGATTCATAGCGCTCCGAATCATGATTCAACACGCTGATTCATAACGCTCCGAATCATGATTCAACACACTGTTTCATAACGCTCCGAATCATGATTCAACACACTGATTCATAACGCTCCGAATCATGATTCAACACGCTGATTCATAACGCTCTGAATCATGATTCAACACGCTGATTCATAACGCTCTGAATCATGATTCAACACGCTGATTCATAACGCTCTGAATCATGATTCAACACGCTGATTCATAACTCTCTGAATCATGATTCAACACACTGATTCATAACGCTCTGAATCATGATTCAACACGCTGATTCATAATGCTCTGAATCATGATTCAAAACGCTGAATCATAACGCTCCGAATCATGATTCAACATGCTGATTCATAACGCTCCGAATCATGATTCAACACGCTGATTCATAACGCTCTGAATCATGATTCAACACGCTGATTCATAACGCTCTGAATCATGATTCAACACGCTGATTCATAACGCTCTGAATCATGATTCAACACGCTGATTCATAACGCTCTGAATCATGATTCAACATGCTGATTCATAACGCTCTGAATCATGATTCAACATGCTGATTCATAACGCTCTGAATCATGATTCAACACGCTGATTCATAACGCTCTGAATCATGATTCAACACGCTGATTCATAACGCTCTTAATCATGATTCAACACGCTGATTCATAATGCTCCGAATCAGGATTCAACACGCTGATTCATAACGCTCTGAATAATGATTCAACACGTTGATTCATAACGCTCCGGATCATGATTCAACACGCTGATTCATAACGCTCCGAATCATGATTCAACACGCTGATTCATAACGCTCTGAATCATGATTCAACACGCTGATTCATAACGCTCTGAATCATGATTCAACACGCTGATTCATAACGCTCTGAGTCATGATTCAACACGCTGATTCATAACGCTCTGAATCATGATTCAACACGCTGATTCATAACGCCCTGAATCATGATTCAACATGCTGATTCATAACGCTCCGAATCATGATTCAACACGCTGATTCATAATGCTCTGAATCATGATTCAACACGCTGATTCATAACGCTCTGAATCATGATTCAACACACTGATTCATAACGCTCTGAATCATGATTCAACAAGCTGAATCATAATGCTCTGAATCATGATTCAAAACGCTGAATCATAACGCTCCGAATCATGATTCAACACGCTGATTCATAACGCTTCGAATCATGATTCAACACGCTGATTCATAACGCTCTTAATCATGATTCAACACGTTGATTCATAACGCTCTGAATCATGATTCAACATGCTGATTCATAACGCTCCGAATCATTATTCAACACGCTGATTCATAACGCTCCGAATCATGATTCAACACGCTGATTCATATCGATCTGAATCATGATTCAACATGCTGATTCATAACGCTTCGAATCATGATTCAACACGCTGATTCATAACGCTCCGAATCATGATTCAACACGCTGATTCATATCGCTCTGAATCATGATTCAACATGCTGATTCATAACGCTCCGAATCATTATTCAACACGCTGATTCATAACGCTCTGAATCATGATTCAACACGCTGATTCATAATGCTCTGAATCATGATTCAACACGCTGATTCATAATGCTCTGAATCATGATTTAACACGCTGATTCATAACGCTCTGAATCATGATTCAACACGCTGATTCATAACGCTCTGAATCATGATTCAACACGGTGATTCATAACGCTCTGAATCATGATTCAACACGCTGATTCATAACGCTCTGAATCATGATTCAACACGCTGACTCATAACGCTCTGAATCATGATTCAACATACTGATTCATAACGCTCTGAATCATGATTTAACACACTGATTCATAACGCTCTGAATCATGATTCAACACGCTGATTCATAACGCTCCGAATCATGATTCAACACGCTGATTCATAACGCTCCGAGTCATGATTCATAACGCTCTGAATCATGATTCAACACGCTGATTCATAACGCTCTGAATCATGATTCAACACGCTGATTCATAACGCTCTGAATCATGATTCAACACGCTGATTCATAACGCTCTGAATCATGATTCAACACGCTGATTCATAACGCTCCGAGTCATGATTCATAACGCTCTGAATCATGAATCAACACGCTGATTCATAACGCTCTGAATCATGATTCAACACGCTGATTCATAATGCTCTGAATCATGATTCAAAACGCTGATTCATAACGCTCCGAATCATGATTCAACACGCTGATTCATAACGCTTCGAATCATGATTCAACACGCTGATTCATAACGCTCCGAATCATGATTCAACGCGCTGATTCATAGCGCTCCGAATCATGATTCAACACGCTGATTCATATCGCTCTGAATCATGATTCAACATGCTGATTCATAACGCTCCGAATCATTATTCAACACGCTAATTCATAACGCTCTGAATCATGATTCAACACGCTGATTCATAATGCTCTGAATCATGATTCAACACGCTGATTCATAATGCTCCGAATCATGATTCAACACGCTGATTCATAACGCTCTGAATCATGATTCAACACGCTGATTCATAACGCTCTGAATCATGATTCAACACGGTGATTCATAACGCTCTGAATCATGATTCAACACGCTGATTCATAACGCTCCGAATCAAGATTCAACACGCTGATTCATAACGCTCTGAATCATGATTCAACATACTGATTCATAACGCTCTGAATCATGATTTAACACACTGATTCATAACGCTCTGAATCATGATTCAACACGCTGATTCATAACGCTCTGAATCATGATTCAACACGCTGATTCATAACGCTCCGAGTCATGATTCATAACGCTCTGAATCATGATTCAACACGCTGATTCATGACGCTCTGAATCATGATTCAACACGCTGATTCATAACGCTCTGAATCATGATTCAACACGCTGATTCATAACGCTCTGAATCATGATTCAACACGCTGATTCATAACGCTCTGAATCATGATTCAACACACTGATTCATAACGCTCTGAATCATGATTCAACACGCTGATTCATAACGCTCTGAATCATGATTCAAAACGCTGATTCATAACGCTCCGAGTCATGATTCATAACGCTCTGAATCATGATTCAACACGCTGATTCATAAAGCTCTGAATCATGATTCAACACGCTGATTCATAACGCTCTGAATCATGATTCATCACGCTGATTCATAGCGCTCCGAATCATGATTCAACACGCTGATTCATAACGCTCTGAATCATGATTCAACACGCTGATTCATAACGCCCTGAATCATGATTCAACACGCTGATTCATAATGCTCTGAATCATAATTCAACACGTTGATTCATAACGCTCCGAATCATGATTCAACACGCTGATTCATAACGCTCTGAATCATGATTCAACACGCTGATTCATAACGCTCTGAATCATGATTCAACACACTGATTCATAACGCTCTGAATCATGATTCAACACGCTGATTCATAACGCTCTGAATCATGATTCAACACGCTGATTCATAACGCTCTGAATCATGATTCAACACACTGATTCATAACGCTCTGAATCATGATTCAACACGCTGATTCATAACGCTCTGAATCATGATTCAACACGCTGATTCATAACGCTTTGAATCATGATTCAACACACTGATTCATAACACTCTGAATCATGATTTAACACACTGATTCATAACGCTCTGAATCATGATTCAACTCGCTGATTCATAACGCTCTGAATCATGATTCAACACGCTGATTCATAACGCTCCGAATCATGATTCAACACGCTGATTCATAACGCTCTGAATCATGATTCAACACGCTGATTCATAACGCTTCGAGTCATGATTCATTACGCTCTGAATCATGATTCAACACGCTGATTCATAACGCTCTGAATCATGATTCAACACGCTGATTCATAACGCTCTGAATCATGATTCAACACGCTGATTCATAACGCTCCGAATCATGATTCAACACGCTGATTCTTAGCGCTCCGAATCATGATTCAACACGCTGATTCATAACGCTCCGATGCATGATTCAACACAGTTTCATAACGCTCCGAATCATGATTCAACACGCTGATTCATAACGCTCCGAATCATGATTCAACACGCTGATTCATAACGCTCCGAATCATGATTCAACACGCTGATTCATAACGCTCCGAATCATGATTCAACACGCTGATTCATAACGCTCTGAATCATGATTCAACACGCTGATTCATAACGCTCTGAATCCTGATTCAACACGCTGATTCATAGCGCTCCGAATCATGATTCAACACGCTGATTCATAACGCTCCGAATCATGATTCAACACACTGTTTCATAACGCTCTGAATCATGATTCAACACGCTGATTCATAACGCTCCGAATCATGATTCAACACGCTGATTCATAACGCTCTGAATCATGATTCAATACACTGATTCATAACGCTCCGAATCATGATTCAACACGCTGATTCATAACGCTCTGAATCATGATTCAACACGCTGATTCATAACGCTCTGAATCATGATTCAACACGCTGATTCATAACGCTCTTAATCATGATTCAACACGCTGATTCATAACGCTCCGAATCAGGATTCAACACGCTGATTCATAACACTCTGAATCATGATTCAACACGCTGATTCATAACGCTCCGAATCATGATTCAACATGCTGATTCATAACGCTCCGAATCATGATTCAACACGCTGATTCATAACGCTCCGAATCATGATTCAACACGCTGATTCATAACGCTCTGAATCATGATTCAACACGCTGATTCATAACGCTCCGAATCATGATTTAACACGCTGATTCATAACGCTCTGAATCATGATTCAACACGCTGATTTATAACGCTCTGAATCATGATTCAACACGCTTATTCATAACACTTTGAATCATGATTCAAAACGCTGATTCATAACGCTCCGAATCATGATTCAACACGCTGATTCATAACGCTCTGAATCATGATTCAACACGCTGATTCATAACGCTCTGAATCATGATTCAACACACTGATTCATAACGCTCTGAATCATGATTCAACACGCTGATTCATAACGCTCTGAATCATGATTCAACACGCTGATTCATAACGCTCTGAATCATGATTCAACACACTGATTCATAACGCTCTGAATCATGATTCAACACGCTGATTCATAACGCTCTGAATCATGATTCAACACGCTGATTCATAACGCTTTGAATCATGATTCAACACACTGATTCATAACACTCTGAATCATGATTTAACACACTGATTCATAACGCTCTGAATCATGATTCAACTCGCTGATTCATAACGCTCTGAATCATGATTCAACACGCTGATTCATAACGCTCCGAATCATGATTCAACACGCTGATTCATAACGCTCTGAATCATGATTCAACACGCTGATTCATAACGCTTCGAGTCATGATTCATTACGCTCTGAATCATGATTCAACACGCTGATTCATAACGCTCTGAATCATGATTCAACACGCTGATTCATAACGCTCTGAATCATGATTCAACACGCTGATTCATAACGCTCCGAATCATGATTCAACACGCTGATTCTTAGCGCTCCGAATCATGATTCAACACGCTGATTCATAACGCTCCGATGCATGATTCAACACAGTTTCATAACGCTCCGAATCATGATTCAACACGCTGATTCATAACGCTCCGAATCATGATTCAACACGCTGATTCATAACGCTCCGAATCATGATTCAACACGCTGATTCATAACGCTCCGAATCATGATTCAACACGCTGATTCATAACGCTCTGAATCATGATTCAACACGCTGATTCATAACGCTCTGAATCCTGATTCAACACGCTGATTCATAGCGCTCCGAATCATGATTCAACACGCTGATTCATAACGCTCCGAATCATGATTCAACACACTGTTTCATAACGCTCTGAATCATGATTCAACACGCTGATTCATAACGCTCCGAATCATGATTCAACACGCTGATTCATAACGCTCTGAATCATGATTCAATACACTGATTCATAACGCTCCGAATCATGATTCAACACGCTGATTCATAACGCTCTGAATCATGATTCAACACGCTGATTCATAACGCTCTGAATCATGATTCAACACGCTGATTCATAACGCTCTTAATCATGATTCAACACGCTGATTCATAACGCTCCGAATCAGGATTCAACACGCTGATTCATAACACTCTGAATCATGATTCAACACGCTGATTCATAACGCTCCGAATCATGATTCAACATGCTGATTCATAACGCTCCGAATCATGATTCAACACGCTGATTCATAACGCTCCGAATCATGATTCAACACGCTGATTCATAACGCTCTGAATCATGATTCAACACGCTGATTCATAACGCTCCGAATCATGATTTAACACGCTGATTCATAACGCTCTGAATCATGATTCAACACGCTGATTTATAACGCTCTGAATCATGATTCAACACGCTTATTCATAACACTTTGAATCATGATTCAAAACGCTGATTCATAACGCTCCGAATCATGATTCAACAAGCTGATTCATAACGCTCCAAATCATGATTCAACACGCAGATTCATAACGCTCCGAATCATGATTCAACACGCTGATTCATAACGCTCCGAATCATGATTCAACATGCTGATTCATAACGCTCTGAATCATGATTCAACACGCTGATTCATAACGCTCTGAATCATGATTCAACATGCTGATTCATAACGCTCCGAATCATGATTCAACACGCTGATTCATAACGCTTTGAATCATGATTCAACACGCTGATTCATAACGCTCTGAATCATGATTCAACACGCTGATTCATAACGCTCTGAATCATGATTCAACACGCTGATTCATCCATCCATCCATCCATCTTCTTCCGCTTATCCGGGGCCGGGTCGCGGGGGCAACAGTCTAAGCAGAGATGCCCAGACTTCCCTCTCCCTAGACACTTCCTCTAGCTCTTCCGGGGGGACACCGAGGCGTTCCAAGGCCAGCCAGGAGACATAGTCCCTCCAGCGTGTCCTTGGTCTTCCCCGGGGCCTCCTCCCGGTTGGACATGCCCGAAACACCTTCCCGGGAAGGCGTTCAGGAGGCATCCGGAACAGATGCCCGAGCCACCTCAGCTGTCCCCTCTCGATGTGGAGGAGCAGCGGCTCTACTCCGAGTTCCTCCCGAGTGACTGAGCTTCTCACCCTATCTCTAAGGGAGCGCCCAGCCACCCTGCGGAGAAAGCTCATTTCGGCCGCCTGTATCCGGGATCTTGTCCTTTCGGTCATGACCCAAAGCTCATGACCATAGGTGAGAGTAGGAACGTAGATTGACCGGTAAATCAAGAGCTTCGCCTTACGGCTTAGCTCTTTCTTCACCACAACAGACCGGTACATCGACCGCATTACTGCAGAAGCTGCACCGATCCGTCTGTCAATCTCCCGTTCCATCCTCCCCTCACTCGTGAACAAGACCCCTAGATACTTGAACTCCTCCACTTGAGGCAGGAACTCTCCACCAACCTGAAGTGGGCAAGCCACCCTTTTCCGACTGAGGACCATGGCCTCGGATTTGGAGGTGCTGATCCCCATCCCAGCCGCTTCACACTCGGCTGCAAACCGTCCCAGTGCATGCTGAAGGTCCTGGTTAGAAGGGGCCAACACGACAACGTCATCCGCAAAGAGCAGAGACGAAACCGTGTGGTCCCCAAACCTGACACCCTCCGGCCCTTGGCTGCGCCTAGAAATTCTGTCCATAAAAATTATGAACAGAACCGGCGACAAAGGGCAGCCCTGCCGGAGTCCAACATGCACCGGGAACAAGTCTGACTTACTGCCGGCAATGCGGACCAAACTCCTGCTTCGGTCATACAGGGACCGGACAGCCCTCAGCAAAGGACCCCGGACCCCATATTCCCCCAGCACCCTCCACAGGACGCCACGAGGGACACAGTCGAATGCCTTCTCCAAATCCACAAAACAAATGTGGACTGGTTGGGCAAACTCCCATGAACCCTCCAGCACCCTGTAGAGGGTATAGAGCTGGTCCAGTGTTCCACGACCAGAACGAAAACCACACTGTTCCTCCTGAATCCGAGGTTCAACTATCGGCCGA
The DNA here is from genome assembly GCF_949357685.1 of Gobio gobio. Lineage (NCBI taxonomy): Eukaryota > Metazoa > Chordata > Actinopteri > Cypriniformes > Gobionidae > Gobio > Gobio gobio. The sequence continues at coordinate 3,203,119 of NC_137107.1, forward strand.
ATTCTCCTCTCCAGTACCCTGGCATAGACTTTCCCGGGGAGGCTGAGAAGTGTGATCCCCCTATAGTTGGAACACACCCTCCGGTCCCCCTTTTTAAAAAGAGGAACCACCACCCCGGTCTGCCATCCCAGAGGCACTGTCCCCGACCGCCACGCGATGCTGCAGAGGCGTGTCAGCCAAGACAGCCCCACAACATCCATAGACTTGAGGTACTCAGGGCGGATCTCATCCACCCCCGGTGCCTTGCCACCGAGGAGTTTCTTGACCACCTCGGTGACTTCAGCTTGGGTGATGGACGAGTCCTCCTCTGAGCCCCCAGCCTCTGCTTCCTCAATGGAAGACGTGACGGCGGGATTGAGGAGATCCTCGAAGTATTCCTTCCACCGTCCGACAACATCCCCAGTTGAGGTCAACAGCCGCCCATCGCCACTGTAAACAGCGTTGGTAGGGCACTGCTTCCCCCTCCTGAGGCGCCGGACGGTTTGCCAGAATCTCTTCGAGGCCAGCCGATAGTCCTTTTCCATGGCCTCACCGAACTCCTCCCAGGCCCGAGTTTTTGCCTCCACAACCACCCGGGCTGCAGTCCGTTTAGCCTGCCGGTACCTGTCAGCTGCCTCAGGAGTCCCACAAGCCAGCCAGGCCTGATAGGACTCCTTCTTCAGCTTGACGGCATCCCTTACTTCCGGTGTCCACCACCGGGTTCGGGGATTGCCGCCTCGACAGGCACCGGAGACCTTGCGTCCACAGCTCCGAGCAGCCGCTTTGACAATCGAGGTGGAGAACATGGTCCACTCGGACTCAATATCTCCAGCCTCCCTCGGGATCCGGTCGAAGCTCTGCCGGAGGCAGGAGTTGAAGATCTCTCTGACAGGAGACTCGGCCAAACGTTCCCAGCAGACCCTCACAGTACGTTTGGGTCTACCGAGTCTATCCAGCTTCCTCCCCCGCCATCGGATCCAACTCACCACCAGGTGGTGATCAGTTGACAGCTCCGCCCCTCTCTTCACCCGAGTGTCCAAGACATACGGCCGCAGGTCAGATGAAAAGACCACGAAGTCGATCATTGACCTACGACCTAGGGTGTCCTGGTGCCATGTGCACTGATGGACACCCTTATGCTTGAACATGGTGTTCGTTATGGACAAACTGTAACTAGCACAGAAGTCCAATAACTGAAGACCACTCGGGTTCAGATCAGGGGGGCCGTTCCTCCCAATCACGCCCCTCCAGGTTTCACTGTCATTGCCCACGTGGGCGTTGAAGTTCCCCAGTAGAAAAACGGAGTCCCCAGTCGGAGCACTCTCCAGCACCCCTCCCAGGGACACCAAGAAGGTCGGGTACTCTGCACTGCTGTTTGGCCCGTAGGCACACACAACAGTGAGAGACCTATCCCCGAGCCGAAGCCGCAGGGAAACGACCCTCTCGTTCACCGGGGTAAACTCCAACACATGGCGGCAGAGCTGGGGGGCTATAAGCAAACCCACACCAGCCCGCCGCCTCTCACCATGGGCAACTCCAGAGTGGTGAAGAGTCCATCCCTTCTCGAGAAGTGTGGTTCCAGAGCCCAAGCCGTGCGTGGAGGTGATTCCGACTATCTCTAGTCGGAACCTCTCAACCTCACGCACAAGCTCAGGCTCTTTCCCCGCCAGCGAGGTGACATTCCATGTCCCAAGAGCCAGTTTCCATGTCCAGGGATCGGGTCGTCTAGGCCCCCGCCTTCGACTGCTGCCCGATTCGCTTTGCACCGGCCCCTTACGGTCCCTCCCGTGAGTGGTGGGCCCACGGGAAGGTATCCCCACGTCGCTCCTTTGGGCTGAGCCCGGCCGGACCCCGTGGGGGAAGGCCCGGCCACCAGGCGCTCGCATACGAGCCCCAACCCCAGGCCTGGCTCCAGGGTGGGGCCCCGGCTGCGCCATACCGGGCGACGTCACGGTCCTCCTTTTTTTGGCATCATAAGGGTTTTTGAACTGCTCTTAGTCTGACCCGTCACCTAGGACCTGTTTGCCTTGGGAGACCCTACCAGGGGCATATAGCCCCGGACAACGTAGCTCCTAGGGTCATTCGGGTACTCAAACCCCTCCACCACGTTAAGGTGGCAGTTCATGGAGGAGTTCACGCTGATTCATAACACTCTGAATCATGATTCAACACGCTGATTCATAACGCTCCGAATCATGATTCAACACGCTGATTCATAACGCTCCGAATCATGATTCAACACGCTGATTCATAACGCTCAAAATCATGATTCAACACGCTGATTCATAACGCTCCGAATCATGATTCAACACGCTGATTCATAACGCTCTTAATCATGATTCAACACGCTGATTCATAACGCTCCGAATCATGATTCAACACGCTGATTCATAACGCTCTGAATCATGATTCAACACGCTGATTCATAACGCTCCGAATCATGATTCAACACGCTGATTCATAACGCTCCGAATCATGATTCAACACGCTGATTCATAATGCTCTGAATCATGATTCAACATGCTGATTCATAACACGGAGGTGTTACGGGTGTGGATCGGCATGAGGGTGAGTAATAAATTACATTATTTTCATTTTTGCGTGAACCAACTCTTTAACTGCTGTTATGGGTTGTAACAGACTCAGGCCTGTTACTATGTTTACTCCTACTGAGGGTACTACTACTACACACCACCAGAGGCACTAGGGTGCGTTAGGAGGCGGTATATACCCAGGTGGGTAGTAGAGTTAGCCAGATTTGTTGGACAGAGGAAGCATGGCTTACCTGCTGTGTGGCCGCAAACTACTTTGAGTCCTGATTGGGAAACTTTGGTTTTAAGCTCAGTCAAAGTAAGGAGTATTTTCTTTTCTTTTTCTTCATTTATTCTTCATGTTTTCTGGGGTGATTGTTATTTGAGATTGGTTGTTAACTGGTTTCACTACTAATGTTTAATTTATATTTTCTGTTGTAGAAGGACTCTTTGGTGATACTAGCATTCACATCCCTTTCTGAGATTGCTTGGATTGCAATTTATTGTCTGTGTAGGTTCATTGCCTTGTGGATCTCTTGGATCTTAAGCACAAAGGATCGTAAGGAATACCTGCATGTTTATCATCGTCTACGTCTTTCATCAACTGGTATCGTGCATCTGTGGACTATTTGCTATAAGTGTTTTGTTTATCCTGAACACTGTTGGGTCCTACTTCCACAGGTGGTCTTTTTTGTATGGACATTGTGTGTGTTGGTTTTCAGTATCCATTGTCGCATAATTTTGTTTGGTTTGTTTATTTTGTTTTGTTTTGGTGTTTAGATAAAGTTGCAAGAACACTGTTTATTACCTGACTGTTTTGTGTGTTGTATACCTGGTTATATTATGTCTAAGAAGCACTAGTTTGTTGCTGATTCCCTTCCCTAAAAATCAGACTTATAGCAGCCTTTAACTTAAAGTAGTTTAGGTAGTTATAGAATGGCGCCCAAACAGGGACCAGCAAACTTGTACCTTTGCATCTATTGACCAGTGTTTATTTTCACCCAGTATGGCCGATCATATTGCTCCAGATGGGGATGGGTCTGCACCCAGATTGGATTTTGCATCAGAGCCATTCACCTTACAGAGAGAGCCTCTCAAGGAGCTGATTAGCACGTTTAGTGAACTGTACATTGACTCTGAGGAAGAGGAAGAAAGGATCAGGGATAACGTTCCTGATGACGACAACATTCTGAATGACTTCGATCTTCCACCTCCACCTCCCACAGAAACAGATGAAGCACCAGGTCATACCTTATTTACATCAGTTACAGCATTAATAAAAAGACTGACAGAAAGAATTACGTCATTGGAAGGTCGCTTAGCAGAATGCGCTCAAGGGATGAGTGATTGTGTTCCATATGCTGAATTTGAGTCTGGGTGCAAGGCGAGCGAAGACAGAATAAAATACCGTATGGAACGGGAGTGTGACAGAACTAAGAAACAGTTGGAGCTCTCCATTCGAGATCTGGGGCGGTCCATGCTTGATTGTTTGAAGAGACGTGATATTCAAGTTGATCAGAAACTCAGATCTCTTGTCCCATCCATGTCTACGCCAATTCACCGTGATCAAAGCCCTTTAGTAACACGTCCTGTTGTTAAACCCAGAGACCAAACTTATAGTCTTCAGTATAGCCACTTGCCAGTTTCCGAAAGCCAGAGCTCAATGCAACATAATCCACCCGTGAAACTCGACTTTCCTGGTTTCAGTAATAACCAGGATGAAGATCCAGTCGTATTCATTGAAAGATGCGAGGAATATTTTGCTGTTCGCCCCCTCAGTGAGGGTGAGATAATGGCTTCACTCACAGCTGTATTAAAAGGTACCGCAAAAGACTGGTGGCTGGCTGAACGGAGAAATGTTTAAGATTGGAAACAGTTTAAAGAAACTTTCTTGCTCTCATTCTTAAGTGAAGATTACGAGGAGGTTGCTGCAAGGAAATTACTTGAGAGGAAACAAGGTGCGAAGGAGAGCATCAGAGATTTTGCTTTCCAATATAGGGCCTTATGTTTGAGGTGGAAGAGTGAAATGCCTGAGAAGGAAGTGGTCCAAGCTATTCTACGAAATTGCAACCCACGTCTTGCAAGTTTGCTTAGAGGAACGGTTAAAGAAGTTGGAGAGTTGGTTAGAATTGGGACACAGATAGAAAGAGATTTCGAGGAGTCCAAGAGATATTGGAGCCTTGTTAACGTTGAGGAACAAAGGAAGAAACCTCAATCTTCTCAGGACCTTCAACGTAAACCTCCTCATGCTAATACCAGAGTAGTCCAATCCAATGTTCAATTTGATTTAAAGACAGTCACCATTCCCATCGTCTTACAAGACAGATACTTCAAGGCTATGGTTGATACTGGTAGCACCTTGTCCCTTATCCAAAAATCTTTGTGGAAACAGCTATGCAAAGAGGAACAATTCCAGTCAAGTAAAGGACAGTCGTTTCTGCTTGCCAACGGACAGCGGCAGACAGCCATTGGTAAGGTGGAATGGAGTTGTGAGATCCAGGGGCAATATATGAAAGTCATATTGTTTATCCTGAATGATGCAGACTTAACTGTACCGATCATCCTAGGTATGGATTTTCTGCTCGCTTCGGGAATAAAGTTAGATTTTCAAAAAGCACAGTACAGTTTGCCTACAAAAGAAGAGACTGCTGAAGGGAACACTTACCCATTTCTAACCAATGAATGCAATTCAACTGTGAACTTTTATCTTGCTTTGCCCACTCCTACAATATCTGAGGAAACGCTACATTCCATCTACCAACTCGCACAACAAGCCGACACGGGTGAACAGTTTAAGGGACAGCTGGAAGATTTAATGTTAGAATGGCCATCTGTTTGCACACACGAGATTGGACGGTCAAGTCTGGTAAAACACTGCATTATCACTACAAATGATGTGCCAGTAAGAAAACGTGCTTACAAGGTTTCAGTAGACAAGCAAAGATTTATTGATTTAGAAGTTAAGGACTTGTTAGCCAAAGAGATCATTCGACCATCTATTTCCCCTTGGGCTTCACCAGTGGTGGTAGTCCCAAAAAAAGATGGAAGTTCAAGACTTTGTGTGGACTACCGAGGTCTTAATGCTAAGACGTACCTAGATGCCTACCCAATGCCCCAGATCCAGGATATCTTAGAGTCGCTGCATGGAGCAGCGGTGTTTAGCACTCTGGATTTGAAAAGTGGATATTGGCAAGTGGATATGGAGAAGGACAGTATCCAGAAAACTGCTTTTGTCACATCAACAGGGCTCTATGAATTTTTACGGCTTCCTTTTGGGCTGAAAAATGCAGCTGCATCCTTTCAGAGGTTAATGGAGCATGTATTAAGAAAGCTCAAAGGCAAGTGCTGTTTCATATACATTGACGATGTGGTGGTATTTTCACAGAATGAGAAGGAACATCTTCAACACCTTAGCCAAGTTTTCCATTGCTTTCATGATGCAGGTCTCACCCTCAACCTAAAAAAATGTAATCTCATCCAGCGATCACTATCGTTTTTAGGACACATTGTTTCAGGTGATGGTATAAAAACTGATCCATCCAAAGTAGCAGCAGTCAATTCATTCGCTACACCCCAATCACTTAAGGATGTTCAACGTTTCTTAGGTTTAGCAGGCTGGTATCATCGTTTTATACCACATTTCTCTGATAAAGCTGCCCCCTTACATGCACTGAAGCAGAAAAATTCCACGTGGTTGTGGACGGAGCGATGCCAACATGCATTTGACACCATTAAAAAAGATCTGACACAAGCCCCAGTCTTGATACCACCTGACTTTGATAGACCATTCAGAGTTCAAACTGATGCCAGTGAGCTTGGTTTGGGTGCTGTACTTACACAGGAGTCAGAGGGAGAAGAGCATGTGATAGCATACTCTTCTAGACTGTTACGAGGACCCGAGAAGGCTTACTCTGTTTCAGAAAAGGAGTGTCTGGCTGTGGTATGGGCCGTCGAGAAGTGGAGGCCATATCTCGAGGGTCATCCATTTGAAGTGGTTACAGATCATGCAGCATTGACCTGGGTTTTTCAACACCCAAAGCCATCTTCACGACTAATACGCTGGACCATACGTTTACAAGGGTTTCACTTTACCGTCAAATATAGAAAAGGACAGTGTAATGTTGTACCGGATGTGTTATCCAGAACCCAATGTAATCACACCTCACCTGATATAATTGCTGTAGTGAAGGCCATAGCACTTCCCACTGACATTCCGGTGGATCTTGCTCAAATTGGCATCGCTCAACAGAATGATGTAGAACTTCAGGAGTTAATTGGTAAAGCACAGTCACAGACTGTTCAAGACGTATCTCGAGTGCATTATGTTCTACAAAATGGATTTCTATTTCGCAGCGTACCCAACGGACAGAAAGGACAGAAGTTGCAATTAGTCATTCCAGCAAGGTATCGTGAAGAATTCTTACGCTACGCACACGACAATCCACTCAGCGGTCATCTGGGAAGGTTAAAGACACTTCTTCGACTTCTAGATGTAGTGTATTGGCCTAGCTTGAGAGCGGAAGTGTGGAAACATTGTAAAGAGTGTCCTACCTGCCAAAAATACAAGCCTTCTCTCTCAAAACTCTCGGGTCACTTGCAGTCTACTCCTGTTGTTGAACCAGGGCATATGCTTGGTGTTTACTTGATGGGACCATTCCCACGAAGTACAAAACAAAATGAACACCTTCTGGTCATCGTGGATTATTGTTCCAAATGGGTAGAGTTGTTTCCCTTAAGAGCAGCAAGAGCACCGCAGATAGCAAGGATTCTGGTCGAGGAAATATTCACCAGATGGGGTACGCCAGCTTATCTAGTGTCTGACCGCGGTGCACAATTCACCTCACACCTTATCAACCTAGTATGCAAGCAGTGGGGTGTTATACAAAAATTGACAACGGCCTATCATCCACAGACAAACTTGACCGAACGTGTCAACAGGAATCTCAAAACAATGATAGCATCATATGTAGGGGACCAGCATCGTCATTGGGACAGATGGTTGCCTGAGTTTCGGTTCGCAATTAACACAGCGTGGCATGAGAGTACAGGATATACACCTGCAGAAGTAGCGCTGGGACGCAAGCTAAAAGGCCCATTGGAGAGAGCCTTGCATAGACCACCGGACCCCAATAACCCTGCCTATCCAATCCTTGAGCGCCAACAAAACCTCATCAAACTGGTAAAGGAGAACATTGAACAAGCACAGGTCAAACAGAAACGCTACTACAACCAACACCGCAAACAGACGCAGTATCAGGTGGGAGATGTAGTTTGGGTGCGGACTCATCCTATGTCCAGAGCGGATGAAGGGTTTATGGCAAAACTTTCTGCAAAGTGGAAGGGCCCTGCAGAAATTGTTAAGTGTCTCGGACCTGTAAATTATTCTGTTTCTTTTTTCAATGATGTTCATAATATTGAAACTTACCATGTACAAAATTTAAAGACTTGTCATGGTTATGACAAGCTTTCTTCTGAAGGGGGGGGGTATGTAACAGACTCAGGCCTGTTACTATGTTTACTCCTACTGAGGGTACTACTACTACACACCACCAGAGGCACTAGGGTGCGTTAGGAGGCGGTATATACCCAGGTGGGTAGTAGAGTTAGCCAGATTTGTTGGACAGAGGAAGCATGGCTTACCTGCTGTGTGGCCGCAAAGTACTTTGAGTCCTGATTGGGAAACTTTGGTTTTAAGCTCAGTCAAAGTAAGGAGTATTTTCTTTTCTTTTTCTTCATTTATTCTTCATGTTTTCTGGGGTGATTGTTATTTGAGATTGGTTGTTAACTGGTTTCACTACTAATGTTTAGTTTATATTTTCTGTTGTAGAAGGACTCTTTGGTGATACTAGCATTCACATCCCTTTCTGAGATTGCTTGGATTGCAATTTATTGTCTGTGTAGGTTCATTGCCTTGTGGATCTCTTGGATCTTAAGCACAAAGGATCGTAAGGAATACCTGCACGTTTATCATCGTCTACGTCTTTCATCAACTGGTATCGTGCATCTGTGGACTATTTGCTATAAGTGTTTTGTTTATCCTGAACACTGTTGGGTCCTACTTCCACAGGTGGTCTTTTTTGTATGGACATTGTGTGTGTTGGTTTTCAGTATCCATTGTCGCATAATTTTGTTTGGTTTGTTTATTTTGTTTTGTTTTGGTGTTTAGATAAAGTTGCAAGAACACTGTTTATTACCTGACTGTTTTGTGTGTTGTATACCTGGTTATATTATGTCTAAGAAGCACTAGTTTGTTGCTGATTCCCTTCCCTAAAAATCAGACTTATAGCAGCCTTTAACTTAAAGTAGTTTAGGTAGTTATAGGGTGTTGGGTTCTGACAGTGGAGGGGGGCCGGGTAGATTGGAGGGGGATTGGTTTCTGTGCCAGGGGGCTGTTGGTTGTGTTCCCCAGCATAGCTCCCAGACATAGTGTGATGTGTACCTAAAATCCCATAAAACAGAGATTATTATTATTATTTTTATTATTATTATTGTTGTTCATATTCTTAATATTATTGTTGTTGTTGTTGTTGTTATTGTTACTATTACTATTATTACTGCTACTGCTACTACCACTAATACTACTACACTATTATTATTACTATTATAACAGCTTTTACTACAACTATTATTATTATGATTGTTTTAAATTGTTTTGATATCTATTTATCACTCAGTGAGTTCGTATCTATATCTTTCTTTTAGTAAATATTGATGTCACTAATAACAAATCACATTAGATTAATCTATTGCTTAAATGTATTACTATACTATAAAACCCTATACATGTGTATATTTTGCTGTTTTATTCTTTTAAAGGAGCTGTATGTAGGACTGTGGCCAAAACTGGTACTGCAATCACTTTCAAATTACTGTTGAGGGGTGTCTCCCCTCTCCCCCTCCCCCTGACTCGAGGTTGCCAGATAGGCTGCAGATCCTGCAGGAACGTAGGCTGCTACGAGGAGCTTTCAATGGCAAGTGACGAGTCGTACACAGTAAGTTTTTTTTCTTTCTGTTAATTATGTTTATGCTTCAAGAGCGATGTTTTGTGAAGTAATTATGAATCGCAAAAATTTACTAATGGCGATTAGCCAAATATAATCGTAAACGCCCGTATGTGACAGTACATTCCCACATGAAAAAATACTATAGTATATTATAGTAAAATTACAGCAAAGCTAAATAACATTAGCAATGGTCATACAGGTCAACTTGCAGCATGTTTTGTCCACTATATATGCGAAGAACGAATTAGGAATAATTTTTACTGAGCGTTAGGCTACTGTCTCAAATACGTTTTCACATTGCCATAATAGGCGTGCTAATGTTGTTTTCCTCAGCGTCCCAGCATAATGACAGAGAAACGGGCTCTGATAATGCATTACTAATGTTAGCAATGACGACTTGCCGTTTTTATTTAACAAACAATTCCTTAACGTTACCTTTTCAATTCAATGACCCACCTCCTCCATCTGCGCTAACCTAACGTTACTTTGCACGAACATGCATAACTTTGTTCGACTGTCATGAATATTTGAAATGTCCATTTACATTAAGTACAAGTTAGCCAAACATAGATGAACCTTACCTGTCCAGGAGAAAATTAGCAACGTTGGCATCAGTCTTCAAATTATTCTCCGTTTTCAGCCGTCTCCATCTTTCAAAGGCATCTCTTATACAAATCCTTGTTTTATTTCGGACACTGCCACGACGTTTTTCTGATTCATAACGAGGTCGTTTAGGTTTCATAAAGTTAGACATTGTTTATCCAAAAAGTTTGTAGCTGCAGCTGTGGTAACTAGAGCAGAGCTGGCAACCCGAATGCAGAAACACTACTGACTTTGTGATTGGTAGATAGGCGGAGGGTGGCGCTTCAGGCCAAAACACAACATGTCAACATCAACATCAGTTGAGGGCTGCAACTTCACTTTTAAAATGACAATATCTTGGCCGGACAACCGTTGTCAGTGATATAAGTATTTGAAATTAACATGATTTCTTAATGTCTAGTGACATATCAGGGCCATTTTATGATTAATTGAAATACATTTCTTACATACAGTTCCTTTAATATATACTTTTCCTTTTCTTCTTTTTTTATCTCCCCCTTAGTGTGTATATTTATGTGATTTGTCTCTTACTTTGTATAAGCAGCTTTGTTCTTAATAAAAATAAAAAACCTCCTGTTTCAGAAGCCACTTTAAGCCAGTTAAATAAGGACAGTAGCCACCTTGTCAGAACAGACCTATGAAAATGAAAGTATTCTGTCGTAAGAATCTGCTTTATAATGTGACCAACCTTGTGACCTCCTCTTTGCATCCTGTTTAAATGGACACAATCTTCATACAATGTGAATTGAAATGTAAATTGTACGAGCAGTGGTGGGCAGATTTAGTGAAAACAGCCTTTGGCTATTTGGATTTAGTGTAAATAGACACTAAGCACTAGACACGTCTTTTTCTAGGAGTATGAAAATATCATAAATGAAAAGTCCCAACAAGTATTACACATAGCGGGAAAACCGGTTAAACAAGCAGGATCATTGATATTTTTAGTACACAAAGATAGTTCTGGTTCACAACATCCCCAGGTTAAAAACACATCCCAAGGCATTGTGTCTGCTCATAATTGTGTGGAAAGACGCCTCTATACTGCTCTGTACTGCTTGAAGGAATCATACAAAGACAATACTTCAGAACAGACAAGAAGAGCAAAAACAAGAGTAAGTAAAACAGAACCAAGAATTTTAGTATAAAAATACATTTTGATATTCGGATCTGATATTCAATGAATTATTAACAGCTGATTTTACTTAAGTTTATGCTCTTGACATGGTTGTAGTTTCTCACTGTAATGTTGCTGTTGTAATGTATTTATTTTTCATTGAATCATTTTCTTACAAAGACTGTTCTTATGTATTTGGGTTGACATTTTCACTGTCACGCAATATAAAAAAATATATAAATAATATTGTCATCATTTAAAATGCAGTAAATGGTTAAACATTTCTTTATCTTGTTGATTTTTTGTCTTGATCTAAAAACTTTAGATTTGTTACATTTTTAGCCAAATCTCAAAATTGTCCTCTGGTGTGATGGTCTCTAAGCATAGTTCAATTAATTACAACTTTTTTAAATTAAGAAAAGCATAACATTGTTAATAAATAGCTCAAGCATAATTTTACAAGTGTCTATTTTAGTAAATGGCAAACTTTTTTTTCATCCATATATTTCTAAAAGTATCTTGATACATTTTGTCCTAGTAAACCATGTCCTCCGGTATGACACCATATCCTGATTTTAAATCTGGCGATTTCAGTTGAATTAGTTAAAGGACCCCATTCAGGGTCAAATTCCTGAAGCACCCTGAGAAACCCATGACATGTGCACACTGTTAGTTTTTGTCTAAGAAATTTTTGGAACCACTGTAAAAGTGTTAAGTTTTGTTGTCCTTTGGAGTGATACCTCTAATTTTTTATTAAATATGTATATTAAACTACATAATCATGGAAAATTATACAGATCTGTCTTGCTAACTGCTAATGCTAATTAGCTATAAACAGCAAGTTCATTATCTGACTCAAAAAGCTGAAACAGAAACCAAAGATGTCACACAAGAGGACAAGGCCTCTTTAAAAAGCGTTTTAAATCATTAAATAAGATTTACTCAACTCCCTTCTGATCTTTTTTCAGTGTTCTTAAATGCAATAATTTGTAATAAATAAACTGTTTTGCAGAAAATTTGTACTGTAATAAAGTATAAAATGTGATATTCTTTGTTTCTGAGACAGAAGGAATTGTGGGAGGGAGAGGACAGAAGTATAGAGAGATAGAGCTAATATGAACAGTGGTTCACGCAGAAGGGAGGAGATCCTAAGAGATTGATGCAAAGTAAATAAGGATCGAAATTATGCCTTTAACTCTGTCTTCTTTGCCGCATTCAAACACATTATTGTAATACCCCTCACTTTCTTTAATGCAATAACTACCATTTCTGTCCTTTAGTGTGATATATATTGTCCTCTGGTGACACATAAAAGAGGAAATGATGTTTAATAATAAATCAGATGTTAAATTAAAAAAAAAAAAGTTAATAAATAGCGTTAAAATTATTTTATTATCCATTTGGTGAGAATGTAATGTTAAAATACAGAAACAGAGTTTGGGTTAAAACTGCGATTAAAGTAATTCATAAAATGATGCGTGCAATAAGAACGTTTCATACAATTATAAATGCTGGAGTAATGTAGCTATACTGAATTTGTCATTTGTTTATGAGTATAGAGTTTGTACATTACCTGTATTTATGTTAAGGGGGTGTAATGTGATACTTTAATGTTATTTGATATACTTACCTCTGGTAAGAGTGAGTGTTAAACATGTTTAAGTTTATTGTGTTATAGTGTGTATGGGTTTAGAGGTTAAGAAGGTAACCTCTGTTAAAGATAGTGTGTCCAGTCACTTTGAGGCATTATTTTGATAGCCTGGCTCCGCCCTCCTACGTACTTCCGCTCAATTTTAATTTTCCTTCAGTAGTCCGTCTGGGATTGCGGTATATTTAAACTATACATTTTAGCCGGTCCAATCAGCGAACAGAGGGCGTGGCTGAGAGCGATGATGTTGATGTCGTGCGCTAGTTTGAGTTGTAGTTCAGTAATGGTGGCGGAGAAAGATGCGAGTGAAGCCGTTCGGTCCGTTGTGGCACCGCTGCCGAATATCCAGAAGTTAAAGGGGTGATGAACTGAGAAATCAACTTTCCCTTGAGCTTTTGATATATAAAAGGTTGTGGTAATATAAGAATATCCTGTAAGTTTCAGAGCTGAAAACTTCCCTGTTAGTCAAAGAAAAGCTTTTATTGACACCAGGCCCAGAAAATGAGAGATCTCAGTATATGCGGATCTCTTACATAATAGGACCTAGACTCCGCCTCTACAGATAAATATGCTTTTGTAGCCCTGCCCACCGACTCGTGAGCTAAGGATTGTCCCTGCACAAGCTTCCTTCTGAACACACACTTATGTGAGTAGGCTAAAACATGTTTTTTTATATGTGTTAGTTTTGCATAACATTACAGATCGTTTGACATCTATTGATTACATACCCTAGACTGCTGTCACAGGGTGGAGAAGGTGTTGTTGAATTGGTTCACTCGTGATCGGCTTGTAACGTTATGAGCCAGGCGCGAGTGTGTGTGTCTCCGCGTCTGCGCGCGTGTGTGTCTCTCCGCGTCTGCACGTCGCGAATGAGTGAATGAGTGTGTGTGTGTGTCCGTGCGAGTGAGTGTGTGTCCGCCTGCCCGCGCGAGTGAGTGAGTGTGTGTATGTCCGCGAGAGTGTGTGTGTGTGATGTAATCATTGTGTTTGTTTGATATTTTGCGAGTTCTCTGAGCATTTCCCCAGACGATTCCTGGGACTGACGGTAGCTGAAGCTCATTAAATATGCAAATCTTATCCAATCCAAGCGTGGGCGTTAACTTCAAAGTCTTCAGTGCGGCACGCCCATCAAAACCGAGCATTTTTCAGAGAGCCTCAAAACCAAGGCAGAAAATAGCCTATTACTTATTCATTATGATGTTTTTGAATGCAACACACACACACAAACGTCACAAGTTGACCTCAGACAACAGTATAAAAAAATAAAAAAGGCAGTTCATGACCCTTTTAATGCCGGAACAAGAACAATCTTTGCTGAGTTTTGTTGGTGGCCATGATGTTGTGGCCCTCCTCCCTGGTAAAAGTTTGATTTTCCAGCTCGCTCCGTTAGTGGTGATATGTCACGACCAAACGTTAGCGATTGGTTATGGCAGATCCAATAGCTTTAAATTTCAACACAGTACCCGCCTTCAATGAAGTAAACGCTTGTCAATGGAGAGTGGCCAGACTCTCTGTACAAAAGATATGTACGACAGTCTGATAGGACCAGCCTATTATTTTGATACTGGGTTAAGAATCCTAACACTAGTAGAGTGAAAAGGGCGTTCAGTATGTAATGAGTGAGTTCTGGTGTACACAATATGGAGAGTGTGCCCGATCTAATCTGCCTTTTTCATATTTCATACAGAAATAAATGTGTTGCACCAACACCCGTTCTTAAAAAGGGTAACATATGTAAATGTAATGTCTGTTCTTTACTTGTAGGATATGAAATAATTTAGATATTTTCTTGTTCATTGAAGGGGACCTGTCCATCTTTAAACATCTCGAGGGAAGCAGTCAAACATCATCAGTCAAGCTGATTGTGTGAAAGTGTGAGCCTCAGAAGATGCCTGGAACGCAAGCATTTTTTAAAACATTTAAAACTGGACTGGCCAAATCTGCTGTTTTCACCTCTCTTTCAATGAGTCTTTTGTTAGTTCCATTGGAAGGGCTGTTTGATGGCCATTTTACATGCCCATGCAAAGTTGAGCTGAATGCAAAAGTATCAAACTGTACCTTTGCTGCACCTTTTCTTTTCTCTTTTGCTTTAATGTTTTTAGTTTTACAGCCAGTTAAACCCATACCTAAAGATCAACTTTGCAATTACTTTGCAAATCTTTTCAAAGATTTCATACTTTGCCTGATTCCACCTATTGTGTGGATCATTCTTCTGCTCCTTGATGGTAATTATATTGCCTGTCGGGACACAGACTGGGATGGCATGTATGTTTCTGAGGATGAGCATCATGTGAAATGGTGTAAACCCACTGAATCAATCCCAGGAAGAAATGAGACTGAACTACGAGATCTGACTTTGAGCTTTGTTGCCAGTTCACAGGTATGGCTTATGGATTTTTTTTAATTCAGCGATGTTGTAGGTCATGTTAAAAATCATAAGACAAAGACCTTTTCAAAAAGATAAATAAGTAAATTATTATTATTATTTATAATTTTAATTTTATTTTTTGTTCAGGGGGGGGGGGGGGGGGGTAATGCTATTTCATGCATTCTGAGTTTTTTACACTATTAAAGACTTGGATTCCCATGCTAAACATGGCAAAAGTTTAAAAAAATAAGTTGGTTGTCTGATGGAGTTTTTCTGTACCAAAAATACTCCTTCTGGTTTCTCACAACTAAATGATTTGAGCTAAATTAATTATTTCATATTACACCTAGGGGACGAGTCTGACGTGCAAAACCGTTCTCCTTGCTACTGCTAAGTCACATGCAGTAGTCCATAAATCAAATCATGTCCTCATAAACGATGAGTAAATTCACACAAATGTTGTAAAACTCGCACATGATATGGTGTTCTAAAAAAAAAAAAAACGTTTTCCCCATTCCCCATTACACAAGCCGCTAAGCAAATACAGTTACAGTTACAGTACACACCACATGGAGACGTCCAGCTGTAGTCGTTGTTGCTGCTGCTCCCGTTCAGTTTCAGCCTCTGGATCTGATTCTGGATCAAATATGTATGGCTGAATCTGATTGATAGCCATCGTTTATTTAGGATAACGTTTTTTCCACGTTTCAGGATGTCACAGCTTTCAGATGCTCTCAACGCAATAGCTGCGCGCCCTCGTCATTCTTTAGCTCCGTCCACACAATACGCCTCCAGTCGCTCGGTTTTATTCAGAAAGACTTGGTACAGCGTATCTTTCTTTTATAAATACGATAAAACTAAAGACTTTTTGGAGATATTTGGACACTAAATTTTTCAACTAAACATCGAAATACATCTAAATAATAAACTAAATTAACCATTTAAACTAAATTACTGATCAAATTATTGATCTAAAGCCCACACTGTCACTGTATGATACTTGAAATTTTTCCAGAATGGCTATACAGCTGAATAAAATTATGCTGCATTATTTTCCTGTTTAACACTGTAAAGCTGCTTTGAAACAATCTACATTGTTAAAAGCGCTATATAAATAAAGTTGAAGTGAAGTGAAGTGAAGATATGAAGGATGCAATACTACTCTATAGGCACTCAAGATTGACATAAGATTGACATGAGATGGACAGAAACTGTGTGTGATAGCCCCTTTTAAGGTTGTTATACAGTGGCAACATTCAATGTGATCTTATTAGTATGAGTAGTTCCTGAAGACTGACTAACATGAGTATTTATGGCTTCACATGGGTTTACAAATAATTATTTAATATATTTTAGGTCTGACATTTAAAGTAAAACCTTGTAACCTGTAATTATATTCTAGCAGACATTTTGAGTTTTGTGGTTAAACAACACACAATATATGCTGCCCAGCTTCATAAAGATGCAAGGCTGGACTTGGGGCTAATTTTGATTTGATTTATTAGACAACATAATAGTGAAAATACACTCATTTGTAAGGGATAGCACAATAACGTTTAAACAAAACTTGTTTCCATTGTGGTCCTTGCTGTAGAGCACAACTTCACTCCTGGTGACAGGTTATAAAGAAATTGCACACTATTATGATTACAACACAACATTACAAACACACATTTCCAAAATGTATATCACGATTAATCAATTAATCGTCCACCCAAATTCATCATTAATGCAACCTATCTAATAGACAACTTTTAACTTTCATACTAAATCCAACCATATTTGACATACTCTTCACATCTAGAGGCAACTTACTCAACTCTTGGGCCCCTGAGTATTCAAAAGTCCTACGACCGGACATGTCATAAATGACATAATGTGATATCCATTAGACTCTGCCAAGTATTATAACAATGTTTCTCACACACCCTAGAACAATACATATTAAAGTATGTAGGAGCTCTTTTATTAATTATTTTCACAATTCACTTGTGTGAGTGCCCGTGATCACCACCAGACTGTACTCCAACCCGGAATGTCATTCTATCATAGACTACATTACCCATAATCCTTTGCCCGGACTCATTAGCACTCACTGTTTACACTCATTACCCCATTACCCCAGCCTATATAAACCATGTTCACTCTGTCATTCACTGCGAAGTCTTGTTTGTTGTAAACTGCATTTCTGAGCGTTTTCCCTGGTTTCATGTCTCTGGTTTTGGATTTCTTGCCTGTTCCGTGGATTACCTCCTCTCTCCTGTCTTGTTTGCTGTATTGGACTGATTACCTGTTATGACCTCTTGCCTGTTTGTTGACTACAAGTAGTGATGGCCAAATGAAGCGTTTCGAAGCATTATTGCTTTCTGATACAATTGTGTCGAAAATGGTTCATTACTCGAAGCTTCATTCAGTTAGAAATTGCAGCACCATCTCCTGGTGAAGTAAATGTAATGCAACAAAGCTGACAACCATAAAATGCAAGAAGGCTTATATGTTAACGCCCCGTTTATTACGTGTTTACCGAGGCGATCAAAGCTGAAACAGTGTTAGTGCTGTGAAACTCATTTATGTAGGTGAATTTTACAGATACTGATGAATTTCATGTGTTCACCTTGATAATAAAACATTAAGCATGATGTGTGTGTGTGTGTGTGTGTGTGTGTGTGTGTGTGTGTGTGTGTGTGTGTGTGTGTGTGTGTGTGTGTGTGTGTGTGTGTGTGTGTGTGTGTGTAATTATTTCTTTAGACAAGGACAGAAGATCAGACCAGCTTAAAAAAAAGTTGGAAACCAGAAATTCTAATGGTTTCTATTAAAATAGAACTCAGAACTCAGTATAACTTGTTAACTTGTGGGACTGATATTTTTGTATGTTGAAAAGGACGTGCTTGTGTAACTGGTTGTACTTGTATAATGTAGCAGAGGATTTTTGAAGTTTCTGTCTTTGATGCGTGTTTTTATGTAACAATGTTCATATGTTCTCTAATTAATAATAATAATAAAAAAATTATTTAAAAATGTGGCACAGGGTGACACTGAAATAAACTCAATCCACTCTCCTCAACAATAACGCCAATCCAAACACTACTACTACAACCCACGGTGTTGCCATGGTTTGGCTTCACTTTTATAAGAAATTCAGCCGCCAGGGTTCAAACCTGTCAACACTGGATTGGGCTGTCAAAGCAGTCAGGTGGTTCACTACAGGAATAAACCAGTGTGTTTGCTTCAGAAGTCTTTTTCACGTGACTAGTGACCAAGGGGCGAAATTGTCAATCACACATTGGGGGGGACAGCTGTGGGACTTTTTGTGGTGGCGCATGCACACATTTTTTTAATCAAAATAAAATAAAAGTCAGAGTTTGAATGTTTGTAATTGTGTAACACAACAAGGAATTTCCTTACATCTGATCGTCAAACCAACGTAGCGCCAACGTTCGGGAATCCATGAAATGCACACTTAAGCCCCTTTTTGAGCACTACGCCGAGACCTAAAGCACGATCAATGTAGAATTCAACAGCTGAGATACGCGCGTCTTCCTCTGATTGTAAACAAATCGCTTCTGGGTCATGTGTCCGAGCGCCGGATCTGCTCATATTCTCACGCATGCGTCGTGGAGACACACACGGAAGACAAGAACAAGTTGGATAAAGGTGTTATTTTGATTTTTTTTTGCGCACAAAAACTATTGTCGTCGCATCGTAAAATTATTGTAGAGTCACTGTGGTGAGATGGACTTTGTAACAACGTTTTTAGTGCCTTTTATGGGTCTTGTGAGTGTAAATGTACTGAATACCAATGGAGGCCTATCTGAAGCCTTTCTCAGCATCAGCTTTACACTAAAATATCTTCATTTGTGTCTGAAGATGAACGGAGGTCTGACGGGTGTCCAACCACATGAGGGTGAGGAATTAATGACAGAATTTTCATTTTTGGGTGAACTAACCCTTTAAATGGGATCAATAAATTAAATTAGAAGACAACACTGGCTGTTACCAGTCAAATTAAATAATTTACAACTTAAAAATTACAACTGCATTAAATAATGTTATGAGATTGTTTTAAATATTTTTTGAATATACAAATAAGAAATGTTGGAAAGATGAAACTAGACCACCAGTAGGTGGCAGCAGGTGACCGTCTTAATGAGTGAATCATTGAGTCGATTCGTTCAAACGCTGATTCATTCAAGAATTAGGCAGTCGTTTACGAATAGTTCATTGAATCTTTGATTCTATCGATTCATTCAAACGCTGAATCATTCACTAACACGCTGTTGCTGTGACACGCGTTCTGCTGTGATCTTTTGGAACTATTTTCGCTGCTGAAATAGAACAAAAACACTCTATATTGCATCAAAATCCGAGTGACGTAATGTTAATAATTGTTTATGGAACTGTCATTTGAAATCAGTGTCATTTTCAGTCGTGATGTTATTCAGGAAAACAGCACTCTTGGTAATGTGACGTTGCAACTGTATCATGTTATAAATATAAATAAACTCCGCATTTCTACATGTTTACTGCAGTGTGTTAACTGAGTTTCTCTCTGTGAGCGGTCCACATTTGTTTCGATTTCTACTCGAGAGGCTGCGCGAGCGTCAACAGTGCAACGTTACCATCAATTCATTATACATTATTATCATTCACTGTCAATCGCCACTTACAGTAA
Organism: Gobio gobio; assembly: GCF_949357685.1. Taxonomy (NCBI): domain Eukaryota; kingdom Metazoa; phylum Chordata; class Actinopteri; order Cypriniformes; family Gobionidae; genus Gobio; species Gobio gobio. Next base: position 3,223,038 of record NC_137107.1, read on the forward strand.
TGAATGCAGAATCATTCTTGCATTTGGGTGATTCCCTAGTTATTTTTGTTAATGGTGTTTTATCAGGCTACTTGTCCGTCGGGCAAGTAAAATTCTCTTTCACTTGCCCCTTCAAAAAATCCCATGAATTTTTCACCCTTTGAACTGTCCCAATTAAATAAGAGTCCAACCGGGCTATGACCATACTTGAAAAACCCACAACACTTAATTTGGCTAGAGCAGTATTGAATGGTTCACTGTGCCAAAAGCTTTTTGAAGATCCAAGGGTACCATTCCACACATTTTTATTTTGTCACTTATTGAGCAGTAGGCTAGCTGGAGCCATTTACCTCCAGTCTTTCTGCTGAGCTAGGCTAGCGGTGGGTGCGTCAGACAGAGTTATGGCACGCACAGAGATGAGAATGGGATGTATGGACTTATCTAAAGCAAGGAAAACACCAAACCGACGCCGACCAACTAGTGGATACGAAAGCAGACTGCGAAGTTGGCTCACGTCTGCAGCATCTGGGTCCAAAGTTGCCTTGACACACCAAGCAGACGCTCGACATCCGACGGCCTAGTAGCACGTCCGTTCTGTGCCTGCGTAAGAGTAAATAGCTTTCCGTACCAGCTGGTGGCAGTCGTCTGTTTCTCGTTATTCAAATCGGGAAACCAGAAGAGCTACAGGGATATAAACAAAACATCTCATAATCTCGCTCACCACAGACGGTCACTTCTGTTTTTTTTCTTGTGCACTGATTCGCTTGCTGAACAGCCAATCAGAATGATCAGATGGCCCGACTGACCAACAAGCGCCGACACCGATTCAACATGTCGAATCAGCTGAAAAATAGCCGACGAGGACCAACATCAGCCAACGGTGCGGAACACACCGAGAAAACTCGGGGATGCGGTGAATAAACTAGAGTCCCAAAAAGTCAGTGTGTTCCTTTAAATAAAGTAAAGTAGTTTCTACTCTAAATTTTCGAAGAATCGAGACTGGATGGTAATTATCGGGATCATATCGATTACCTTTCTTGTACAATTGAATGATCTTTGCTATTTTCATGTCAGATGGGACAATACTCCTTTCTAGAGAAAGATTCACAATAAATGCATTAATTGGAGCATATCTGCAGCATCTTTTAAAAATCTCGCTGTAATACCATCTAGCCCAGTTGACATGGACACCTGAAGTTCTTCTAACATTTTAATAATTTCCTCTAATGCAACTTTAGTAAAAACAAAAGAGTTAGACAATATCCCTTAAAAAAAAGAAATCTCTTTAAACAAAATCTATTCCATAAAATCCCCTAGACAAAGGGAGTTTATGCAATAAGCTCTTTGTAATTGTTGAAAAGAAAAGATAAAATGTATTAGCAACTTTACTTTTATCAAATTCAATCTTACCATCAACACCTAATTTTGAACCTTCAATTTACCAATCGATTGAAACCTATTCAGCACTTTCCAAAAAGATTTTGTATCTTCCTTATTAATCTGAATTCGTTCTTTTATAAAATTACTTTTAGCCACCTTTTATAGTAACAACGGTAATTATTACATTTATAAAATTCTTTAATTCTAAGCTATTATTCTGAAGTTTTACCATCTCAATTATTTACAATAATGCATGGACCTAATTTGACATAATGATTTTATCGCTATTAATCGCATTAGACATGAAAGTCTTTGTTTACATAATATACATATATACATTATACATTATACACACACACACACACACACACACACACACACACACACACACAATTAATAGATATATATAGAATAACTATGAATATGAAATCGCCCTGTATCGAGACATTTAACTCTACATTGCTTCACTGGTTATCCATTTGTTAAGTCGTGACGTAAGGAACGCTGTTTCTGGGTCCAAGCCTCAACTCGTTTCACTTGAGAATGCCATCGACGGCCGTTTATGAGCACTATTTATTCATATTAAACATCAAACATTTTAAAAAGTTAAACATTTTAAATACTTACAGTCTACACAACAGTCTCTGTGCACACAGTGTCGCAAACATTCATATTTTAACGATTTATAAAAGATGAATCACTGTCTAGCCGTCTGGAATTTTGGTATAGAGATAAAGGTTATGATTATATATTTTTTGTAGTATTACACCACATTGTGTATGTACGTATACAGCACCATTTGTTGTTTTTCTTGTGGTATGAGATAGAGCGTTTGAACCCGGAAGCGCTGCCGTGTGATGTCAAGACTTAACAACCGGATAATATCCCTGTAAAAAGTGGTCACTTTGGATAAAAGTATCTTCTGAATGTCAGCCGACTATAAAATTGATGTTAAAATTGGATCATTTACTGACTGATTGTTTTTATTTCCCCAGGAAAATGGTTGTGTTGTGTTTTTGGTTTTAAGCTCTGTTTTGATAGTCACTGCAATCCTCAATGGCTGCCTTTGCTGCAGCTGCTGCTGCCACCGCCGCTGCAGCCGCCGCTGCTGCCGCCGCTACTGCTGCCACTGCTGTTTCCACCGCTGCTTCAGTGATGGACAAACAATTGAACTGACTGAGGATCAAGAGTAAACTTCTTCCAAAGAACAAGACACCACTCAAAGTTTCAAAATTATAACCTTTAATGTACATGCATTTAGGCTCACATGATTGTTCATTCTTTTTTTTTTTCTTGCATGTTTTTCTGTATTTTTTTAAGTAATCTTTTAGTGGTCTTTTGAAAATTTAAGACGATAAAGCAGTGGTGCATGCATACATAGGCTGATTTGGATGTACACAAATACAGTGTCTTTACAATGTACCCCAATATTTTGAATATTCCCTGTGTTTAGTGCTCTTGTCCATGTCTTAATCACTGAGATTTGTACTTGATAAATTGTACAAAAAAGATACATCTGGTTTGCTTGTAGTCTCTTGAAATAACTATATATTCAATTAAAATGGCTCTCCCTGCTGCATTAATTTGAATGTATAATTAAATGTATGTTATTTTAATAAATAATTAAACACACACACACACACACATTCAGTATCATCTATTTTAAAGCATTTTAGTTTTGAATAACTGCAACCCTTACATTTCTTGCTGAAGCGTTTCCTATTACTTGTTTCCAGTTTTGGCGTTTAACAGGAATGAATAATACACATACAACTGTTCAAAAGAGAAAAGAAAACCAAGAATGAGAGTAAGTAGAAACATGATATCCACATTTTTTTTGTCAGTGGTACAGTTTGTGTTTCTGTGTATGCGCTGTATAAATTAATTGAGTTCCCTTTCAGTCGGTCATGTTCGACGTACATCAGAAGTGAAATGACGAATTGGGATATCTCATGAGAGATATTAGGATTCGATTAGGAGCCTGTGTTGCTGTGTCTCTGGAGAATGTGACTTCAAGAGAGTTTCTTCGTGTTGCATTTGCTGCATCTCGTGTTTGTGCGTTCAGCACGCAGAGGCAGCATTTGTGGATAGTTTATGTTCTCACTATGGGAACATGACTATAGCGGTGTTGCAGCCCAGGCTTGCCTACCTCGGTTCTCGAGGCCAAGCACCCGCCCCTATGCCCTGGTCTAATGCTCCCTCTTGTTTACACCAGGGGAGAGTTACTTCGGCAAATAGGCTGGGGGGACCTATGGTTTACATTTAGGGCTTAGAGTAATGTTGCCTGAGCCAGATCCCAAATTGGCAGCTATATGCTTTCCCGAGGAACCATGGTTCCACCCGAAAGACTCAGGAGGCGAGAAAAACATTTGTATAGGATTTATTTACAGTTTGTATACAATGAGTATCGAATAGATGAAATGCTAAAGTTCTTTGGCCCATCCATAGTCCACATCCGGAGGGTGGCGGATGTTTGCAGTTCCTGCCTGAAGATGAAGGCAGGAGCGGAGCCTGCCCCTAAAAGAACTGATAAATCAAAAGATACCTACCTGTTGGAAGATTCTTTGGATAAAGTACCTAAAATATTTGCAAGGAAAATAGATTATATTATTAGAATATGGACATTGAACATGCAATAGATATGGATATTGACATGTTAAATCAATAAACAGAAATAATTGTTAGGCTACTGCCTAAAGTATGGGAAGGAAGCCGTGAAGGCAGAGTGAAATATCTGTCACAGTTTTTTATAATTTACATTTACACTTACAATTTACAATTTGGCCTGTGTGCAATCGAATGCTGTGCGCTGTGAATTTGCAGTTTTTTTTTGGATTCCTCTGTTGGAGTCTTATTCATCTGTCAGTCAAACTATTCAATTCTAAAGCAGAGAACCTATTGCAAAGCACTCAATGTTTTTCTTCAGGTTGAATAACTTAATTTTTTCTTCAAGGAACAGATCATCATCTCTGATAAGAACTCTAAGATTTCTTGTGTTAAAAAAAAAAAAAAAAAAAAAAAAATATATATATATATATATAATATTAAGGTAACACTGTACAATAAGGTTCATTAGTTAACATTAGTTAACAACATTAGTTAACATTAACTAATAATGAGCTGCACTTTTAAAGCATTTATTAATCTTTGTTAATGTTAATTTCAACATTAACTAATGCATTATTAAAATCTTGTTAACATTAGTTAATGCATTGTGAACTAATATGAACAAACCATGAACAGCTGTATTTTTTTTTAAAACAGATGAGCTAATGCTGAACAGAGGTGTTGTTCATGGTTAGTTCATGTTAACTAATGCATTAAATAATGTTAACTAATACAACCTTGTTGTAAAGTGTTACCAATATTCATTTGAGAGTAGTTTGCATTTGGGGAATAAAGTACAACAAAAAAGGAAAGAATGTTTGCTTAAGTTTATAAATAACTTTATTTGATCTAAGTGGTAAACCCTCATTTGTGGCTAATCTAAAAACAAAAAGAGAAAAGTTATAACATAGAGATGAAGGCCACGATAGTCCACATGGAGACAAAGACCACATAGAGATGAAGGCTATGATAGGCCACAGACAAATTCATGAAAGGCTATAGAGACTAACGAAAACAGGATCGATGAGTAGTTGCTGAGCATTTGAGTTATTTTGAGTCAGATCTTGCTTGTAACTAGAATGCTGAGTATGATCATGTACACAGCACCTTGATAGAGGATGCCGACTCCACACATTGAGCTGTGTTCGTAGCAGCATCAATCCAAAAGAATGTCCTATGCATAGATAAGTTGGAGAACAGCAGTTCTTTGCATCTGCAGTTAGGAAGATTCTAAACCATTGGGCGTGACTCCCGCTCACAGCTTTATAGAAACTCTGCCGATAGATCTCCATATAACCGTCAGAACCTGCCGAGAGAACAAACAAGAACAGCATGACAGATAAGTAAAAGATGCCCTTGCAGAAGGATAAAAATGTTTTATGTGATAATGCTTTACTAAATAACCATAGCTAGCTATTGAACCCTGCAAAGCTACCAACCTTTGAAAAAAATAATCAATGCGAGTGTCATCATTTGATACCTTAAGCCAGGTTCATACTGAGCAATTTTGGCCATGATGTGGCAGTCTGAGACAAATAATTGCAATCACAAAAGATTCCTTTGACCCTGAATCTGATGTCTTTGATAGAGTTTGACATGCTCACCACAGCCGATTAATAACTGTTGTGAAACATAAATTCACTGAATGTGAATGGGTTGATGTAAAACTCTGGACATGTTTTCTTGTGTGTGTCCAGTTTTTTTTTTGGAATGAACATTGTCGTGTTCATGTGCATACAGTCTGAAAATCATCAATAACGATAACTATTATTAAGTCACACGTGTGTCAGCTTTATTGAAGAGAAAAAGCTCGCTGCGAGCGGGTCCTTGTCATTTGGCCCGGGAATCAATAAGCATGTGCAGACTGCGAGTCAATAGTCAATGCTATATTTGGTACCAGCTGATAGGCAGCCATTTTAAAACACTCCCCTGCATATTTGTGCTAGTCTCTGAAGACTGTTGAGAGTTGGCATTTACGACGCGTTTTGCAGTATTTAGCATAGCCAATGACAGACATCTCTGTTGAGCGCTTGAATGCAATGCCCAATTGGATGAGTTTACGTAAAACACAGAATACACAATCAAGATCAGGTGGTTCAGCACTTGTTCACTGGCTAAATTCTGCCTCCTAGAGAATACATTCAACCAATGAAGAGTAGAACATGCAATAGATTCATGGTGCAGTGCAGTCAGATTAGACAGTTTTGTAGGAGTTTAGTTGAACTGAAGCATTTAACAGTTTCCATGCATTTATAAAGGGAGCGCACTTTGCTTGCTTACTGTATTCATAAAAGATTTGAATTATGTTCCCACGCTTCGATTTCAGTTGCTATACGGGATGCAATCTTTGTGTAAATGGGTCGGATTGAGTACGGAATTAAATGAGTGCGGCTGTCGAATAACAAGTCAAACCTTGTTGTGTATACAAACTTTTGATATACACGAAATATGGTGCTGTGAGCTTTAGCGAGAATACACATTTCTCTTCTATTCATAATCGTAACCAAGTGAGATGAAACAATATATATTATATAGTTACGAAAATAGACAAAGGCACCCAGATATCACAGTAGCTATTAAAACGTAGGTAGAGACATATTTACTGAAGTAACACGAAGACGAAAGCACACAATTACTATATATGGTCTGTTTGGAAATAAAGCGTATATTTATAGTGCAACATGCAACGACAGGTAAAACATGGTACTCACTATAAATTTGTCGACCCAAAATTGGTTCTGAGGCTGTATCTTGGCCAAACTTTGATCAATCAAAACGAAAATTGGTACACTTGATCGGACCCATGATCTAAGGGTCCATTCCATATTTGGTAGCAGCACCACCTATAGATCTAAACCTCATGCTAGTTATACAATATAGAATATAGTGTTTCGACTCACTATAAGTCTCAACCATAAGAAATATTGGCATTAAGTTAGCTTTGCATGATAACCTGGTTAATCTTTTTGCTAAATCATTCTCATACTGAAACCTCTGCTCAGCAGGCTGTTGAATGTGCATGAGCGATAAGCTCAATGTGTTACGTCACGGATTTTGACTGCATCATGTCGTGGGTTTGAAACTCAGTGTGACCCATGCCCTGACTGCAAGAGGTACATTGGCAGGATATGATGCAGAAGTTGCATCTGTTCCAGGCATTTTGCCTAAGAATGAATTCATTGGACACTATTAAATACAACATGCAGTGCATTTTTGTACAAATTCATTGTTCTTCTTCTTGAATGGTAGTCAATGGCACATTGGTTAATGGCACATTCACGATTCATGCTTCTTTCTCGACTTTCTGCATTCACATGAAGTGTGTAAAGAGTAAAGATTATGCTCTGAATTTTGGCCTGAACCCAAAGTATCCCCCCTGTGATAAAGATAGTCTAGAACTAGACTGTATTGTATTATGGATTGTGTTGACGTCTAATAAGAGTTTATTAAAATCAAAGTGAGGAGATGGGGTGGTGGAGGGATGCTAGAATAAAAACGGTCAACGAAAGAAGGCAAATCTGCTGTATATATACACACACCTCTTATTGTTGATTAAATTGATTAGCTTAATGTGCCCCACTCATGTTTAATTAGGTTTAATTATCTGAGCGTGCTCCACTTGTGTTTAATTCGGTTTAATTATCTGAACGTGCTCCCCCCTGAAATTTGTTAATAAAACATCACATAGGCATCACTGGTGCTGCTCTTCAGTGGTTAACTTCATATCTATCAGATAGACAGCAGTTTGTTAGGATAGGTAAGGATCAATCCCATACCGTTACTATCTCTCATGGTGTACCTCAAGGTTTTGTACTTGGTCCTCTTTTATTTCTCATTTATGTGCTGCCATCATGGTCTCAACTTTCATAGTTACGCTGATGATATTCAAATTTATTTCACGGTTAAACGGTTTTATTAGCTTAATGCTGATAAAATGCTGAAATCCTGTTGATTGGCCCTAAATCCCAGAAATTACCCCGACATGACATTTTCACTGACTACATTTACATGGACAGCAGTGATCTAATTATTGACCTTACTCTGAATAAGACAATATTCTGATTTAGGCGTTTACATGAGTTGCTTTTAGAATATGCCGTTCATGTTCCCGTTTTACATGTTATAGAACATCGCTCGATTAATGGCACGTCATTACGTCCCCATGCCACGCTACGCTGTCCAATGTCCAATCATAGCGTGACTTTGGCAGGCCTTTAAAAATCAATGGGCTCAGGCAACCCACTGTAACTTTACCTGCGCAGTTTCGCTGTTGGACAGTGTTACTTAATAAAAAAGTTTTTAATGTAATTATATATATATTTACGTTGTTTTATTTTTTGTAATATTCTATATTGTCTCTTTCAGTTCTTTTGAAGAGACACTGCCCATCTTGCCTCCTTCTTGACAGCTTACATTTCGAATAATAACAATAAGTTTTTATCTGTAATCCCAGATTCATAATTGTCTGCTTACAACAGCGGACGGGAACCTCTAGGCTAGCGAGCCATATGGCCATTCAGTGAACGCTTGTGGCTCGACGGCAGAAAAAACAATCCAAACAATCACGATTTTGAAACCTTTCATCATTAATCAAAGCTATTATTTGAAATGTAGGCTGTCAAGAAGGAGGCAAGATGGGCAGTGTCTCTTCAAAAAAAACCCCAGAAAGACAATATATAATATTACAAAAATAAAACAACGTGTAGGCCTATATATACATTAATTATATTTATTATATTATATTTTAAACTGTGGGTGGTAGGGCTTTTAGTGTTATAGGCCCAAGCTATGGAATAAGCTGCCCCCGAATCTTCGTTCCGCACCTACTCTACAGACCTTTAAGTTCCCACCTTAAAATGTATCTGTTCTCTATGCTCAGTAAATAATTATTTACCTCTCTACTTCTCTTATTCTCTGATTACTTTATTGTATTTAATGTTCTCTTTGATTTTATAACTTCTTATGTTAATTATCTGTAGTTATTTGTTTATTTGTAATAATAAGCAGGCTGACTGAAACTTTGTTTGTCTATTGATTGTGCTATTGTACTACTATGTGTAGCGACCTTGGGTTCTTGAAAGGCACTGTCAAAAATAAACATGATTATTAGTATTATTCAACATCTTACATTAAGACTCTGTCCATTAGAGTAGTGGCCATTTTGAAAAGTACAGTATTCAGTTTTTTCTCTTCTTATGAAAATGTTGCCCAATTCTTAGGAAAATTGGCTTAGATGATCTTTGTACAGACCTGCACAGAAATGACTGAACATATTTTTGACATTTGCTACCATTCCTGAGAAATAACTTTCTGAAGTTGACTGTCACTGTGTTTGTTGTCATATGTGCCTAAATGCTTGCTGTGCTTGCTTAGCTGCTGTGCTTACAGTACTTGCTGAGCTGTTGTGCTTGCTGTGCTGCTTTTTTTTGCTGTATTGCTGTGCTTGCGGTGCCTTCGGGGGTTGGCCCCAGATTTCTGCTTGCAGCTATTATTAGGGACCAAGCACCGAAGGTGAGGACGCACCTATTGTAATCATTAGATTTCTTATTATACCGCCATGGAAGTCTATGGCAGCCCATAGAACCGCTTGCGGGAAAGTTATTGGCACACAGATAGAGGACAGTCTCAACTGTCAGTGTAGCAAATTTGGAGTCTCTAACTCAATCCCTCTAGTGCCACCACCTGTCCAAACTTTCACTTATGGTTATATTAAGAACTTTTGAAACATAAGGGATAGAAAAATGTGTCCTCCGATTCCTTGGCTCAAGCCAATTCGCCCCTCCATTTTGAATAATCAGAAAAAAATACTTTTTCGAACTCCTCCTAGGCGTTGCTCTGATATTCACAAAAAATACTTTTTGCAAACTCTTATAACTTTGGGTGTGGTCAACTTATTTTCATGGGAGTAACTTTTTTCCCCTCCTGAATCCTTCCTGAGTCCAACGATACCAAGCATGCCAGGTTTCACCTTATGGTTTGTGCAGCGTTGTGATTAAGTGCTTAAAAAACATTTGCGTATATGTCCGAAACCGTTACAATACAAGTTGATTAGCTAGATGGTAGTCCAAATGTCAAAATTTTGAAAGGAATTGGCTAAATTTTTTTTGAATATAAATGTCTATAACTCAAAAATAAAATAAGATATTGTCACCAATATCCCTTATTAAGTACAGTCACACATACTCTAAAAAATGCTGGGTTAAAAATAACCCAAGTTGGGTTGAAATGGACTAACCCAGCATTTGGGTTGTTTTAACCCAGCGGTTGGGTTAAATGTTTGCTTAAAACAACCCAATTGCTGGGTTAGTCCATTTTCAACCCAACTTGGGTTATTTTTAACCCAGCATTTTTAGATTGCAGCAGCTCTTCTGCCACTCACTGAGAGGGGTGTGTTCCGGCTGGAAAGTGACGTCCATGCATACCCTCTATAAAGCTGCATTTGGATCCTCAGCCTTTGTGTTTCAGAGCAGTTTGTGACATTAGCATATCACTTAATTATTTATGAATGTATAGTCATGTAATAGGAAATGTAAATTATTAATTCATCTACCAGTAACTTATAAGTGACTTATAACTAAATGTTATTATAAAGTGTTACGAGTTTGGGTATCTTGATGATCACATTATTTAATATATATGCATATGATTACATAGTGCTTCTTCACCTGTGTTTTGATCAGGAGATTCTGTACTCTTTCAGAAGATGTGTAATAGCGCCCCCTACCGTATAACGGTGAAAACATGGAAAGTCATACATTTCCATCAATGGCGAAGAGAGTTAATGTGCTGCCTTCATTTAAACACACACACACACACACACACACACACACACACACACACACACACACACACACACACACACACACACACACACACACACACACACACACACACACAAATTAATGTCCCATTTACACCTAATGTTGTCAGGTCTTCTTAGTTAAATAAACATTACATGAAACAGAGAAACCAAATACAGTTTGTATTTTTACATTAACTATGTAATTAAGGTTCTATTCATATATATATATATATATATATATAGTTTTTTTTTTTTTTTTTTTTTTTTAAATGAGTGCTTTATACATTTGTTAATGTCACATTTTGTTATATTTGTGTTGTTTTTTTTATCCTAATATGGATACTTTTCTCATCCAGTTTTTTGAGGAGGCTCTGTCTCCCTTGCCTCCTCGGAGGAAATGCCCCTGGTAAATATTACCAAGAAATTAAACTAAGAAGAAAAAACGTTCAATGAAAATTCAAACATTTCTAATCATCACAACTCACCGAAGCGTCTCCAGTTTATAATGTGGATCATCCTTCAGATCAGAGAGCAGCTGCACATCAGAGTCACTTAGTTTACTTCCAGAAAGATACAATGTTCTCAGGTGTGAGGGGTTTGATCTCAGAGCTGAAGCCAGAGCAGCACAACCTTTATAAGTGACATCACATTGTATCAACCTGTAGAGAAAAATTACACTCTTCAGGAACTTCACAAACAAAAAGAGACTTAATCCACAGCCTGTTTTGTCACCAGTATTATTTTCCATGTGCACTAATGATTGTGTTTCGCACAGTGAATCAGTTAAAATGTTTAAGTTTGCAGATGACACTACAATAATTGGTTTGATAACAGACAGTAATGAATATAGAAAGGAGGTATCGACACTGACTGAATGGAGTTACACCCACAATTTGAAATTGAATGTTCAAAAAACAAAGGAAATGGTGTCTGATTTTCAGCGGAGAGAAAATTCTGTTATGCAATTAACTATTAATAATAAAATGTTGATAGTTTTATATTTCTTGAAACAACCATTTATGCATCGCTGAAGTGATAATGAAGATTTATTCGGTTACTAAACAGCAAACGGAAGTGGCATGATAACTAAAGAAGCATTATCAAGCAATCCCATCAGAGACGGAGAAAAGTTTTGGCATATCTAAAGCTGCTATGTCCAGGTTTTACAGACAGTTACTCCAGTTTTATGGGGATTTTTGCAATCAAAATGACTGATTTTGTGGTGGTAGGTTTCAGATATTTGCGAAAAATTTGTTTTTTTTATAATTAGGATACCACATTTACCATATTATGTTAGATGCACAATAGTCATACATGCAAATTGCACAAATCTTGTTTATTTTGATATCTTACTAAAAAAAAAGGCTAGTCCAGTGGTGTATTATCTAGCTTTAATATGATCGCTTAGGGTGGGAAATATGACCAGAAGTAATGCACGGATTCAATACTGACACACATCCCAAACTTGTTCTCTCAAGACATAACCTCCAAGATTGACATTTAGGCTTACGTAATTATTCAAGTGCAATAAGCCGAGAAATAGAACACATTTTTGTATACTCGCACAATTGCTGACAGGCGGCAAACCTCCGCAGCCAGTCTGACATCGGTCAGTGTGGCAGTACCGAATTGAGTTTGTGGTATACAGCGTTTTTATTCATTCTTTTTTTAAGTGCTATCATTTGGTCATTCATCCATCTTGCGTAATCACTTTGCCCGGTCCTTGGCACTTGTAGAGATGTGAGATGGCAGGGTAAAAAGTTAAAGGTTAAAGGTTTGATTTTGCTTTCACACAGACCACATTCTACGCATGCACCGCAACGTCTGTATCCTCGTGAAATTAATGCATTACAACCTAAAATAAATTAGGGATGGTTCAATTAGATGATATTATTTATTTTAGTAATTAAAATTATTTTTGCGGTGAAATTACAAATTATGCAGGGTCGCAAAATAATGCGTAATTTTGTTGATATTGCGTTGTATTCAGCGATCATGTAATTGCGGAAATTTGAAGGGACTGTATAGAGCTGTGATTGAATGTGTGTTGACTTTCTCAATAATAGTGTGGTTTGGCAGCTCCACTGTCCAGAAGAAAATTCAGTACCCTTTCAGTCAGTCACTACATGTTACATCAGTGACTGATGTAATGGGGGTCTCGCTAGAGAGCCCTATCACCTTCGGGTATTAGAAAATGAGCCATTGGTATGGGAATACCATGGGTCTGCGGAATTTGCATCGTGAACTTCGACCAACCACGTGGGTATAAAAGGAGCCGTGAGTGCAATCTCGCATTATGTTTCTGCTTTGGAGCCGAAGTGTTTATGTGCTTCTCTTAACCTATGGAAGGATATAGTGGACAATTTTCAAAAGGAATTGTTCAATTTGTGGACGCATAAAATGTGACATTGAAAATTGCGCATTGCCGTTTGCATTTTGGTTAACATGAACGCACAACGACTGACAAATTTCAAATGGAAAAGCAAAGTCTGTTTGCAATTGCATTTCCAATGTCTTACGAGTTATGACCCTGCCATTTTGGAATAGCAATAGAAAATCATCTATTTGCTATTTCATTTCCTCCGTGTCCTGCCACAACCTGCACACAATTCAAATGGAATTGCAATCCCCTTTGCACTTGCATTTCCGATGTCTAACACAGTCAACTGTCAATCAGGCTTGAGGGAGGTGGGGGGGCCGGTATTTATTGATGTAGTCAAATGGGAAAATAGCAGACTCTCCCCCATGCAGAGGAGCTCTTTTCTCAGTAAGTAAATAGTCTCGGACACCATGTACACGCAGCTTACAAGCGAGTGTGTCAATTCGAGGGCAAGAATGCGTTTCCACTCAAATGGTTAAGAAGCTCCTGGGACATATGGCATCAGCAGCGGCGGTCACTTTGCTGAAGGTCAAGCATGTACTAGTCCGTTCAGACAACACAGCGACAATAGCATACATCAACCATAGAGTCTATGCTCCTGCTGTATATCACAGCCTGCCATCTCCTCTTATGGAGTCAGAAGCATCTGAGGTCACTTCGAGCCGTTCACATCCCGGGAGAGCTGATTCGTGCAGCCAACGAGCTCTAATGGCCATGTCTTAGGGAAAAGACTCTATCCCCAGACGGTTCAGCTGATTGGGAACAGTTCGGTGACGCACAGGTAGATCTGTTTGCCTCTCCAGACACTTCTCATTTCTGCTGGTTTTACTTCTTGACTGAGAGGACCCTTGGCATGGATGCGCTAGCGCATAGCTGGCCGCGGGCCTACGCAAGTATGCATTTCCCCCAGTGAACCTGTGCAAGATTAGGGAGGACGAGGAACAGGTCCTTCTGGTTGCGCTGTTTTGGCCCAACCGGACTTGGTTCTCGAACTGGTGCACACTTTGGCACCCGCGTTCTGACCTTTGGAACCTGTACGTGTGGGTTCTGGATGGGACGCGGAAGGTTTGAGTAACCTACCACCTCAGGTGGTGGCTACCATCACTTCACCTAGGGCCTTGTCTACTAGACAAGCCTATGATTTGAAGTGGAACCTCTTTGTCACCTTGTGTTCTTCTTGCAGAGAAGATCCCAGAAAATGCCCGACCGGGTCGGTGCTCTTCTTCCTCCAGGAAGCGTTGGAATGAAGTCTGTCTCCTTCCAGCCTTAAGGTTTATGTGGCGGCGATCTCTGTGCATCACGACCTTCTGGATTCTAAGATGGTAGGACAGTATGACCTGGTCGCCAGGTTCCTGAGAGGGGCAAGGAGGCTTAATCCACTTTGTCCTCCTCAGATGCCCTCTTGGCACCTCACAGTAGTTTTATCTGCTCTGCAGATGACGCGCTTCGAACCATTGCATTCAGTAGAGCTTAAATACCTCTCTGTGAAACTGCACTCCTGATTGCTTTGGCCTCCATCCAAAGGGTAGGGGACCTGCAGGCATTTTCAGTTGACGAAGCATGCCTGAAATTTGGGCCGGCTAACTCTCACGTGATCTCGAGACCCTGGCCTGGATATGTGCCCAAGGTTCCCACCACTCCCTTCAGGGACCAGATTATGACCCTGCAAGCACTGCCCCTGGAGGAGGCAGACCCAGCCTTGGCACTGTCATGAATATGAAGGAGTTTTTATACATGTTCATGGCAACTGTCATTAAGTGTCATTCGCTCAATTATTTAATTTTTAATGAAAAGATGACATTATTTGAGATGTCTTAGTTATGACAACTTGACATAAACCAATACATCATAACCTGTTAGTGTCTTTGTCATGAAAAATTGACATTATCAAGACAACATAACCTGTCATAAACATGACATAGCAGATTAATTATCAAACTTAAGTATTAAAATATTAAATATTATCCAAATTAAGTGTTAATACTCTGTCAAATTATTTTATATAAGTATCATGAATATTTTCCTTGACCTAAACTACAGTGGTACAAGTTGAATTTGTCATTAAAATGTCATTAAGTGTCAATACTCTGTCAAATTATTTTATAACAGTGAAAATTCACCTCAAAATGATAGAGTGGCACCACTGGTGAGGTGTACGCCATTATGATGGTGTCTTAGCTAGACTTATCCATGATGTAAAAAAGCATTTCAAGAAAATATAAATGTGTGGGATGCTGTAATTAACTGTTAAGGAATTTTTTTTTAAAAACATGAACTGAAAAATATTCACAACGCTGTTATAAAATAATTTGACAGAGTATTAACACTTAATGACATTTTAAATGACAAATTCAACTTGTACCACTGAAAAAAAGATTTATGACAGGTTATGTTGTCTCGGTAATGTCAAGTTGTCTTAATTATCTTTGCATTAAAAATGACATAATTGAGCGAATGACACTTAATGACAGTTGTCATGAACATGCATACAAACTCCTTCATGTTCATGACTAGTGTCATGTCATGATTATGAAGGTGTCATGTCAGTCTTATGCACACCCCTTCAAGTAAAGTGTTAGCCATAGTTTAACCATGGTATTTGTGGTAAAACTGTGGTTATATAAATGGTAATCAATTAGCCAAAAAAACATGGTTGCTACATTTTTACTACAATAAAACCATGATCATTTTTTGTAAGGGTGCTCCCTAGGGGTGAAGGCACACTCCACTCAGAGTGTTGCTTCCTCCTGGGCTCTAGTGCAGGGCATCTCGTTAACAGACATCTGTAGAGCTGCAGGCTGGGCGACACCTAACACATTCACGAGATTCTACAATCCGTGTAGAGCCTGTGTACTCGCTCCCAGTGGCCAGTAAATAGGACCTGCTCTGTGTCATCACTTGCTGTGCCATTCCACTCCTGGGACTGGATACGTGTTCTATTTTTACTCAAGTGAGTTCCTCCAGCACTGTTGATGCTGACACCAGAGTGCACGCCCGGTTGGTCAGCCCTCGTGTTAGGCTAGGTGCCTCCATGTGCATTGTTCCCCACTTGGGCAACCCCCACATGTGTATTTATTTACAACATATTTAATAGTATGTTGTCATGTTGGCCAGAGAACATTCCATATTCTGACTGTTTGTATCTAATATGACTTCTGATTTGTAATGTTGCCTGAATAATAATCATTCACTGTTTGTTCGTTTGGCCAGAGAAGAACTGGCACCCCGACTGAGCCTGGTTTCTCCCTAGGTTTTTTTTTCCATTCTGTCTCCTGATGGAGTTTGGGTTCCTTGCCACCGTCACCCCTGTTGTCTTTGGCTTTTGGCTTGCTCAGTTTGGGACACTAATTATTTAATTATATCACTTTCTATTAACCCCTAGGAGTCTGAGCTCTTTTGGGGCCCTATAGAAGTTTTGACATGCTCTGACATTTGTTTTTTTTCAGTTGCTTATAAACATAGGCAAAAGTGTAATTACACTGTATTCAGCACAAACTGGGCTACCATAATATCTAAGCAACATCTATGTACATGCTTGTATTTTTGAGAGAATAATGTTTATGCATGGTTTTTGAAAAAAAAAATTGTTTTAAAATGAAGGCCTCAAAACACAGAATAGATATGTTGAGCCTACTCATTCACATAAAACAATACACTGATTTAAAATTTAGCTTACCACAATCAGCTGCTGAATACGTTGCGGCACTGCTGTTCATTTATGTCAGTGCATTGTTTTATGTGAATGAGTAGGCTCAATGATTCTCAAAAAGGCTAGGCAAATACACCAATTAGTCAAAAGTCTTGTGGACCCATATCTATTGTGTGTTTTGAGGCCTTAATTTTAAAACAGATTTTTTTTTTTTTTTTTCAAAATCCACGCATAAACATTATTCGCTCAAAAATACACGCATGTACATATACCCCCCCCCCCCCAATTGGTTTACATTATTTAACACCTTACATTTCAATGTTTCTTTAGAAATATGTCTCATGTTTGTGTGATAAGTTTTCACTAAGCTACAGGTCATTTTCTGAAGACAATCAGATTAGACATCATTGAGAGAGAGGCTGCAGATTGCGCATCATGTTTGTTTTCTTTATTTTGCAAAAAGCACAACATTTTGTTTTTATTGTGACTGTACACAAAAACATTTAAACTTAACAGATTATAATGATGTATAAAACTTGCCTGAATGATAAAAAAACGACAGTTTTTTGAGTCTCTTTGGCACTGATAAGAAAAAAAGCGATCGTGGGTTAAATTATGTTGCATTATTTTCCTGTTACCATTGTGAAGCTGCTTTGAAACAATCTGTTCTAACAAACCCCCCAACTCAGCCTAGTTGGGTTTTTTTTTCTCCATTCTGTTTCCTTGCAACTGTTACCTCTGTTGGCTGTTAGCTTTTGACTTGCTTAGTTGAGGACACTAATTATTCAACTATATTACTGATCTGCATTGACAACATTGCATGAGAATTGAGCGGAGCTCGATAATGAAATCACTCTTTTCTCCAGAACGGCTGTACAGCCGAAACAAATTTTGTTGAATTATTTTCCTGTATCACTGTAAAGATGCTTTGAAACAATCTGTATTGTAAAAAGCACAATATAAGTAAAGGTGACTTGATTTGTTTATCTTGTTGCCAGAAGGTTTTTTGTACCCTGTAATGCAGAGGTGTCCAAACCTGTTCCCGGAGGGTCACTGTCCTGCAGAGTTTAACTCCAACCCTATTTAAACACCTGAATAAACTAATCAAGTTCTTCAAACTGACTAGAAACTTCCAGGAGAATGTGTTGGAGCTGGTTGGAGCTAAATTCTGCAGAACATCACCCTGAGGAGCAGGATTGAGCTCACCTGCTGTAATGGATTATAATACACATGTAAGATTTTGAAAGTTTCAACTCAAATAAATAATTTTCACAAAATTATTCATTTATAGGGAAAAGACATGTAATATGTTTTATTACTTGTGTATTTTATTCCTTAAATTATTGTCTTGTTTAAGCTTGTTCATTTGTCTTGGTTAAAATCTGCTTGCTATGAACATTTTTACTTTGCAGAAGAATTGGGTTTCATGAAAATAAAATATTTCAACTCAAATCAATATTTTTTATCTAGTAATTTTCTTATGTGGCAAATAGATATATAATAATATACATTCAAACAGTTCTCATTACAAAATAAATCTGACAGGCTGATCAGAGGTGTCTTTATTACCCTGATTGCACAGCTAACTACAGTTTATCCATCACATAAGTATTAGTAATAGAAACTGTCAAAAACTTTGGAAAGAATCTAATGAAGATTAAATAACAAAATTATCTATCAGACAATTTTTAAAAGTCTTAGACATAGTTTTTAGTGTATTATGTTCAATATTGACCATGTGAAGAAAAGGGAGGAGAACGTTGACACATTTATATAATCTTACCACAGTATCTCCAGTTTACAGTGAGGATCCTTCAGTCCACCGGAGAGCAGCTTCACTCCTGAGTCTCTTAGTGTATTTCCAGTCAGATTCAGTTCTCTCAGGTGTGAGGGGTTTGATCTCAGAGCTGAAGCCAGAGCAGCACATCCTTCGTCTGTGACATCACAAAACCTCATCCTGTAGACAACAATGACACTCTTCAGTCTCTCAGTTCAGGATCTACAGCTAGTATAAGCAGGAACTTCCCAATCTGTCCAGTCTAAGGTTCAGACCTGCTTATAAATGCTGCTTGAGGGGATTGTTTTAACTTTCATACAAATATTATATGTAAATAACCATAAGTATATTTTGTTACTGAAAAATGTGATTGTGTTTTATTTAGAATTTTTTTCCACTGAACTGGTTGACTTCCGGTCTTAGGCTATGCGTTTTTTTTTTTCCTTTGGAAGCGCGCGCGCCCTGGCTAGCGCAGTTCATAGCATGTAGCTTATCCCAAATACAGCAATAACTTCGACACAGAGCCTTGGTAAACATTGAAATCATACTTACAGCACCTCTGAAGAGGCAAAAGGTATGTTAAACAAGTTGAGATATGAGCATTTTGTCTGTTAATATGTTTGTTGTGCACAAATGTAAGACAGCACAATGTGAACAAAGTAAACTGATTAGTTGCATGTTTTTGTATACATTTCAGCTCTTACGTTGGTGATATGGTGAATGGATAAAGGTTCATAAAGGATTAAACATAAAACCATCAGTAAGAGTCTCATCCTTGTTCGGGGGGCATGTAACATAATATATTATGTAAAATTATATCAGACAATTTGCTCAAAAAGGAAATATTAATAATTAATCAAAACTCATATTTTATTATAAATATTTGGTTCAGTTAATCAAATTAACTTCATGTTAAATAATTAATATAATGATCAATGAATCTGTTCGTCCAGCGAACACTCATTATTGATTGGCCATATTTTCAGTGGCCACAGAAAAATAACTCTTTCGTAGCATGTAGCCATGATCTTATTGTTAAATTGCAGGGGTGTGACGAGATCTCGTGAGACTAAACTGTGATGAGATTTCTCGTCGAGGTGAAAATCTTGTCATGACCCTAGTGTGAGGGTGCACGTTAGGATAGAATATATCAACGCTACGTTTACATTACGCATCCACTCTAGTTTTGCTTTTTATAGAAATAAAAACAATTTAATTCGGGTAGATAACAGTCGCTTCAATTCCATCAGCTCATCCAACACGAGCTGTTCAAGTCGTACATAGTGTGCAGCACTGATCACATACCGAGAAGACATTGACTGATTGAGCGAGTGTTATGAGTGTGTGTTACGTGTTAGTGAAGCGCTTGCATTGAGCATGTGTTACGAATGTGTGTTACATGTTAGTGGACTGGACCGTGGTGGAGGATTCATTGCGCAGCAGAAGCGTCAGACTTATATTTTAAAATGGGCATTCAGCACCACCGCTCCCTATTCCCAAAGTATGCACGATCGCGAAATTGAAAGTGAAAATAAACGGGAGCGCGCATTCAAATGCAATTTCAATACGTTACCGCTGTTTGAATGCGGCTCCCTGAGGCACGCAAATATCTCCCAATATAAAAGCTATCTCGTTGTAACCATCTCTTAGTTCTGTATCATGCTTGAAGAAAAAGCTGGTCTCTATTTGCACATTGAATATTGAGTACTTTGATTATGGTATTATGGTTATTGTTTGCACTTAATATCTATGATCAATTTGTGGGAAGGAGTTCAGTTAGGAGGTCAAAAGAAGCTCATGTGCAGTTCTAAGGTCTGAAGAGACAATCATACAGGAGAGAAGCCAGTCAGTTGAGTTTTTGGCAAAACCTTTACAGTGCTTGTTGTCTTTTACTGCATATGATAATAACTTACTCAGAAAGTAGAACTGAAATGACATTCATTACAAGATGATGAGTTAAAACATTTCAAATGCACCTGCAAACATTTTTTTGTAGTCATGTATTTCATCATTGAGGATTTCTTAAAAATACTGTGTAAAAATCTTGTCTTAAAGTTTATTGAACTAAAACATGAACACAAAACTAATCTAAAAAAAAACACATACACACAAGCAGTGCTTGAAGTAGGGCAGTACTCACCAGTACACCATATCGGCACCTCTGCTGTTTACTCTTAAGCGCACCTGCACCTTTTCTTGCGTACTGCTACTTCTCGCCTTTATGAAGGACGCCCACATGTGTAATTAAGTGGCGCGCAAATCATTGTAGGTGCATTCACCATCGCGCTTCAAAAGTGTTAAGCCTTGTTTATACTTTCGTCTGGCTCCACAAAGCCAAGCAAAATGGGATCTCGCGCTCTCAACGCGCATGACCGCCCACTCCGCGATGACGTAAATGTTTGCCTCGCGCACCCTCGCGCTCTTGCGGACCCAGGGTGCGTCTCGATCAGCTCCCTAGTTCAGTAGTCAGGGCACTGATCAGGGAATCAGCCCATTGACTTATGTCCTTATCAGTGCCCTGACTACTGAACTAGGGAGCTGATTAAGATGCATGCCCAGTCTATGGTGTGGACGCGTCGAGTATAAACAAAGGTTTGCACTAGCCATTCCTATGCAATGCTGATGATAAAATGTGCATCCCATTTGAATTGTAGTAAAACAATACGGAGAAAGTCAAACATGAGCTAAAACAGCCACTAAAATGACTGATGAAAAGAGGGGAAGCATCATCCTGCAAGCTTTTTAAACTCCTGATGACCACATTTACTAGAATTCATCACGTTCTATTGTATTTATTGTGGTAAATTTTGACTAGACTAGTTGTAGAATTTATAATAGATAATCATATAAGGGAATAGATTTTTCACTAAAGATGTATATTACACCTGTGGCATGTTGTAGCTATAGTCTCTAACTGTGTTGCTATTAATTTAGAAAAAAGAAAGAAAAAAGTGAACATTGGTCTGCATGGTAATGAGGAGCCGTCAATGGTCTTGCTTTGTAAATAAACCCTTATTGTAACAAATGCTATAGTTAAACAATTACAAGAACTATATGTTAGATTTAAGGCTGAGTACAATTTAGAAAGAGCTTTAAAATACGGACCTTCTTGAATTATGGACAAAACAATCCCCCCATAACCACGCCCCCAACAAAGCCCCGTCCCCTCTGGTGAGTACCGGCATTTTATTTTTTCCACTTCAAGCACTGCACACAAGTACACATACATGGAAAAAATTTATTGTGAAAGTGACTGGAAACAAAACAGAGGAATGAAGCTATGAAAAGAGTCTTTCACCTGGAAGAACCATCTGTTTCTTACTACAAGCTCCTTTGTTAACAAAGGGGTTAACAGCTTTAACTACCTACACAGCAATTTAGTATATCGTACGTTACTTGCATTTGCCTTAACGGCTGAAGAGTGTCCATATACTGTATACAGTCGCAGGAGAATGTCTTGTTTGGTTTGATGGTGCTTAAGTTGCAATCGATTTCTTCCACGTTGAATGAATAAACGATGGTAAACTTGTGGTGTTAGTTGACTCTCTTATGGTCAAAGAAGGACACCGGATGAGGTCTCACATGAACAGCAATCAGGAACAGAAGCCAGCCAGCAAGCATTACTGGAGGGAATTTTGTGTTGGCTTTTAAGTTCAACAGAGGAAGTTCAACACACCTTTGCGTTTTGGCATGACCAATGACAAGGTGTCATTCTCAAGCGAGAAAGTTCCCTTTGTTTGAAAAGATGACTCATTTGCATGATTGGAGTAAGCTGTGGTTTGTGCCCCTTTATATTCTGATAAATATAACGAACACACACTGCATTCTATGAAAAAATTATGTCCATCAAAGTGCGAGTCATTAAATGAGGAGTATTTTGATAGGGGACATCATATATGGGCAGAGATGTATAAAGTACTAGAGACACAGACTTTCAAGTACAAGTTCCTTATCAAAAAAGTGACTTGAGTAGAAGTTGAAGTGCTCTTTAAGCACCACACTTAAGTAGAAGTACTAAAGTATTCAACATTTTTTGTACTTAAGTATTGCAAGTAGTTTATTTTAAAATGTACTACTCAAGTACTGAAAGTAAAAGTACAAGTATTGTGTTATGTAGTTATTAAAGAAAGTAGTCAAAAGTTTGAACATCATATTGTTTTTATTATTTCAAATGATTAACCTAAAGGACAATCACAATGTTGGTAGGTAATTTTTCTACACATTGCCATATAAATAACCTGAAAATACTGTAGTTCATTAAGATTAAATCTTACTAACCACTCTTACTATAAAAAAAATGGGGTAAGCACACTTATATTCTCATTTCAAGAGGTGTTCTGAGTAAATGATTTGTTTGTAACACTTTACATTATGGTTTGATTTGTTAACATTACATTAGTTAATGTATTAGACTAATAACTAACATGAACTAACCATGATCAATACATTTGTTACTGTATTTATTAATCTTTGTTAATCTTATTTAATAAAAATACAGCTGTTCATTGTTTGTATATGTTAATTCACAGTGCACATTAACTATGTAAACAAATAGAGAGCAATTTGAGCGCAAGACGCTCATGTTGTTTTAAAGACAGTGAATGCGCGCGCGCGGGGCTCTCTCTCTCGCGCGCTCTCTCTCTCTCTCTCTCTCTCGCTCACTCGCTCTCTCACTCTCTCTCTCGCGCACTCTCTCTCACAGCCACGAACACTTGAAGTTGAAGGGGTGGAAGGTGGTGTTTTTGGTTTGTCCATCTTTTAAGCTGATCAAAAGGCAGAACGGAAGCACGCGCAGTCTTCTTAATCGCTTGATTCGCTCAATGATGTGCCAGCTTCATCAAACCTGCCATCTACCGTTCTGGCAGTGGTAATGTGGGTTTGGAATGGAATGATTCGTAACATTTTTATAATTGTAACGAGTAACGATGCAGCACATAAAAAAAATATCGGAGTAAAAGTATTAAACTCATCTAAAATATGTACTGAAGTAAAAGTGGAAGTAGGAGAAAAAAATAATACTCTGGTAAAGTACAGATACTGCCTTTTAGTACTTAAGTACAGTAGTGAAGTAGTTCTACTTCGTTACTATACATCTCTGTATATGGGGCTACATTCACTAGTAATTATATTATCAGGCATGCATAACACTATACAATATAAATAGACAGTATACAAACAGTAATGATACACACAAAATGTACTGGGGAAATGGATGTTCATTCATTAGACAGATTGTAAATGAATTAGTGGAGAGAATTCCACTTCTATGGGCCTGCATGTCTGATTGTTGTTGCCAATACTGTTCTCTCATTGAGAACAATCACTCTCCCAAGTGTCTTTAAGGTGTATGAGTGGAGCAAAAGGGTAATAATTCACAGTGGGGCAATCAGACATCCGAAGTTTGTCTGGGTGAGGGGTTTGATCAGTTTGTGTTTGATCAGCCCATTCATTACACTGATGAATATTAAAACAAAATCTCTAGTTCTCTGACAGGCCACGTTTAGTTGTGTTAATTTTGTTTTATTTTAAATCATTCATTAATCCCAGTAGGAGGAGAATAAGAATGTGGAGAGTTTTACACAATCTTACCGCAGTATCTCCAGTTTACAGTGAGGATCCTTCAGTCCATCAGAGAGTAGCTTCACTCCTGAAACTCCTAGCTTATTTTCATACAGTTCCAGTTCTCTTAGGTTTGAAGGGTTTGATCTTAAAACGGAAGCCAGAGTAGCACAACCTTCATCTGTGACATCAAAATAATTCAACCTATAGAGATTAAAGATGCATGGTGAACTCATACAATTTGCAATTATTGAATAAAATGTTTAAACTACAAATGTGATTTCTAGAGGCAGTAAAACATAAATACAAAAACATAATTAGAGGACTAACAGTCCTAATCATACAGCAACAATATATGGAAAAAGAAACAGTTGTTGTTTGCTGTCAGTTTTGTTTCCTGTCACATTCAATCCTTCATCACGTCTCACACACTGACCTCAACAATCGTCCAGCTCTCTCACGCACACACACAAAAACCTCCTCAGCTGCTTTAGTGAGTGTGTCTCACACACTCTCCTGCTCATTGACAGTGATGGGATTATGAGAAAACTTCCCCTTTTGTTGCTTTGGTATGAAAGCACACACTCAAATCATAAATGTGGTCATGTTTTATCAGTGTAGTGATTGTTGTCAGTGTGACTTACAGAACTGATCTGGACTCTTTAACCACAGGCAGCAGCTTCTGAAGAACTTCATCTGCTGTATTTTGTTTTCCAACAAAATATTTTAGATCAAAAACATCAGTCTTCTGCTCTGATGTCATCAACACATAAACCAGAGCTGACCACTGTGAAGAGGAGAGTTTGGTTCCCCCTATTTTTCCAGTTCTCAGATAACATTGGATCTCCTGCATCAGTGAATCATCACCCAGTTCATTCAGACAGTGGAACAGATTGATGGATCTCTCTGGAGAGGGATTCTCCCTGATCTTCTGTTTGATGTACTCAACTGTGTTCTCTCTGTAGTAGAACCAGCTTCCTGTGTGTGTCAGTAGTTCTAGTAAGGGAGTCTGATTGGACTCCAATGAGAGACCCAGAAGGAAACGCAGGAAAAGGTCTAGATGTCCATTCTTACTCTTTAAGGCTATTTTTACAACTCTATGATGCAGCTCAGATAATGAATAATATTTATTCTGGTATAAAACCTTAGACAACAGACTTGGTTTGGAGATCTGTTCAAAAGCATTTCTGTTCTCGTTTGTAAAGTAAATGTGTGCATATAGAGCTGCTAGATGTTCCTGGATGCTCAGATGAACAAAGCAGAAGACTTTCCCCTGATACAAGCCCAACTCCTCTCTGAAGATCTGAGTGCACAATCCTGAGTACACTGATGCTTCTGTCACATCAATGCCACACTCTCTCAGGTCTTCCTCGTAGAAGATCAGGTTGCCTTTCACAAGCTGCTGGAAAGCCAGTTTCCCCAGTTTGAGAATCATGTCTTCATCTTTCACTTTCTTCTCATAGTCCTTCTCATGTTTGATGTTGGTCTGAATGTTCAGGAAGTGTGTGTACATTTGAGTGAGAGTCTTGGGAATCTCTCCTCTCTCTGCTTCACTCAACATCTTCCCTAGGACAGTGGCAGAGATCCAGCAGAACACTGGGATGTGGCACATGATGTGGAGGCTCCTTGATGACTTCAGGTGTCTGATGATTGTATTGGCCAGACTCTGATCATTGATTCTCTTCCTGAAGTATTCCTCTTTCTGTGGCTCATTGAAGCCTCGTACCTCTGTTACTCGATGGACACACTCAGAGGGGATGAGATCAGCTGCTGCTGGTCTGGAGGTGATCCAGATGAGAGCAGAGGGAAGCAGATTCCCTGCAATGAGGTTCATCAGCAGCACGTTCACTGAGGCTGATTCAGATATATTACACAACCTCACATCGCTCTTAAAGTTCAGAGACAGACGACACTCATCCAGCCCATCAAAGATGAACAACACTTTATATTCTTCACTGGATAATTCCATTTCTTTTGTTTCGGGGAAAAAGACATGAAGAAGATCTGAAAGACTGAGTGTTTTGTCCTTCATCAAGTTGAGCTCTCTGAAAGGAAGTGGAAATATGAGCTGGACGTCCTGATTCTCTTTCCCTTCAGCCCAGTCCACAATGAACTTCTGCACAGAGACTGTTTTTCCAATGCCAGCGACTCCCTTTGTCAGCACAGTTCTGATGGGGTTGTCTTGTACAGGTAAAGGTCTAAAGATGTCATTGCATTTGATTGGTGTGTCCACCATTGTTGCCCTCCTGGATTGTGTCTCAATCTGTCTCAACTCATGCTCATTATTGATCTCTCCACTTTCACTCTCTGTGATGTAGAGCTCTGTGTAGATCTCATTCAGGAGTGTTGGGTTTCCCTGCTTTGATATTCCTTCATACAGACACTGAAACTTCTTCAGCAGATTTGATTTGAATCTGCTTTGGATCAGTTGAGAGTCATTACTGAAAGATTAAAATAACAGATTACAACATGAATTAAAAATGTGAAAGTGATAGTAAAATAAAAAACACTGTATTATACTAAAAGTAAATGCTATTGTGACTACAGTGAGTTGGTATATGTGGTACAAAGCATGAATGTAAAAAAATAATTGGGGTTTGAGGGATGAAATGAAAAGGCATTTCTAACTGTCTATCTGAAAATAGAGGAAGAAACAACACACATCCAAATTCTTTCCAACTGGTGCAGTTTTATTTGTGAAAATAAAGGAAATGGTTAAACAGGGGTTTCATGATTATTATTTGTCTGAAATTAAAATATTATACCTCAGATCAATTGATGTGCGTTTTCCCTTAAATTCTAGTGGTTTGTCCATAGACTGGTCACTCTTCTTGGACACACAGCTGGGCTCCGGTGAGTTTGATTTCTTCACATGGAATCGACTTTAATAAAAGAGAGACAATACAATAGAGATATTAGAATATGGAGATATGGAGAATATGAAAACCTATCAATACATACATCCATGTTGTACCTTAAATTAGTTGATGTGTGTTCTCCCTTAAATTTTAGTGGTGTGTCCATAGACTGGTCACTCTTCATGGACACACAGCTGGGCTCCGGTGAGTTTGATCTCTGACTGTGTAATTGACTTTAAAAAAAATTGTGACAAGAAGAATTCATATAGTTAAATTGACAAATTATGTTTTATTAACAAGGTTCGGGAGGAGCACGTTCAGATAATTGACACAAGCGGAGAGCACTCAGCTAACAAACCCACAAACCCACCCATCCATCCATCCATCCATTATGTTGTACCTCAGATCAGTTGATGTGCCTATTCCCTTAAATACTACTCTGTCCATAGACTGATCACTCTTCTTGGACACACAGCTGGGCTCTGGTGAGTTTGATCTCTGACTGTGTAACTGACTTTAAAAGACATAGTGACAAGAATTCATGTAGTTAAATTGACAAATGATGTTTTATTAACAAGGTTCGGGAGGAGCACGTTCAGATAATTGACACAAGCGGAGAGCACTCAGCTAATCTACAATAGAGGTATATATACGCGGCTGTCTTGCCTCAGTTTGTTGACAGTTTGTCAGCATCCCTCCACCACCTCTTCTCCACACTTTTAGTTCTAACCATTTACATACACGAGGGGTACTCTGGGTTCGGGCGAAATTCCGAGCTCGAAGCCCTCCCCCCGGACAGCACACCAAATACGCATTTAAATGTATTCTCTATAAATTATATGTACGTGTTAACTCGTGAATTTTACATTACACCATGATTATGTCAAACACCCACCCACCCATCCATCCATCGTGTTGTACCTCAGATTAATTGATGTGTGTTTTCCCTTAAACTTTAGTGGTGTGTCCATAGACTGGTCACTCTTCATGGACACACAGCTGGGCTCCGGTGAGTTTGATCTCTGACTGTGTAACTGACTTTAAAAGAAATTGTGACAAGAAGAATTAATGTAGTTAACTTGACAATTTTACATTGCACCATGATAATGTCATCCATCCATCCATCCACCCACTGCCCACCCATCATCCATTCATCCATACATCCATCATGTTGTACTACAAATCAGTTCCTTCAATTTTAGTGGTGTGTCCATAGACTGGTCACTCTTCATGGACTCACAGCTGGGCTCTGGTGAGTTTGATCTCTGACTGTTGAGGGAGACACTATGCTTATATCACTGTGGCGGGCAGCGAGGCCGAGGGACCGTGAGGGCGGGACGAGGCGGCGCTCATCAGGGAGGATGAGCGCCAGCTGCGCGCCGCAGCGATCTCGGCCCTTGCGGAGGAGTGAGGGACTATAAAGGAGGAGCGACAACAGTGAGGGACGAGAGAGGACCAGGCCTGGATTTTATGTTGAGTTTTATTTACGTTTTGTTATGTGTTGCTGCAGTCGACCGTGAGGGGCTGCAGCTTTTTATTTTCATTTTGTGTTTGTTTGTATGTAGGCGGCAGTCGACCGTGAGGGGCTGTCGCCGCCATTTTATTTTGATTAAAAGTTTGTTTAATGTTCGCCGGTTCCCGCCTCCTTCTTCCCGTATGAACGAGATTTACTACAGTGGTGCCGAAGCCCGGGAGGAAGGAGGGACGCGCTGTCAAAGAGCCCTCGCAGCTGAGGGGGATCGCGGTGCCGCGGAGTTCGGGCAGCGCGGAGGAGAGAAGTCCGCGAGCGGCTGCCCGAAGCGGTGGTGCTGGAGCGGATGAAGGTCGGTGGGACGGAGAGCTCGCTGCCGTGCCCCTGGGTCGAGGTGGGGTGGCTGCCGTCCTAGAGGGAGCGCGGAGGAGTCACCGGCGTTCGCCGTGGGCCGGAGCCTGTATCCCTCCGCCGTGTAGGGGAGGGGCAGGGAGCGCGCGGGACTCGCTGCCGGCTGCCCTCGACAGGAGGAGCCACCGCCGGCCGCCAGGGGGCGGAGGAGCGTCGAGCCGTCCACCGGCCGTCCAGTACCACCGCATGGCACCGCGAAGAAGAACCTCTTGGCTGGCTGAGGACCGAGCGGCAGTGTGTCTGGGAACCGGACTAGAATTTTTTTTTTTTCTTTCTCTCTTTTCTCCTCTCTCCACTCTCTCGTCCCTGTCGCTCCTCAGGTTCCTCGCTCCGTTCTCTCACCTCGCTGTTCTTACCCCCAGGTCCCGCGGCCGCCGTGATCGGCCCCCCCGGGGAGGGGGGGGGGGGAGTAGAGCGCAGACTCGGGAGTGCCCCCCGGCCTGCGAAGGGCGTTGGGGGTATGTGGCGGGCAGCGAGGCCGAGGGACCGTGAGGGCGGGACGAGGCGGCGCTCATCAGGGAGGATGAGCGCCAGCTGCGCGCCGCAGCGATCTCGGCCCTTGCGGAGGAGTGAGGGACTATAAAGGAGGAGCGACAACAGTGAGGGACGAGAGAGGACCAGGCCTGGATTTTATGTTGAGTTTTATTTACGTTTTGTTATGTGTTGCTGCAGTCGACCGTGAGGGGCTGCAGCTTTTTATTTTCATTTTGTGTTTGTTTGTATGTAGGCGGCAGTCGACCGTGAGGGGCTGTCGCCGCCATTTTATTTTGATTAAAAGTTTGTTTAATGTTCGCCGGTTCCCGCCTCCTTCTTCCCGTATGAACGAGATTTACTACAATCACTACATTACATAAGCACTAATCTAGCTTATATTAGGGGCGTGCAGTCCATATAAGCTGTCAATGTGTTGCATACCCAATGCATTCGGAAGAATGAGTTTGTGGATTCGCTAATTGATTAACACTATAAATGACTATAAATTCCCTTATCATTGGAGGTGTAACATAAAGCTTGCATAATAAAATGATGGTAATACGTATTTAACTGTCTACCTAATAACTAATCTCTCTTGCCTCCCCTGAGCTCCATTGAGTTTTAATAGACCCCCTAAAGCATGCATTGGGTTTTTTGGGGGTAATTAATGATGATCGGGGGAAAGTCAGATGAGAGGAGGCAATCATCTCGATATGATTGGATATAATTGGTCATGATTGTATATGATTGGTTTGTGCGATAAGTCCCGCCTCTTGTTTTCATGTGCCTTCTTAGTTTGTGAGAGTAAGTAAGCAACTCAGCCATTATTACCACTTTATGTCACATCAAAATCAAACTTCAAATGGAGTGAAAACATGATGACTGTAGGGATTTTTTAGTGAGCAATCAGCTTGGAGAAATGAAAGGTATCCTACATCTTCATACATATCGAGCTTGATAACTGATGAAAATAAGTTGACCATTAAAATGAACAGCTGAACATCAGTTCACAAATAAAATATATTGTGTAAATTGGCAGGCAAAATTTGCATAGCTAGCCATGCCCCTGACATACGGGTATAAAAGTGGCATTGCTCATTCAGCTTGGTTCTTTGGAGTTGAATGCCTGTATCTCATCACACTGGTGTGTCGTCGCACATTCATCCTTTGGACAGACCTTGCTTTTCTATGGACAGGAGCTCCTATAGAACAAGTGTCTAGGGGTATTGTTGAGACATTACGGCAGGAGGTTCTGACCTTTTGATTCAGGGCAAGCATGTGTTGGTCTAGATGTACAACACAGTGAACATGGCTAACATCAACCACCAGGGTGGTATTCACTCTTGTCGCATGTCACAACTCACCCACCATTTCTTCCACTAGACTGAAATCTCTTTGGGCCACTCACAGCCTGGGTGTCCTCAATCATGCAGTGGACTTGCTCTCATGACAGGTTACACTTTATGGAGAGTGGAGACTCTATCCCCAGATGGTCCAGCTGATTTCAAGTCAATTCAGCCAGGTGCAGGTAGACCTCCCAAGAATCCTCCCATTGCTCTGTGTATTCCCGAGACCCCCCTCAGCATGGACGCACTGGCACACCGCTTGCCCAGGGGCCTGCCCAGGTATGCATTTCCCCCAGTGAGCCTAATTGCACACACATTGTTCAAAGTCAGGGAGGACACAGGTACATGTTTTGATGGTTCCACCTTATTGGTCCAACCAGACCTGGTTCTCGGAGGTCATGCTGTTAGCAGTAGCTACTCCATGATGAATCCCCTTGAGGAAAGACCTTCTTTCTCCTCTGGAACCTCCACAAGTGGTCCCTGGACAGGACGAGGAGGAATTCAGAGGGTTATCACTAGCAGTGATAGGTACCATAACTCAAGCCAGAGCCCCCTCAACAAGATGGCTGTATGCTTTGAAGTGGCGCTTTTTTTGTTTCTTGGTGTTCTTCCCGTAAGTGCTGTCTTTCCTCCAACAGGGTCTGGATAGACACCCATCTGCTTCCACCTTGAAGGTGACACAGTGGATAGTGAATCCATTTGAGCCTTTACAGTCAGTCGAGCTTAGTGCCCTCTCTATGAAGTTGGCCCCCTTGACTGCGCTCACTTCGGTCAAGAGAGTGGGGGACCTTCAAACGTTCTCTGTTGATGTTACGTTCCTAGAGTTCGGGTCGGCAGATTCTCAAGTGGTCCTGAAACCCCAGCCCGGCCTTTCAGGGATCAAGTGGTAACCTTGCAAGCATTGCCTCCCAATGAGTGAGACCCTACCCTATATCTGTTGTCTCCTGTTCACATGTCTGTGGATCACTCTACTAGGGGTAATCTATGCATGCAACCATTTTCATCCAGAGTTCTGGGAACTCAGATGACTGGTAGGGCGTAGTGTAGCCTTAGCACCATTCCCCTATCCAAGGCGATATTGTGCACTTTTAGGTTCAAATTAAAGTTTCCCTTGATGGTGAACCTTGGACCACTTATCTCCATCATATTAGCACATTTCGGTAGATGAGTTTGGCAGAGGAACTCATTACCAGAACCATTACCTGTGACATACCCCTTTCCATATGTAGTAACCCCATAACTGTGGTCCCATATGTGTATTCTCCACTCTTCAGATTCCCATGCATGAACCCTGTCTACATTACTTTAAATGTATTCAGCAGAAAAGACTTTCTGCAGCTGAAGTGACCTTCTCCACTGTATGGGTTGAGTGCATTTGTCACTGGCATGCTTGGCTTGCCAGCATCTAAGCCACTGAAGCTTGCGAGTTCAATAGCTGTGGCTTTTAGTATGTTCGACACAACGTGACATAACTCTGAACCACCGCTGAGGGGTTGAAACGTAGTCTCGGCTTCTCAGAACAAGCCTGAACCTCTTTTATACCCGTATGTCTGGGGCATGGCCAGCTATGCAAATTTAGCTCTCTAATTTCACCAGCCTTTCCTGAATATGCCAGAGGTGATTGGGGCTCTTAAGAGCGACCCCTAGTGTCGACACAATGTCTCTTTTAAGATTTTTATGTACCTGCATCCTTGGGAAAAATCTCCATCTTCGGATGTTTGTGTGTCCTCCATGATTCATTCAGTCTTCATGGAACTGCTTGGGTCTGATGAGTCACACTGACATACAAAAATAATTTAAAATAATTTTTTGTAATTTACTTGAAGGGTTACAGAACTGTACAACTGACACTTTAAAACATTGTGGAAAACATACCAAAAAATGTATGTAACCAAAACATGACAAACAGTTTAAGTAACAAAAAATCATCATCCCAAATTGAATTTCAGTTTTCAGTTTTATTTCTTCAGGGTACACTATGTGAGTTTATTTATTTTTTTATTTACCTTTAAATTGCTAGATTTTATCAATAAAC
Source organism: Gobio gobio (assembly GCF_949357685.1). Classification (NCBI taxonomy): domain Eukaryota; kingdom Metazoa; phylum Chordata; class Actinopteri; order Cypriniformes; family Gobionidae; genus Gobio; species Gobio gobio. The sequence continues at coordinate 3,255,766 of NC_137107.1, forward strand.
AATACATAAATAGTAATTTAAGCACATTCTTTCAACTTAAATTCAAAACAACTCACAATTTCATGCTTAACCCTTTTAATTCAGCTCAAAATATCTTACATTGGGTGTCTCTGCTGACCTCTTGTGGTAAAATAATAATATAACATGATTGCCTCTAGATGGCCTTATAGCTCTATATAGAGAGGATGAGCTGTTCCACAGGGTCCTAAAGTCAGTTTAACTTCAGGATGCATTCAGATACACATGTATCAGCATTTTTTAAATGTTGAGCATTTTTAGGTTTTTCTATGTGTACTGAAGCATTCCATTCATTCCTAAGGGGGTCAAATTGATCCGTGAGGGAAGGATGTGTTACTTTTTAAAATTTACACCACAAAACTCCTCGAATCCAGTCAATTTTTTTGGTGTATTCGTGGTTCAAGTGCAACAAAAGTCCTGAGGTCTTGGAAAGGATGAAGGTTAAATACCAATGAAGTGCGGTCTATGCTTTTTAATCAGTTTTATTTAGCTAAAAATTACACATTATGACATCACAACTAGATGAAAAAAAACGTTACTGTTATAAAAATACATATTTGTTAGCATTAGGGATCGTTGTCATGCAGTGAATCAGGCCAATTGTAATACGTAATTACAAAAACATTACAGATGTTAAAGTAAATGTGTACTGTACTTTTGTATTTCAAATATGTAAACTACACCCACAATTTTTTGGTTAACTAATAAACTTGAATTGTGACTTTTAGTTCTCCTATTCATAGTTTTCACGTGACATCACATGCTTATAGAAATGCCCACCTGAGGGCAAAACGAGGCTTTCCTCCGTTGCCCGTCAGTCATTTTTACCAGGTTTGTATTAAGTTTTAATGTAGAAGACAGTGATATTAAAATACCAAATTCAATATACACATTATTGATGTTGCATACAGGCAAGCAAATTAACACAGAATATTAATGCAACACAAGGTTTCTCGTTAAGTGTTTCCCATCAGAAACCATTATAAAGAAAACGCATTGCGTTCATATTCTTGGCTCATCTACTCACCTATAGTATGCATCATCAAAAATGTGTAAACTGAATTTAATCTTTTAATATCATGGTACATTAAGGCACTTAAGGATGGGTTGCACTAATAAGGATTCTTTAGCCTGGCGTCTGTTCATCCCGATCAGCCCTTTAATTCTAATGGTCTTTCTACATGCTTAATCTGTGTTTAAAATTAAGTGGTGCAAAAATTTAAAATAAAACCCAGATCAACAAATCCTTGATTAGCGTTAAACTTTGCTTAATTTAATCCTTATTGGTGCTACTCACCCTATAGGGTTTTTCACATTAAGTGTTTTTAAAAAGTCTTTTTTTTAGTGATTGAAACACTGCAGCAGGAGCTATATATGGATCACAACTGCCCAAAACTTGCATCTTGTTCACATATTTTTGTTTTCAAGATTTCAAAATTGACAGGCTTATGCTGCAGTTTTATGGCTGTTTTGCCCTCCAGGGGCAGTTGTGACAGTCACGTGGCTGAAAACTATGAATACCAATAATTAAACAGTGTAATTTAAGCATATAGGGCATGTGTTCACCATAAAGAGAATAGAATAATCATTTCAAGAAATTAATGTTTCGTTAAGTACTTGATGTTTAGGTTTTTTTATATTTGTAATACAAGAAAACATTTCATGGTTACTTTAATGAGTAAGTCAGTTGAAATCAGCTCACCTGACTAAAGCTCATTCACCTTGATCAGGTTACCACCGGTTCCCAACATGTTAGTGGCTCCCATAATGTACTGTATATTCCTGCAGAGGTATAGAAATATTAAACTCTTTGATGCTTGGTTTCTCTGAGCTAAAGAATTGTTTTATGCCCTGGTGTTAAATGGCGCCGAGTAAAACTACTTTCACTTCTATTGGCAAAGTAGCCATTCCTGTTTGGTGAGAAAAATCGAGCTCATATTAAACAGTTCAGTTATGACAGAGACTAATATCTGACTAGTTTATAACAGTTATCATTTAAAGATTTTATGATTGTGTTGACGTTTTTTTTTTTTTTTTTCTAATAAAGACAAGCTCCCCTGTCTCATGAATATTAAGTTATGCCCAAAGAAGATCACAACATCTTGGATCTGTATATCAATAGTAGAATATTTACATATTAAAAAAACAAAAACAAAAAAAACAACAACATTAAATGAAAAAAATGTGCAGAAATCATTTAAGTAGCACACTGACATTACACAGTGATTTCAGGGAATTAATTCTTATAAAGATGGATTTACTCTATGTGAAATATGAAGGAAAATATGTGTTCATATCTGATATATAAAAAAAATTTAAATAAATAACCAAATATCCAAAGACACATATAATACAATTTAGAAAATCTTAGTTTACATAAAATTAGTTTATGTCATTTTTACAAAACCAGAACTCTTCATTTGGTTCATAACAGTTCAACAGAATGTCCTGTTGTGGGAAAATGCATTCATGCGTGTGGTTATGGATGATGAATATAGTGTTTCTGGACAGTAATGTAGTCCAGCATCTGATCTCTAAAGAGCTTCATGGGTAAAGATGGCGGCTAGATCACTGTTAAACAGCCTTCAGGTCTGATATCAGAACATGCTTTCATTTAGATCTGGCACTGATGGTTTTAGCTCCATAGGTCTCAGATGATGATGGTGGCAGATACAGAAGAACATAATTATTCATACATTTACAATGTTAATAGTCTAGTGTTCATTTTGAAGCATTCAGTGAACTCGTAGTAACCCTCATGTCCTCAATTTTGTCTAATTCATCTATTATCCTTTCTGTCCGGGCAACTGGGACTTTTCCCGGAGAATGAACTACTGGCAGAACTGTTGAGTGGCAGAGCAGTGAACATATCTTCATATTCTTTAGGAATGTCATTGTCATCAAGTGTCACTTCATGCCTAAAGCTTGACATACGGCTCTTACTAATATTGCAGGTGCATCTCTTTCTATGATTGGGAACTCGATTCTGTGATTTTGTCCTTTATGTTCACAGGTCAGCAGTTTCTGGCCCAATGGCGACATCTGGTGTCCAGATTATGTAAGCAGTGAATTGGACGTCTTTAATGTCAGAACATTGCAATCTGCACCAGTTACAGTTTAGGGTTGGAAAGGGTTTGAAAATTTCCATTAAACTTCCAGAAACTTTCCAAAAGTGCCCAAAAAATCCTGAAAAGTTTCTGGAGATTTTGCAACCCTAAATGTGACTTGCTTTTCTTTTATCTTGAGTTTCTCTTATTTCTCTTCCGACTTTTCAGCAATGCCAATTTGATTAAAAAAAAAAAACACCTCAACTCATCAAACTGATCAAAGTGATCAGTGTAGTTTAGTACGCACTGGTCTCTCAGTGATCAGTGTAGTTTAGTACACACTGGTCTCTCAGTGATCAGTGTAGTTTAGTACGCACTGGTCTCTCAGTGATCAGTGTAGTTTAGTACACACTGGTCTCTCAGTGATCAGTGTAGTTTAGTACACACTGGTCTCTCAGTGATCAGTGTAGTTTAGTACACACTGGTCTCTCAGTGATCAGTGTAGTTTAGTACGCACTGGTTTCTCAGTGATCAGTGTAGTTTAGTACGCACTGGTTTCTCAGTGATCAGTGTAGTTTAGTACACACTGGTTTCTCAGTGATCAGTGTAGTTTAGTACACACTGGTTTCTCAGTGATCAGTGTAGTTTAGTACGCACTGGTCTCTCAGTGATCAGTGTAGTTTAGTACGCAGTGGTTTCTCAGTGATCAGTGTAGTTTAGTACACACTGGTTTCTCAGTGATCAGTGTAGTTTAGTACGCACTGGTCTCTCAGTGATCAGTGTAGTTTAGTACGCACTGGTCTCTCAGTGATCAGTGTAGTTTAGTACACACTCGTTTCTCAGTGATCAGTGTAGTTTAGTACGCACTGGTCTCTCAGTGATCAGTGTAGTTTAGTACGCACTGGTCTCTCAGTGATCAGTGTAGTTTAGTGCACACTGGTTTCTCAGTGATCAGTGTAGTTTAGTACGCACTGGTCTCTCAGTGATCAGTGTAGTTTAGTACGCACTGGTTTCTCAGTGATCAGTGTAGTTTAGTACGCACTGGTCTCTCAGTGATCAGTGTAGTTTAGTACGCACTGGTCTCTCAGTGATCAGTGTAGTTTAGTACGCACTGGTCTCTCAGTGATCAGTGTAGTTTAGTGCACACTGGTTTCTCAGTGATCAGTGTAGTTTAGTACGCACTGGTCTCTCAGTGATCAGTGTAGTTTAGTGCACACTGGTTTCTCAGTGATCAGTGTAGTTTAGTACGCACTGGTCTCTCAGTGATCAGTGTAGTTTAGTACGCACTGGTCTCTCAGTGATCAGTGTAGTTTAGTACACACTGGTCTCTCAGTGATCAGTGTAGTTTAGTGCACATTGGTTTCTCAGTGATCAGTGTAGTTTAGTACGCACTGGTCTCTCAGTGATCAGTGTAGTTTAGTACACACTGGTCTCTCAGTGATCAGTGTAGTTTAGTGCACATTGGTTTCTCAGTGATCAGTGTAGTTTAGTACGCACTGGTCTCTCAGTGATCAGTGTAGTTTAGTACACACTGGTTTCTCAGTGATCAGTGTAGTTTAGTGCACATTGGTTTCTCAGTGATCAGTGTAGTTTAGTACGCACTGGTTTCTCAGTGAACAGTGTAGTTTAGTACACACTGGTTTCTCAGTGATCAGTGTAGTTTAGTACACACTGGTCTCTCAGTGATCAGTGTAGTTTATTACACACTGGTTTCTCAGTGATCAGTGTAGTTTAGTACGCACTGGTTTCTCAGTGATCAGTGTAGTTTAGTACACACTGGTTTCTCAGTGATCAGTGTAGTTTAGTGCACACTGTTTTCTCAGTGATCAGTGTAGTTTAGTACACACTCGTTTCTCAGTGATCAGTGTAGTTTAGTACGCACTGGTCTCTCAGTGATCAGTGTAGTTTAGTACGCACTGGTTTCTCAGTGATCAGTGTAGTTTAGTACACACTGGTTTCTCAGTGATCAGTGTAGTTTAGTACACACTGGTTTCTCAGTGATCAGTGTAGTTTAGTATGCACTGGTCTCTCAGTGAACAGTGTAGTTTAGTACGCACTGGTTTCTCAGTGATCAGTGTAGTTTATTACGCACTGGTTTCTCAGTGATCAGTGTAGTTTAGTACGCACTGGTTTCTCAGTGATCAGTGTAGTTTAGTACACACTGGTTTCTCAGTGATCAGTGTAGTTTAGTACACACTGGTTTCTCAGTGATCAGTGTAGTTTAGTACACACTGGTTTCTCAGTGATCAGTGTAGTTTAGTACACACTGGTTTCTCAGTGATCAGTGTAGTTTAGTACACACTGGTCTCTCAGTGATCAGTGTAGTTTAGTACACACTGGTCTCTCAGTGATCAGTGTAGTTTAGTACGCACTGGTTTCTCAGTGATCAGTGTAGTTTAGTACACACTGGTCTCTCAGTGATCAGTGTAGTTTAGTACACACTCGTTTCTCAGTGATCAGTGTAGTTTAGTACACACTGGTCTCTCAGTGATCAGTGTAGTTTAGTACACACTGGTTTCTCAGTGATCAGTGTAGTTTAGTGCACACTGTTTTCTCAGTGATCAGTGTAGTTTAGTACACACTCGTTTCTCAGTGATCAGTGTAGTTTAGTACGCACTGGTCTCTCAGTGATCAGTGTAGTTTAGTACGCACTGGTTTCTCAGTGATCAGTGTAGTTTAGAACACACTGGTTTCTCAGTGATCAGTGTAGTTTAGTACACACTGGTTTCTCAGTGATCAGTGTAGTTTAGTACGCACTGGTCTCTCAGTGAACAGTGTAGTTTAGTACGCACTGGTTTCTCAGTGATCAGTGTAGTTTAGTACGCACTGGTTTCTCAGTGATCAGTGTAGTTTAGTACACACTGGTTTATCAGTGATCAGTGTAGTTTAGTACACACTGGTTTCTCAGTGATCAGTGTAGTTTAGTACACACTGGTTTCTCAGTGATCAGTGTAGTTTAGTACGCACTGGTCTCTCAGTGATCAGTGTAGTTTAGTACACACTGGTTTCTCAGTGATCAGTGTAGTTTAGTACGCACTGGTCTCTCAGTGATCAGTGTAGTTTAGTACACACTGGTTTCTCAGTGATCAGTGTAGTTTAGTGCACACTGGTTTCTCAGTGATCAGTGTAGTTTAGTACACACTCGTTTCTCAGTGATCAGTGTAGTTTAGTACACACTGGTTTCTCAGTGATCAGTGTAGTTTAGTACACACTCGTTTCTCAGTGATCAGTGTAGTTTAGTACACACTGGTTTCTCAGTGATCAGTGTAGTTTAGTACGCACTGGTCTCTCAGTGAACAGTGTAGTTTAGTACGCACTGGTTTCTCAGTGAACAGTGTAGTTTAGTACGCACTGGTTTCTCAGTGATCAGTGTAGTTTAGTACGCACTGGTTTCTCAGTGATCAGTGTAGTTTAGTACACACTGGTTTCTCAGTGATCAGTGTAGTTTAGTACACACTGGTTTCTCAGTGATCAGTGTAGTTTAGTACGCACTGGTCTCTCAGTGATCAGTGTAGTTTAGTACACACTGGTTTCTCAGTGATCAGTGTAGTTTAGTACACACTGGTTTCTCAGTGATCAGTGTTGTTTAGTACGCACTGGTCTCTCAGTGATAAGTGTAGTTTAGTACACACTGGTTTCTCAGTGATCAGTGTAGTTTAGTGCACACTGGTTTCTCAGTGATCAGTGTAGTTTAGTACACACTCGTTTCTCAGTGATCAGTGTAGTTTAGTACGCACTGGTCTCTCAGTGATCAGTGTAGTTTAGTACGCACTGGTTTCTCAGTGATCAGTGTAGTTTAGTACACACTGGTTTCTCAGTGATCAGTGTAGTTTAGTACACACTGGTTTCTCACTGATCAGTGTAGTTTAGTACGCACTGGTTTCTCAGTGATCAGTGTAGTTTAGTACACACTGGTTTCTCAGTGATCAGTGTAGTTTAGTACACACTGGTTTCTCAATGATCAGTGTAGTTTAGTACGCACTGGTCTCTCAGTGATCAGTGTAGTTTAGTACACACTGGTTTCTCAATGATCAGTGTAGTTTAGTACGCACTGGTCTCTCAGTGATCAGTGTAGTTTAGTACGCACTGGTTTCTCAGTGATCAGTGTAGTTTAGTACGCACTGGTTTCTCAGTGATCAGTGTAGTTTAGTACGCACTGGTCTCTCAGTGATCAGTGTAGTTTAGTACACACTGGTTTCTCAGTGATCAGTGTAGTTTAGTACGCACTGGTCTCTCAGTGATCAGTGTAGTTTAGTACACACTGGTTTCTCAGTGATCAGTGTAGTTTAGTGCACACTGGTTTCTCAATGATCAGTGTAGTTTAGTACGCACTGGTCTCTCAGTGATCAGTGTAGTTTAGTACACACTGGTTTCTCAGTGATCAGTGTAGTTTAGTACGCACTGGTCTCTCAGTGATCAGTGTAGTTTAGTACACACTGGTTTCTCAGTGATCAGTGTAGTTTAGTGCACACTGGTTTCTCAGTGATCAGTGTAGTTTAGTACACACTCGTTTCTCAGTGATCAGTGTAGTTTAGTACGCACTGGTCTCTCAGTGATCAGTGTAGTTTAGTACGCACTGGTTTCTCAGTGATCAGTGTAGTTTAGTACACACTGGTTTCTCAGTGATCAGTGTAGTTTAGTACACACTGGTTTCTCAGTGATCAGTGTAGTTTAGTACGCACTGGTCTCTCAGTGAACAGTGTAGTTTAGTACGCACTGGTTTCTCAGTGATCAGTGTAGTTTAGTACGCACTGGTTTCTCAGTGATCAGTGTAGTTTAGTACACACTGGTTTCTCAGTGATCAGTGTAGTTTAGTACGCACTGGTTTCTCAGTGATCAGTGTAGTTTAGTACACACTGGTTTCTCAGTGATCAGTGTAGTTTAGTACACACTGGTTTCTCAGTGATCAGTGTAGTTTAGTACGCACTGGTTTCTCAGTGATCAGTGTAGTTTAGTACACACTGGTTTCTCAGTGATCAGTGTAGTTTAGTACACACTGGTTTCTCAATGATCAGTGTAGTTTAGTACGCACTGGTCTCTCAGTGATCAGTGTAGTTTAGTACACACTGGTTTCTCAATGATCAGTGTAGTTTAGTACGCACTGGTCTCTCAGTGATCAGTGTAGTTTAGTACACACTGGTTTCTCAGTGATCAGTGTAGTTTAGTACGCACTGGTCTCTCAGTGATCAGTGTAGTTTAGTACGCACTGGTCTCTCAGTGATCAGTGTAGTTTAGTACACACTCGTTTCTCAGTGATCAGTGTAGTTTAGTACGCACTGGTCTCTCAGTGATCAGTGTAGTTTAGTACGCACTGGTCTCTCAGTGATCAGTGTAGTTTAGTGCACACTGGTTTCTCAGTGATCAGTGTAGTTTAGTACGCACTGGTCTCTCAGTGATCAGTGTAGTTTAGTACGCACTGGTTTCTCAGTGATCAGTGTAGTTTAGTACGCACTGGTCTCTCAGTGATCAGTGTAGTTTAGTACGCACTGGTCTCTCAGTGATCAGTGTAGTTTAGTACGCACTGGTCTCTCAGTGATCAGTGTAGTTTAGTGCACACTGGTTTCTCAGTGATCAGTGTAGTTTAGTACGCACTGGTCTCTCAGTGATCAGTGTAGTTTAGTGCACACTGGTTTCTCAGTGATCAGTGTAGTTTAGTACGCACTGGTCTCTCAGTGATCAGTGTAGTTTAGTACGCACTGGTCTCTCAGTGATCAGTGTAGTTTAGTACACACTGGTCTCTCAGTGATCAGTGTAGTTTAGTGCACATTGGTTTCTCAGTGATCAGTGTAGTTTAGTACGCACTGGTCTCTCAGTGATCAGTGTAGTTTAGTACACATTGGTCTCTCAGTGATCAGTGTAGTTTAGTGCACATTGGTTTCTCAGTGATCAGTGTAGTTTAGTACGCACTGGTCTCTCAGTGATCAGTGTAGTTTAGTACACACTGGTTTCTCAGTGATCAGTGTAGTTTAGAACACACTGGTCTCTCAGTGATCAGTGTAGTTTAGTACACACTGGTTTCTCAGTGATCAGTGTAGTTTAGTACACACTGGTCTCTCAGTGATCAGTGTAGTTTAGTACACACTGGTTTCTCAGTGATCAGTGTAGTTTAGTACACACTGGTTTCTCAGTGGTCAGTGTACTTTAGTACACACTCGTTTCTCAGTGATCAGTGTAGTTTAGTACACACTCGTTTCTCAGTGATCAGTGTACTTTAGTACAAACTGGTTTCTCAGTGATCAGTGTAGTTTAGTACACACTGGTCTCTCAGTGATCAGTGTAGTTTAGTACACACTGGTTTCTCAGTGATCAGTGTAGTTTAGTACACACTGGTTTCTCAGTGATCAGTGTAGTTTAGTACACACTGGTTTCTCAGTGATCAGTGTACTTTAGTACACACTCGTTTCTCAGTGATCAGTGTACTTTAGTACACACTGGTTTCTCAGTGATCAGTGTAGTTTAGTACACACTGGTCTCTCAGTGATCAGTGTAGTTTAGTACACACTGGTTTCTCAGTGATCAGTGTAGTTTAGTACACACTGGTTTCTCAGTGATCAGTGTAGTTTAGTACACACTGGTCTCTCAGTGATCAGTGTAGTTTAGTACACACTGGTTTCTCAGTGATCAGTGTAGTTTAGTACACACTGGTCTCTCAGTGATCAGTGTAGTTTAGTACGCACTGGTTTCTCAGTGATCAGTGTACTTTAGTACACACTCGTTTCTCAGTGATCAGTGTAGTTTAGTACACACTGGTTTCTCAGTGATCAGTGTAGTTTAGTACACACTGGTTTCTCAGTGATCAGTGTAGTTTAGTACACACTGGTTTCTCAGTGATCAGTGTAGTTTAGTACACACTGGTTTCTCAGTGATCAGTGTAGTTTAGTACGCACTGGTTTCTCAGTGATCAGTGTACTTTAGTACACACTCGTTTCTCAGTGATCAGTGTAGTTTAGTACACACTGGTTTCTCAGTGATCAGTGTAGTTTAGTACACACTGGTTTCTCAGTGATCAGTGTAGTTTAGTACACACTGGTTTCTCAGTGATCAGTGTAGTTTAGTACACACTGGTTTCTCAGTGATCAGTGTAGTTTAGTACGCACTGGTTTCTCAGTGATCAGTGTAGTTTAGAACACACTGGTCTCTCAGTGATCAGTGTAGTTTAGTACGCACTGGTTTCTCAGTGATCAGTGTAGTTTAGTACACACTGGTCTCTCAGTGATCAGTGTAGTTTAGTACACACTGGTCTCTCAGTGATCAGTGTAGTTTAGTACACACTCGTTTCTCAGTGATCAGTGTAGTTTAGTACACACTGGTCTCTCAGTGATCAGTGTAGTTTAGTACACACTGGTCTCTCAGTGATCAGTGTACTTTAGTACACACTGGTCTCTCAGTGATCAGTGTAGTTTAGTACACACTCGTTTCTCAATGATCAGTGTAGTTTAGTACACACTGGTTTCTCAGTGAACAGTGTAGTTTAGTACGCACTGGTTTCTCAATGATCAGTGTAGTTTAGTGCACACTCGTTTCTCAATAATCAGTGTAGTTTAGTACACACTGGTTTCTCAGTGAACAGTGTAGTTTAGTACGCACTGGTTTCTCAATGATCAGTGTAGTTTAGTACACACTCGTTTCTCAGTGATCAGTGTACTTTAGTACACACTCGTTTCTCAGTGATCAGTGTAGTTTATTACACACTGGTTTCTCAGTGATCAGTGTAGTTTAGTACACACTGGTCTCTCAGTGATCAGTGTAGTTTAGTACACACTCGTTTCTCAATGATCAGTGTAGTGTAGTACACACTGGTTTCTCAGTGAACAGTGTAGTTTAGTACACACTGGTCTCTCAGTGATCAGTGTAGTTTAGTACACACTGGTCTCTCAGTGATCAGTGTACTTTAGTACACACTGGTCTCTCAGTGATCAGTGTAGTTTAGTACACACTCGTTTCTCAATGATCAGTGTAGTTTAGTACACACTGGTTTCTCAGTGAACAGTGTAGTTTAGTACGCACTGGTTTCTCAATGATCAGTGTAGTTTAGTACACACTCGTTTCTCAATAATCAGTGTAGTTTAGTACACACTGGTTTCTCAGTGAACAGTGTAGTTTAGTACGCACTGGTTTCTCAATGATCAGTGTAGTTTAGTACACACTCGTTTCTCAGTGATCAGTGTACTTTAGTACACACTCGTTTCTCAGTGATCAGTGTAGTTTAGTACACACTGGTTTCTCAGTGATCAGTGTAGTTTAGTACACACTGGTCTCTCAGTGATCAGTGTAGTTTAGTACACACTCGTTTCTCAATGATCAGTGTAGTTTAGTACACACTGGTTTCTCAGTGAACAGTGTAGTTTAGTACACACTCGTTTCTCAATGATCAGTGTAGTTTAGTACACACTCGTTTCTCAATGATCAGTGTAGTTTAGTACACACTGGTTTCTCAGTGAACAGTGTAGTTTAGTACACACTGGTTTCTCAGTGATCAGTGTAGTTTAGTACGCACTGGTTTCACAGTGATCAGTGTACTTTAGTACACACTTGTTTCTCAGTGATCAGTGTAGTTTAGTACACACTGGTTTCTCAGTGATCAGTGTAGTTTAGTACACACTGGTTTCTCAGTGATCAGTGAAGTTTAGTACACACTGGTCTCTCAGTGATCAGTGTAGTTTAGTACGCACTGGTTTCTCAGTGATCAGTGTAGTTTAGTACGCACTGGTTTCTCAGTGAACAGTGTAGTTTAGTACACACTCGTTTCTCAATGATCAGTGTAGTTTAGTACACACTGGTTTCTCAGTGAACAGTGTAGTTTAGTACGCACTGGTTTCTCAGTGATCAGTGTAGTTTAGTACGCACTGGTTTCTCAGTGAACAGTGTAGTTTAGTACGCACTGGTTTCTCAGTGAACAGTGTAGTTTATTACACACTGGAATCTCAGTGAACAGTGTAGTTTAGTACGCACTGGTTTCTCAGTGAACAGTGTAGTTTAGTACACACTGGTTTCTCAGTGAACAGTGTAGTTTAGTACGCACTGGTTTCTCAGTGATCAGTGTAGTTTAGTACGCACTGGTTTCTCAGTGATCAATGTAGTTTAGTACGCACTGGTTTCTCAGTGATCAGTGTAGTTTAGTACGCACTGGTTTCTCAGTGATCAGTGTAGTTTAGTACGCACTGGTTTCTCAGTGATCAGTGTAGTTTAGTACACACTGGTCTCTCAGTGATCAGTGTAGTTTAGTACGCACTGGTTTCTCAGTGATCAGTGTAGTTTAGTACGCACTTGTTTTCTCAGTTTAGTACACACTGGTTTCTCAGTGATCAGTGTAGTTTAGTACACACTGGTTTCTCAGTGATCAGTGTAGTTTAGTACACACTGGTTTCTCAATGATCAGTGTAGTTTAGTACGCACTGGTCTCTCAGTGATCAGTGTAGTTTAGTACACACTGGTTTCTCAGTGATCAGTGTAGTTTAGTACACACTGGTTTCTCAATGATCAGTGTAGTTTAGTACGCACTGGTCTCTCAGTGATCAGTGTAGTTTAGTACGCACTGGTTTCTCAGTGATCAGTGTAGTTTAGTACGCACTGGTTTCTCAGTGATCAGTGTAGTTTAGTACGCACTGGTCTCTCAGTGATCAGTGTAGTTTAGTACGCACTGGTCTCTCAGTGATCAGTGTAGTTTAGTACGCACTGGTTTCTCAGTGATCAGTGTAGTTTAGTACGCACTGGTTTCTCAGTGATCAGTGTAGTTTAGTACGCACTGGTTTCTCAGTGATCAGTGTAGTTTAGAACACACTGGTTTCTCAGTGATCAGTGTAGTTTAGTACACACTGGTTTCTCAATGATCAGTGTAGTTTAGTACGCACTGGTCTCTCAGTGATCAGTGTAGTTTAGTACACACTGGTTTCTCAATGATCAGTGTAGTTTAGTACGCACTGGTCTCTCAGTGATCAGTGTAGTTTAGTATGCACTGGTTTCTCAGTGATCAGTGTAGTTTAGTACGCACTGGTTTCTCAGTGATCAGTGTAGTTTAGTACGCACTGGTCTCTCAGTGATCAGTGTAGTTTAGTACACACTGGTTTCTCAGTGATCAGTGTAGTTTAGTACACACTGGTTTCTCAATGATCAGTGTAGTTTAGTACGCACTGGTCTCTCAGTGATCAGTGTAGTTTAGTACACACTGGTTTCTCAGTGATCAGTGTAGTTTAGTACACACTGGTTTCTCAATGATCAGTGTAGTTTAGTACGCACTGGTCTCTCAGTGATCAGTGTAGTTTAGTACGCACTGGTTTCTCAGTGATCAGTGTAGTTTAGTACGCACTGGTTTCTCAGTGATCAGTGTAGTTTAGTACGCACTGGTCTCTCAGTGATCAGTGTAGTTTAGTACACACTGGTTTCTCAGTGATCAGTGTAGTTTAGTACACACTGGTCTCTCAGTGATCAGTGTAGTTTAGTACGCACTGGTTTCACAGTGATCAGTGTAGTTTAGTACGCACTGGTCTCTCAGTGATCAGTGTAGTTTAGTACACACTGGTTTCTCAATGATCAGTGTAGTTTAGTACGCACTGGTCTCTCAGTGATCAGTGTAGTTTAGTACGCACTAGTTTCACAGTGATCAGTGTACTTTAGTACACACTCGTTTCTCAGTGATCAGTGTAGTTTAGTACACACTGGTTTCTCAGTGATCAGTGTAGTTTAGTACGCACTGGTTTCTCAGTGATCAGTGTAGTTTAGTACGCACTGGTCTCTCAGTGATCAGTGTAGTTTAGTACGCACTGGTTTCTCAGTGATCAGTGTAGTTTAGAACACACTGGTCTCTCAGTGATCAGTGTAGTTTAGTACGCACTGGTTTCTCAGTGATCAGTGTAGTTTAGTACACACTGGTCTCTCAGTGATCAGTGTAGTTTAGTACACACTGGTCTCTCAGTGATCAGTGTAGTTTAGTACACACTGGTCTCTCAGTGATCAGTGTAGTTTAGTACACACTGGTCTCTCAGTGATCAGTGTAGTTTAGTACACACTCGTTTCTCAATGATCAGTGTAGTTTAGTACACACTGGTTTCTCAGTGAACAGTGTAGTTTAGTACGCACTGGTTTCTCAATGATCAGTGTAGTTTAGTACACACTCGTTTCTCAATAATCAGTGTAGTTTAGTACACACTGGTTTCTCAGTGAACAGTGTAGTTTAGTACGCACTGGTTTCTCAATGATCAGTGTAGTTTAGTACACACTCGTTTCTCAGTGATCAGTGTACTTTAGTACACACTCGTTTCTCAGTGATCAGTGTAGTTTATTACACACTGGTTTCTCAGTGATCAGTGTAGTTTAGTACACACTGGTCTCTCAGTGATCAGTGTAGTTTAGTACACACTCGTTTCTCAATGATCAGTGTAGTGTAGTACACACTGGTTTCTCAGTGAACAGTGTAGTTTAGTACACACTGGTCTCTCAGTGATCAGTGTAGTTTAGTACACACTGGTCTCTCAGTGATCAGTGTACTTTAGTACACACTGGTCTCTCAGTGATCAGTGTAGTTTAGTACACACTCGTTTCTCAATGATCAGTGTAGTTTAGTACACACTGGTTTCTCAGTGAACAGTGTAGTTTAGTACGCACTGGTTTCTCAATGATCAGTGTAGTTTAGTACACACTCGTTTCTCAATAATCAGTGTAGTTTAGTACACACTGGTTTCTCAGTGAACAGTGTAGTTTAGTACGCACTGGTTTCTCAATGATCAGTGTAGTTTAGTACACACTCGTTTCTCAGTGATCAGTGTACTTTAGTACACACTCGTTTCTCAGTGATCAGTGTAGTTTAGTACACACTGGTTTCTCAGTGATCAGTGTAGTTTAGTACACACTGGTCTCTCAGTGATCAGTGTAGTTTAGTACACACTCGTTTCTCAATGATCAGTGTAGTTTAGTACACACTGGTTTCTCAGTGAACAGTGTAGTTTAGTACACACTCGTTTCTCAATGATCAGTGTAGTTTAGTACACACTCGTTTCTCAATGATCAGTGTAGTTTAGTACACACTGGTTTCTCAGTGAACAGTGTAGTTTAGTACACACTGGTTTCTCAGTGATCAGTGTAGTTTAGTACGCACTGGTTTCACAGTGATCAGTGTACTTTAGTACACACTTGTTTCTCAGTGATCAGTGTAGTTTAGTACACACTGGTTTCTCAGTGATCAGTGTAGTTTAGTACACACTGGTTTCTCAGTGATCAGTGAAGTTTAGTACACACTGGTCTCTCAGTGATCAGTGTAGTTTAGTACGCACTGGTTTCTCAGTGATCAGTGTAGTTTAGTACGCACTGGTTTCTCAGTGAACAGTGTAGTTTAGTACACACTCGTTTCTCAATGATCAGTGTAGTTTAGTACACACTGGTTTCTCAGTGAACAGTGTAGTTTAGTACGCACTGGTTTCTCAGTGATCAGTGTAGTTTAGTACGCACTGGTTTCTCAGTGAACAGTGTAGTTTAGTACGCACTGGTTTCTCAGTGAACAGTGTAGTTTATTACACACTGGTCTCTCAGTGAACAGTGTAGTTTAGTACGCACTGGTTTCTCAGTGAACAGTGTAGTTTAGTACACACTGGTTTCTCAGTGAACAGTGTAGTTTAGTACGCACTGGTTTCTCAGTGATCAGTGTAGTTTAGTACGCACTGGTTTCTCAGTGATCAATGTAGTTTAGTACGCACTGGTTTCTCAGTGATCAGTGTAGTTTAGTACGCACTGGTTTCTCAGTGATCAGTGTAGTTTAGTACGCACTGGTTTCTCAGTGATCAGTGTAGTTTAGTACACACTGGTCTCTCAGTGATCAGTGTAGTTTAGTACGCACTGGTTTCTCAGTGATCAGTGTAGTTTAGTACGCACTTGTTTTCTCAGTTTAGTACACACTGGTTTCTCAGTGATCAGTGTAGCTTAGTACACACTGGTTTCTCAGTGATCAGTGTAGTTTAGTACACACTGGTTTCTCAATGATCAGTGTAGTTTAGTACGCACTGGTCTCTCAGTGATCAGTGTAGTTTAGTACACACTGGTTTCTCAGTGATCAGTGTAGTTTAGTACACACTGGTTTCTCAATGATCAGTGTAGTTTAGTACGCACTGGTCTCTCAGTGATCAGTGTAGTTTAGTACGCACTGGTTTCTCAGTGATCAGTGTAGTTTAGTACGCACTGGTTTCTCAGTGATCAGTGTAGTTTAGTACGCACTGGTCTCTCAGTGATCAGTGTAGTTTAGTACGCACTGGTCTCTCAGTGATCAGTGTAGTTTAGTACGCACTGGTTTCTCAGTGATCAGTGTAGTTTAGTACGCACTGGTTTCTCAGTGATCAGTGTAGTTTAGTACGCACTGGTTTCTCAGTGATCAGTGTAGTTTAGAACACACTGGTTTCTCAGTGATCAGTGTAGTTTAGTACACACTGGTTTCTCAATGATCAGTGTAGTTTAGTACGCACTGGTCTCTCAGTGATCAGTGTAGTTTAGTACACACACTTGTTTCTCAATGATCAGTGTAGTTTAGTACGCACTGGTCTCTCAGTGATCAGTGTAGTTTAGTATGCACTGGTTTCTCAGTGATCAGTGTAGTTTAGTACGCACTGGTTTCTCAGTGATCAGTGTAGTTTAGTACGCACTGGTCTCTCAGTGATCAGTGTAGTTTAGTACACACTGGTTTCTCAGTGATCAGTGTAGTTTAGTACACACTGGTTTCTCAATGATCAGTGTAGTTTAGTACGCACTGGTCTCTCAGTGATCAGTGTAGTTTAGTACACACTGGTTTCTCAGTGATCAGTGTAGTTTAGTACACACTGGTTTCTCAATGATCAGTGTAGTTTAGTACGCACTGGTCTCTCAGTGATCAGTGTAGTTTAGTACGCACTGGTTTCTCAGTGATCAGTGTAGTTTAGTACGCACTGGTTTCTCAGTGATCAGTGTAGTTTAGTACGCACTGGTCTCTCAGTGATCAGTGTAGTTTAGTACACACTGGTTTCTCAGTGATCAGTGTAGTTTAGTACACACTGGTCTCTCAGTGATCAGTGTAGTTTAGTACGCACTGGTTTCACAGTGATCAGTGTAGTTTAGTACGCACTGGTCTCTCAGTGATCAGTGTAGTTTAGTACACACTGGTTTCTCAATGATCAGTGTAGTTTAGTACGCACTGGTCTCTCAGTGATCAGTGTAGTTTAGTACGCACTAGTTTCACAGTGATCAGTGTACTTTAGTACACACTCGTTTCTCAGTGATCAGTGTAGTTTAGTACACACTGGTTTCTCAGTGATCAGTGTAGTTTAGTACGCACTGGTTTCTCAGTGATCAGTGTAGTTTAGTACGCACTGGTCTCTCAGTGATCAGTGTAGTTTAGTACGCACTGGTTTCTCAGTGATCAGTGTAGTTTAGAACACACTGGTCTCTCAGTGATCAGTGTAGTTTAGTACGCACTGGTTTCTCAGTGATCAGTGTAGTTTAGTACACACTGGTCTCTCAGTGATCAGTGTAGTTTAGTACACACTGGTTTCTCAGTGATCAGTGTAGTTTAGAACACACTGGTCTCTCAGTGATCAGTGTAGTTTAGAACACACTGGTCTCTCAGTGATCAGTGTAGTTTAGTACGCACTGGTCTCTCAGTGATCAGTGTAGTTTAGTACACACTGGTCTCTCAGTGATCAGTGTAGTTTAGTACACACTAGTTTCTCAGTGATCAGTGTAGTTTAGAACACACTGGTCTCTCAGTGATCAGAGTAGTTTAGAACACACTGGTCTCTCAGTGATCAGTGTAGTTTAGTACGCACTGGTTTCTCAGTGATCAGTGTAGTTTAGTACACACTGGTCTCTCAGTGATCAGTGTAGTTTAGTACGCACTGGTTTCTCAGTGATCAGTGTAGTTTAAAACACACTGGTCTCTCAGTGATCAGTGTAGTTTAGTACGCACTGGTTTCTCAGTGATTAGTGTAGTTTAGTACACACTGGTCTCTCAGTGATCAGTGTAGTTTAGTACACACTGGTTTCTCAGTGATCAGTGTAGTTTAGAACACACTGGTCTCTCAGTGATCAGTGTAGTTTAGTACACACTGGTTTCTCAGTGATCAGTGTAGTTTAGTACACACTGGTCTCTCAGTGATCAGTGTAGTTTAGTACACACTGGTTTCTCAGTGATCAGTGTAGTTTAGTACACACTGGTTTCTCAGTGATCAGTGTACTTTAGTACACACTCGTTTCTCAGTGATCAGTGTAGTTTAGTACACACTCGTTTCTCAGTGATCAGTGTACTTTAGTACAAACTGGTTTCTCAGTGATCAGTGTAGTTTAGTACACACTGGTCTCTCAGTGATCAGTGTAGTTTAGTACACACTGGTTTCTCAGTGATCAGTGTAGTTTAGTACACACTGGTTTCTCAGTGATCAGTGTAGTTTAGTACACACTGGTTTCTCAGTGATCAGTGTACTTTAGTACACACTCGTTTCTCAGTGATCAGTGTACTTTAGTACACACTGGTTTCTCAGTGATCAGTGTAGTTTAGTACACACTGGTCTCTCAGTGATCAGTGTAGTTTAGTACACACTGGTTTCTCAGTGATCAGTGTAGTTTAGTACACACTGGTTTCTCAGTGATCAGTGTAGTTTAGTACACACTGGTCTCTCAGTGATAAGTGTAGTTTAGTACACACTGGTTTCTCAGTGATCAGTGTAGTTTAGTACACACTGGTCTCTCAGTGATCAGTGTAGTTTAGTACGCACTGGTTTCTCAGTGATCAGTGTACTTTAGTACACACTCGTTTCTCAGTGATCAGTGTAGTTTAGTACTCACTGGTTTCTCAGTGATCAGTGTAGTTTAGTACACACTGGTTTCTCAGTGATCAGTGTAGTTTAGTACACACTGGTTTCTCAGTGATCAGTGTAGTTTAGTACACACTGGTTTCTCAGTGATCAGTGTAGTTTAGTACGCACTGGTTTCTCAGTGATAAGTGTAGTTTAGAACACACTGGTCTCTCAGTGATCAGTGTAGTTTAGTACGCACTGGTTTCTCAGTGATCAGTGTAGTTTAGTACACACTGGTCTCTCAGTGATCAGTGTAGTTTAGTACACACTGGTCTCTCAGTGATCAGTGTAGTTTAGTACACACTCGTTTCTCAGTGATCAGTGTAGTTTAGTACACACTGGTCTCTCAGTGATCAGTGTAGTTTAGTACACACTGGTCTCTCAGTGATCAGTGTACTTTAGTACACACTGGTCTCTCAGTGATCAGTGTAGTTTAGTACACACTCGTTTCTCAATGATCAGTGTAGTTTAGTACACACTGGTTTCTCAGTGAACAGTGTAGTTTAGTACGCACTGGTTTCTCAATGATCAGTGTAGTTTAGTACACACTCGTTTCTCAATAATCAGTGTAGTTTAGTACACACTGGTTTCTCAGTGAACAGTGTAGTTTAGTACGCACTGGTTTCTCAATGATCAGTGTAGTTTAGTACACACTCGTTTCTCAGTGATCAGTGTACTTTAGTACACACTCGTTTCTCAGTGATCAGTGTAGTTTAGTACACACTCGTTTCTCAGTGATCAGTGTAGTTTAGTACACACTGGTCTCTCAGTGATCAGTGTAGTTTAGTACACACTCGTTTCTCAATGATCAGTGTAGTTTAGTACACACTGGTTTCTCAGTGAACAGTGTAGTTTAGTACACACTGGTTTCTCAGTGGTCAGTGTACTTTAGTACACACTCGTTTCTCAGTGATCAGTGTAGTTTAGTACACACTCGTTTCTCAGTGATCAGTGTACTTTAGTACAAACTGGTTTCTCAGTGATCAGTGTAGTTTAGTACACACTGGTCTCTCAGTGATCAGTGTAGTTTAGTACACACTGGTTTCTCAGTGATCAGTGTAGTTTAGTACACACTGGTTTCTCAGTGATCAGTGTAGTTTAGTACACACTGGTTTCTCAGTGATCAGTGTACTTTAGTACACACTCGTTTCTCAGTGATCAGTGTACTTTAGTACACACTGGTTTCTCAGTGATCAGTGTAGTTTAGTACACACTGGTCTCTCAGTGATCAGTGTAGTTTAGTACACACTGGTTTCTCAGTGATCAGTGTAGTTTAGTACACACTGGTTTCTCAGTGATCAGTGTAGTTTAGTACACACTGGTCTCTCAGTGATCAGTGTAGTTTAGTACACACTGGTTTCTCAGTGATCAGTGTAGTTTAGTACACACTGGTCTCTCAGTGATCAGTGTAGTTTAGTACGCACTGGTTTCTCAGTGATCAGTGTACTTTAGTACACACTCGTTTCTCAGTGATCAGTGTAGTTTAGTACACACTGGTTTCTCAGTGATCAGTGTAGTTTAGTACACACTGGTTTCTCAGTGATCAGTGTAGTTTAGTACACACTGGTTTCTCAGTGATCAGTGTAGTTTAGTACACACTGGTTTCTCAGTGATCAGTGTAGTTTAGTACGCACTGGTTTCTCAGTGATCAGTGTACTTTAGTACACACTCGTTTCTCAGTGATCAGTGTAGTTTAGTACACACTGGTTTCTCAGTGATCAGTGTAGTTTAGTACACACTGGTTTCTCAGTGATCAGTGTAGTTTAGTACACACTGGTTTCTCAGTGATCAGTGTAGTTTAGTACACACTGGTTTCTCAGTGATCAGTGTAGTTTAGTACGCACTGGTTTCTCAGTGATCAGTGTAGTTTAGAACACACTGGTCTCTCAGTGATCAGTGTAGTTTAGTACGCACTGGTTTCTCAGTGATCAGTGTAGTTTAGTACACACTGGTCTCTCAGTGATCAGTGTAGTTTAGTACACACTGGTCTCTCAGTGATCAGTGTAGTTTAGTACACACTCGTTTCTCAGTGATCAGTGTAGTTTAGTACACACTGGTCTCTCAGTGATCAGTGTAGTTTAGTACACACTGGTCTCTCAGTGATCAGTGTACTTTAGTACACACTGGTCTCTCAGTGATCAGTGTAGTTTAGTACACACTCGTTTCTCAATGATCAGTGTAGTTTAGTACACACTGGTTTCTCAGTGAACAGTGTAGTTTAGTACGCACTGGTTTCTCAATGATCAGTGTAGTTTAGTACACACTCGTTTCTCAATAATCAGTGTAGTTTAGTACACACTGGTTTCTCAGTGAACAGTGTAGTTTAGTACGCACTGGTTTCTCAATGATCAGTGTAGTTTAGTACACACTCGTTTCTCAGTGATCAGTGTACTTTAGTACACACTCGTTTCTCAGTGATCAGTGTAGTTTATTACACACTGGTTTCTCAGTGATCAGTGTAGTTTAGTACACACTGGTCTCTCAGTGATCAGTGTAGTTTAGTACACACTCGTTTCTCAATGATCAGTGTAGTGTAGTACACACTGGTTTCTCAGTGAACAGTGTAGTTTAGTACACACTGGTCTCTCAGTGATCAGTGTAGTTTAGTACACACTGGTCTCTCAGTGATCAGTGTACTTTAGTACACACTGGTCTCTCAGTGATCAGTGTAGTTTAGTACACACTCGTTTCTCAATGATCAGTGTAGTTTAGTACACACTGGTTTCTCAGTGAACAGTGTAGTTTAGTACGCACTGGTTTCTCAATGATCAGTGTAGTTTAGTACACACTCGTTTCTCAATAATCAGTGTAGTTTAGTACACACTGGTTTCTCAGTGAACAGTGTAGTTTAGTACGCACTGGTTTCTCAATGATCAGTGTAGTTTAGTACACACTCGTTTCTCAGTGATCAGTGTACTTTAGTACACACTCGTTTCTCAGTGATCAGTGTAGTTTAGTACACACTGGTTTCTCAGTGATCAGTGTAGTTTAGTACACACTGGTCTCTCAGTGATCAGTGTAGTTTAGTACACACTCGTTTCTCAATGATCAGTGTAGTTTAGTACACACTGGTTTCTCAGTGAACAGTGTAGTTTAGTACACACTCGTTTCTCAATGATCAGTGTAGTTTAGTACACACTCGTTTCTCAATGATCAGTGTAGTTTAGTACACACTGGTTTCTCAGTGAACAGTGTAGTTTAGTACACACTGGTTTCTCAGTGATCAGTGTAGTTTAGTACACACTGGTTTCACAGTGATCAGTGTACTTTAGTACACACTTGTTTCTCAGTGATCAGTGTAGTTTAGTACACACTGGTTTCTCAGTGATCAGTGTAGTTTAGTACACACTGGTTTCTCAGTGATCAGTGAAGTTTAGTACACACTGGTCTCTCAGTGATCAGTGTAGTTTAGTACGCACTGGTTTCTCAGTGATCAGTGTAGTTTAGTACGCACTGGTTTCTCAGTGAACAGTGTAGTTTAGTACACACTCGTTTCTCAATGATCAGTGTAGTTTAGTACACACTGGTTTCTCAGTGAACAGTGTAGTTTAGTACGCACTGGTTTCTCAGTGATCAGTGTAGTTTAGTACGCACTGGTTTCTCAGTGAACAGTGTAGTTTAGTACGCACTGGTTTCTCAGTGAACAGTGTAGTTTATTACACACTGGTCTCTCAGTGAACAGTGTAGTTTAGTACGCACTGGTTTCTCAGTGAACAGTGTAGTTTAGTACACACTGGTTTCTCAGTGAACAGTGTAGTTTAGTACGCACTGGTTTCTCAGTGATCAGTGTAGTTTAGTACGCACTGGTTTCTCAGTGATCAATGTAGTTTAGTACGCACTGGTTTCTCAGTGATCAGTGTAGTTTAGTACGCACTGGTTTCTCAGTGATCAGTGTAGTTTAGTACGCACTGGTTTCTCAGTGATCAGTGTAGTTTAGTACACACTGGTCTCTCAGTGATCAGTGTAGTTTAGTACGCACTGGTTTCTCAGTGATCAGTGTAGTTTAGTACGCACTTGTTTTCTCAGTTTAGTACACACTGGTTTCTCAGTGATCAGTGTAGTTTAGTACACACTGGTTTCTCAGTGATCAGTGTAGTTTAGTACACACTGGTTTCTCAATGATCAGTGTAGTTTAGTACGCACTGGTCTCTCAGTGATCAGTGTAGTTTAGTACACACTGGTTTCTCAGTGATCAGTGTAGTTTAGTACACACTGGTTTCTCAATGATCAGTGTAGTTTAGTACGCACTGGTCTCTCAGTGATCAGTGTAGTTTAGTACGCACTGGTTTCTCAGTGATCAGTGTAGTTTAGTACGCACTGGTTTCTCAGTGATCAGTGTAGTTTAGTACGCACTGGTCTCTCAGTGATCAGTGTAGTTTAGTACGCACTGGTCTCTCAGTGATCAGTGTAGTTTAGTACGCACTGGTTTCTCAGTGATCAGTGTAGTTTAGTACGCACTGGTTTCTCAGTGATCAGTGTAGTTTAGTACGCACTGGTTTCTCAGTGATCAGTGTAGTTTAGAACACACTGGTTTCTCAGTGATCAGTGTAGTTTAGTACACACTGGTTTCTCAATGATCAGTGTAGTTTAGTACGCACTGGTCTCTCAGTGATCAGTGTAGTTTAGTACACACTGGTTTCTCAATGATCAGTGTAGTTTAGTACGCACTGGTCTCTCAGTGATCAGTGTAGTTTAGTATGCACTGGTTTCTCAGTGATCAGTGTAGTTTAGTACGCACTGGTTTCTCAGTGATCAGTGTAGTTTAGTACGCACTGGTCTCTCAGTGATCAGTGTAGTTTAGTACACACTGGTTTCTCAGTGATCAGTGTAGTTTAGTACACACTGGTTTCTCAATGATCAGTGTAGTTTAGTACGCACTGGTCTCTCAGTGATCAGTGTAGTTTAGTACACACTGGTTTCTCAGTGATCAGTGTAGTTTAGTACACACTGGTTTCTCAATGATCAGTGTAGTTTAGTACGCACTGGTCTCTCAGTGATCAGTGTAGTTTAGTACGCACTGGTTTCTCAGTGATCAGTGTAGTTTAGTACGCACTGGTTTCTCAGTGATCAGTGTAGTTTAGTACGCACTGGTCTCTCAGTGATCAGTGTAGTTTAGTACACACTGGTTTCTCAGTGATCAGTGTAGTTTAGTACACACTGGTCTCTCAGTGATCAGTGTAGTTTAGTACGCACTGGTTTCACAGTGATCAGTGTAGTTTAGTACGCACTGGTCTCTCAGTGATCAGTGTAGTTTAGTACACACTGGTTTCTCAATGATCAGTGTAGTTTAGTACGCACTGGTCTCTCAGTGATCAGTGTAGTTTAGTACGCACTAGTTTCACAGTGATCAGTGTACTTTAGTACACACTCGTTTCTCAGTGATCAGTGTAGTTTAGTACACACTGGTTTCTCAGTGATCAGTGTAGTTTAGTACGCACTGGTTTCTCAGTGATCAGTGTAGTTTAGTACGCACTGGTCTCTCAGTGATCAGTGTAGTTTAGTACGCACTGGTTTCTCAGTGATCAGTGTAGTTTAGAACACACTGGTCTCTCAGTGATCAGTGTAGTTTAGTACGCACTGGTTTCTCAGTGATCAGTGTAGTTTAGTACACACTGGTCTCTCAGTGATCAGTGTAGTTTAGTACACACTGGTCTCTCAGTGATCAGTGTAGTTTAGTACACACTGGTCTCTCAGTGATCAGTGTACTTTAGTACACACTGGTCTCTCAGTGATCAGTGTAGTTTAGTACACACTCGTTTCTCAATGATCAGTGTAGTTTAGTACACACTGGTTTCTCAGTGAACAGTGTAGTTTAGTACGCACTGGTTTCTCAATGATCAGTGTAGTTTAGTACACACTCGTTTCTCAATAATCAGTGTAGTTTAGTACACACTGGTTTCTCAGTGAACAGTGTAGTTTAGTACGCACTGGTTTCTCAATGATCAGTGTAGTTTAGTACACACTCGTTTCTCAGTGATCAGTGTACTTTAGTACACACTCGTTTCTCAGTGATCAGTGTAGTTTATTACACACTGGTTTCTCAGTGATCAGTGTAGTTTAGTACACACTGGTCTCTCAGTGATCAGTGTAGTTTAGTACACACTCGTTTCTCAATGATCAGTGTAGTGTAGTACACACTGGTTTCTCAGTGAACAGTGTAGTTTAGTACACACTGGTCTCTCAGTGATCAGTGTAGTTTAGTACACACTGGTCTCTCAGTGATCAGTGTACTTTAGTACACACTGGTCTCTCAGTGATCAGTGTAGTTTAGTACACACTCGTTTCTCAATGATCAGTGTAGTTTAGTACACACTGGTTTCTCAGTGAACAGTGTAGTTTAGTACGCACTGGTTTCTCAATGATCAGTGTAGTTTAGTACACACTCGTTTCTCAATAATCAGTGTAGTTTAGTACACACTGGTTTCTCAGTGAACAGTGTAGTTTAGTACGCACTGGTTTCTCAATGATCAGTGTAGTTTAGTACACACTCGTTTCTCAGTGATCAGTGTACTTTAGTACACACTCGTTTCTCAGTGATCAGTGTAGTTTAGTACACACTGGTTTCTCAGTGATCAGTGTAGTTTAGTACACACTGGTCTCTCAGTGATCAGTGTAGTTTAGTACACACTCGTTTCTCAATGATCAGTGTAGTTTAGTACACACTGGTTTCTCAGTGAACAGTGTAGTTTAGTACACACTCGTTTCTCAATGATCAGTGTAGTTTAGTACACACTCGTTTCTCAATGATCAGTGTAGTTTAGTACACACTGGTTTCTCAGTGAACAGTGTAGTTTAGTACACACTGGTTTCTCAGTGATCAGTGTAGTTTAGTACGCACTGGTTTCACAGTGATCAGTGTACTTTAGTACACACTTGTTTCTCAGTGATCAGTGTAGTTTAGTACACACTGGTTTCTCAGTGATCAGTGTAGTTTAGTACACACTGGTTTCTCAGTGATCAGTGAAGTTTAGTACACACTGGTCTCTCAGTGATCAGTGTAGTTTAGTACGCACTGGTTTCTCAGTGATCAGTGTAGTTTAGTACGCACTGGTTTCTCAGTGAACAGTGTAGTTTAGTACACACTCGTTTCTCAATGATCAGTGTAGTTTAGTACACACTGGTTTCTCAGTGAACAGTGTAGTTTAGTACGCACTGGTTTCTCAGTGATCAGTGTAGTTTAGTACGCACTGGTTTCTCAGTGAACAGTGTAGTTTAGTACGCACTGGTTTCTCAGTGAACAGTGTAGTTTATTACACACTGGTCTCTCAGTGAACAGTGTAGTTTAGTACGCACTGGTTTCTCAGTGAACAGTGTAGTTTAGTACACACTGGTTTCTCAGTGAACAGTGTAGTTTAGTACGCACTGGTTTCTCAGTGATCAGTGTAGTTTAGTACGCACTGGTTTCTCAGTGATCAATGTAGTTTAGTACGCACTGGTTTCTCAGTGATCAGTGTAGTTTAGTACGCACTGGTTTCTCAGTGATCAGTGTAGTTTAGTACGCACTGGTTTCTCAGTGATCAGTGTAGTTTAGTACACACTGGTCTCTCAGTGATCAGTGTAGTTTAGTACGCACTGGTTTCTCAGTGATCAGTGTAGTTTAGTACGCACTTGTTTTCTCAGTTTAGTACACACTGGTTTCTCAGTGATCAGTGTAGTTTAGTACACACTGGTTTCTCAGTGATCAGTGTAGTTTAGTACACACTGGTTTCTCAATGATCAGTGTAGTTTAGTACGCACTGGTCTCTCAGTGATCAGTGTAGTTTAGTACACACTGGTTTCTCAGTGATCAGTGTAGTTTAGTACACACTGGTTTCTCAATGATCAGTGTAGTTTAGTACGCACTGGTCTCTCAGTGATCAGTGTAGTTTAGTACGCACTGGTTTCTCAGTGATCAGTGTAGTTTAGTACGCACTGGTTTCTCAGTGATCAGTGTAGTTTAGTACGCACTGGTCTCTCAGTGATCAGTGTAGTTTAGTACGCACTGGTCTCTCAGTGATCAGTGTAGTTTAGTACGCACTGGTTTCTCAGTGATCAGTGTAGTTTAGTACGCACTGGTTTCTCAGTGATCAGTGTAGTTTAGTACGCACTGGTTTCTCAGTGATCAGTGTAGTTTAGAACACACTGGTTTCTCAGTGATCAGTGTAGTTTAGTACACACTGGTTTCTCAATGATCAGTGTAGTTTAGTACGCACTGGTCTCTCAGTGATCAGTGTAGTTTAGTACACACACTTGTTTCTCAATGATCAGTGTAGTTTAGTACGCACTGGTCTCTCAGTGATCAGTGTAGTTTAGTATGCACTGGTTTCTCAGTGATCAGTGTAGTTTAGTACGCACTGGTTTCTCAGTGATCAGTGTAGTTTAGTACGCACTGGTCTCTCAGTGATCAGTGTAGTTTAGTACACACTGGTTTCTCAGTGATCAGTGTAGTTTAGTACACACTGGTTTCTCAATGATCAGTGTAGTTTAGTACGCACTGGTCTCTCAGTGATCAGTGTAGTTTAGTACACACTGGTTTCTCAGTGATCAGTGTAGTTTAGTACACACTGGTTTCTCAATGATCAGTGTAGTTTAGTACGCACTGGTCTCTCAGTGATCAGTGTAGTTTAGTACGCACTGGTTTCTCAGTGATCAGTGTAGTTTAGTACGCACTGGTTTCTCAGTGATCAGTGTAGTTTAGTACGCACTGGTCTCTCAGTGATCAGTGTAGTTTAGTACACACTGGTTTCTCAGTGATCAGTGTAGTTTAGTACACACTGGTCTCTCAGTGATCAGTGTAGTTTAGTACGCACTGGTTTCACAGTGATCAGTGTAGTTTAGTACGCACTGGTCTCTCAGTGATCAGTGTAGTTTAGTACACACTGGTTTCTCAATGATCAGTGTAGTTTAGTACGCACTGGTCTCTCAGTGATCAGTGTAGTTTAGTACGCACTAGTTTCACAGTGATCAGTGTACTTTAGTACACACTCGTTTCTCAGTGATCAGTGTAGTTTAGTACACACTGGTTTCTCAGTGATCAGTGTAGTTTAGTACGCACTGGTTTCTCAGTGATCAGTGTAGTTTAGTACGCACTGGTCTCTCAGTGATCAGTGTAGTTTAGTACGCACTGGTTTCTCAGTGATCAGTGTAGTTTAGAACACACTGGTCTCTCAGTGATCAGTGTAGTTTAGTACGCACTGGTTTCTCAGTGATCAGTGTAGTTTAGTACACACTGGTCTCTCAGTGATCAGTGTAGTTTAGTACACACTGGTTTCTCAGTGATCAGTGTAGTTTAGAACACACTGGTCTCTCAGTGATCAGTGTAGTTTAGAACACACTGGTCTCTCAGTGATCAGTGTAGTTTAGTACGCACTGGTCTCTCAGTGATCAGTGTAGTTTAGTACACACTGGTCTCTCAGTGATCAGTGTAGTTTAGTACACACTAGTTTCTCAGTGATCAGTGTAGTTTAGAACACACTGGTCTCTCAGTGATCAGAGTAGTTTAGAACACACTGGTCTCTCAGTGATCAGTGTAGTTTAGTACGCACTGGTTTCTCAGTGATCAGTGTAGTTTAGTACACACTGGTCTCTCAGTGATCAGTGTAGTTTAGTACGCACTGGTTTCTCAGTGATCAGTGTAGTTTAAAACACACTGGTCTCTCAGTGATCAGTGTAGTTTAGTACGCACTGGTTTCTCAGTGATTAGTGTAGTTTAGTACACACTGGTCTCTCAGTGATCAGTGTAGTTTAGTACACACTGGTTTCTCAGTGATCAGTGTAGTTTAGAACACACTGGTCTCTCAGTGATCAGTGTAGTTTAGTACACACTGGTTTCTCAGTGATCAGTGTAGTTTAGTACACACTGGTCTCTCAGTGATCAGTGTAGTTTAGTACACACTGGTTTCTCAGTGATCAGTGTAGTTTAGTACACACTGGTTTCTCAGTGATCAGTGTACTTTAGTACACACTCGTTTCTCAGTGATCAGTGTAGTTTAGTACACACTCGTTTC
This sequence comes from Gobio gobio, assembly GCF_949357685.1. Taxonomy (NCBI): domain Eukaryota; kingdom Metazoa; phylum Chordata; class Actinopteri; order Cypriniformes; family Gobionidae; genus Gobio; species Gobio gobio. The sequence continues at coordinate 3,284,620 of NC_137107.1, forward strand.
TCAGTGATCAGTGTACTTTAGTACAAACTGGTTTCTCAGTGATCAGTGTAGTTTAGTACACACTGGTCTCTCAGTGATCAGTGTAGTTTAGTACACACTGGTTTCTCAGTGATCAGTGTAGTTTAGTACACACTGGTTTCTCAGTGATCAGTGTAGTTTAGTACACACTGGTTTCTCAGTGATCAGTGTACTTTAGTACACACTCGTTTCTCAGTGATCAGTGTACTTTAGTACACACTGGTTTCTCAGTGATCAGTGTAGTTTAGTACACACTGGTCTCTCAGTGATCAGTGTAGTTTAGTACACACTGGTTTCTCAGTGATCAGTGTAGTTTAGTACACACTGGTTTCTCAGTGATCAGTGTAGTTTAGTACACACTGGTCTCTCAGTGATAAGTGTAGTTTAGTACACACTGGTTTCTCAGTGATCAGTGTAGTTTAGTACACACTGGTCTCTCAGTGATCAGTGTAGTTTAGTACGCACTGGTTTCTCAGTGATCAGTGTACTTTAGTACACACTCGTTTCTCAGTGATCAGTGTAGTTTAGTACTCACTGGTTTCTCAGTGATCAGTGTAGTTTAGTACACACTGGTTTCTCAGTGATCAGTGTAGTTTAGTACACACTGGTTTCTCAGTGATCAGTGTAGTTTAGTACACACTGGTTTCTCAGTGATCAGTGTAGTTTAGTACGCACTGGTTTCTCAGTGATAAGTGTAGTTTAGAACACACTGGTCTCTCAGTGATCAGTGTAGTTTAGTACGCACTGGTTTCTCAGTGATCAGTGTAGTTTAGTACACACTGGTCTCTCAGTGATCAGTGTAGTTTAGTACACACTGGTCTCTCAGTGATCAGTGTAGTTTAGTACACACTCGTTTCTCAGTGATCAGTGTAGTTTAGTACACACTGGTCTCTCAGTGATCAGTGTAGTTTAGTACACACTGGTCTCTCAGTGATCAGTGTACTTTAGTACACACTGGTCTCTCAGTGATCAGTGTAGTTTAGTACACACTCGTTTCTCAATGATCAGTGTAGTTTAGTACACACTGGTTTCTCAGTGAACAGTGTAGTTTAGTACGCACTGGTTTCTCAATGATCAGTGTAGTTTAGTACACACTCGTTTCTCAATAATCAGTGTAGTTTAGTACACACTGGTTTCTCAGTGAACAGTGTAGTTTAGTACGCACTGGTTTCTCAATGATCAGTGTAGTTTAGTACACACTCGTTTCTCAGTGATCAGTGTACTTTAGTACACACTCGTTTCTCAGTGATCAGTGTAGTTTAGTACACACTCGTTTCTCAGTGATCAGTGTAGTTTAGTACACACTGGTCTCTCAGTGATCAGTGTAGTTTAGTACACACTCGTTTCTCAATGATCAGTGTAGTTTAGTACACACTGGTTTCTCAGTGAACAGTGTAGTTTAGTACACACTGGTCTCTCAGTGATCAGTGTAGTTTAGTACACACTCGTTTCTCAATGATCAGTGTAGTTTAGTACACACTGGTTTCTCAGTGAACAGTGTAGTTTAGTACACACTGGTCTCTCAGTGATCAGTGTAGTTTAGTACACACTGGTCTCTCAGTGATCAGTGTACTTTAGTACACACTGGTCTCTCAGTGATCAGTGTAGTTTAGTACACACTCGTTTCTCAATGATCAGTGTAGTTTAGTACACACTGGTTTCTCAGTGAACAGTGTAGTTTAGTACGCACTGGTTTCTCAATGATCAGTGTAGTTTAGTACACACTCGTTTCTCAATAATCAGTGTAGTTTAGTACACACTGGTTTCTCAGTGAACAGTGTAGTTTAGTACGCACTGGTTTCTCAATGATCAGTGTAGTTTAGTACACACTCGTTTCTCAGTGATCAGTGTACTTTAGTACACACTCGTTTCTCAGTGATCAGTGTAGTTTAGTACACACTGGTTTCTCAGTGATCAGTGTAGTTTAGTACACACTGGTCTCTCAGTGATCAGTGTAGTTTAGTACACACTCGTTTCTCAATGATCAGTGTAGTTTAGTACACACTGGTTTCTCAGTGAACAGTGTAGTTTAGTACACACTCGTTTCTCAATGATCAGTGTAGTTTAGTACACACTCGTTTCTCAATGATCAGTGTAGTTTAGTACACACTGGTTTCTCAGTGAACAGTGTAGTTTAGTACACACTGGTTTCTCAGTGATCAGTGTAGTTTAGTACGCACTGGTTTCACAGTGATCAGTGTACTTTAGTACACACTTGTTTCTCAGTGATCAGTGTAGTTTAGTACACACTGGTTTCTCAGTGATCAGTGTAGTTTAGTACACACTGGTTTCTCAGTGATCAGTGAAGTTTAGTACACACTGGTCTCTCAGTGATCAGTGTAGTTTAGTACGCACTGGTTTCTCAGTGATCAGTGTAGTTTAGTACGCACTGGTTTCTCAGTGAACAGTGTAGTTTAGTACACACTCGTTTCTCAATGATCAGTGTAGTTTAGTACACACTGGTTTCTCAGTGAACAGTGTAGTTTAGTACGCACTGGTTTCTCAGTGATCAGTGTAGTTTAGTACGCACTGGTTTCTCAGTGAACAGTGTAGTTTAGTACGCACTGGTTTCTCAGTGAACAGTGTAGTTTATTACACACTGGTCTCTCAGTGAACAGTGTAGTTTAGTACGCACTGGTTTCTCAGTGAACAGTGTAGTTTAGTACACACTGGTTTCTCAGTGAACAGTGTAGTTTAGTACGCACTGGTTTCTCAGTGATCAGTGTAGTTTAGTACGCACTGGTTTCTCAGTGATCAATGTAGTTTAGTACGCACTGGTTTCTCAGTGATCAGTGTAGTTTAGTACGCACTGGTTTCTCAGTGATCAGTGTAGTTTAGTACGCACTGGTTTCTCAGTGATCAGTGTAGTTTAGTACACACTGGTCTCTCAGTGATCAGTGTAGTTTAGTACGCACTGGTTTCTCAGTGATCAGTGTAGTTTAGTACGCACTTGTTTTCTCAGTTTAGTACACACTGGTTTCTCAGTGATCAGTGTAGTTTAGTACACACTGGTTTCTCAGTGATCAGTGTAGTTTAGTACACACTGGTTTCTCAATGATCAGTGTAGTTTAGTACGCACTGGTCTCTCAGTGATCAGTGTAGTTTAGTACACACTGGTTTCTCAGTGATCAGTGTAGTTTAGTACACACTGGTTTCTCAATGATCAGTGTAGTTTAGTACGCACTGGTCTCTCAGTGATCAGTGTAGTTTAGTACGCACTGGTTTCTCAGTGATCAGTGTAGTTTAGTACGCACTGGTTTCTCAGTGATCAGTGTAGTTTAGTACGCACTGGTCTCTCAGTGATCAGTGTAGTTTAGTACGCACTGGTCTCTCAGTGATCAGTGTAGTTTAGTACGCACTGGTTTCTCAGTGATCAGTGTAGTTTAGTACGCACTGGTTTCTCAGTGATCAGTGTAGTTTAGTACACACTGGTTTCTCAATGATCAGTGTAGTTTAGTACGCACTGGTTTCTCAATGATCAGTGTAGTTTAGTACACACTGGTTTCTCAATGATCAGTGTAGTTTAGTACGCACTGGTCTCTCAGTGATCAGTGTAGTTTAGTACACACTGGTTTCTCAATGATCAGTGTAGTTTAGTACGCACTGGTCTCTCAGTGATCAGTGTAGTTTAGTACGCACTGGTTTCTCAGTGATCAGTGTAGTTTAGTACGCACTGGTTTCTCAGTGATCAGTGTAGTTTAGTACGCACTGGTCTCTCAGTGATCAGTGTAGTTTAGTACACACTGGTTTCTCAGTGATCAGTGTAGTTTAGTACACACTGGTCTCTCAGTGATCAGTGTAGTTTAGTACGCACTGGTTTCACAGTGATCAGTGTAGTTTAGTACGCACTGGTCTCTCAGTGATCAGTGTAGTTTAGTACACACTGGTTTCTCAATGATCAGTGTAGTTTAGTACGCACTGGTCTCTCAGTGATCAGTGTAGTTTAGTACGCACTAGTTTCACAGTGATCAGTGTACTTTAGTACACACTCGTTTCTCAGTGATCAGTGTAGTTTAGTACACACTGGTTTCTCAGTGATCAGTGTAGTTTAGTACGCACTGGTTTCTCAGTGATCAGTGTAGTTTAGTACGCACTGGTCTCTCAGTGATCAGTGTAGTTTAGTACGCACTGGTTTCTCAGTGATCAGTGTAGTTTAGAACACACTGGTCTCTCAGTGATCAGTGTAGTTTAGTACGCACTGGTTTCTCAGTGATCAGTGTAGTTTAGTACACACTGGTCTCTCAGTGATCAGTGTAGTTTAGTACACACTGGTTTCTCAGTGATCAGTGTAGTTTAGAACACACTGGTCTCTCAGTGATCAGTGTAGTTTAGAACACACTGGTCTCTCAGTGATCAGTGTAGTTTAGTACGCACTGGTCTCTCAGTGATCAGTGTAGTTTAGTACACACTGGTCTCTCAGTGATCAGTGTAGTTTAGTACACACTGGTTTCTCAGTGATCAGTGTAGTTTAGAACACACTGGTCTCTCAGTGATCAGTGTAGTTTAGAACACACTGGTCTCTCAGTGATCAGTGTAGTTTAGTACGCACTGGTTTCTCAGTGATCAGTGTAGTTTAGTACACACTGGTCTCTCAGTGATCAGTGTAGTTTAGTACGCACTGGTTTCTCAGTGATCAGTGTAGTTTAAAACACACTGGTCTCTCAGTGATCAGTGTAGTTTAGTACGCACTGGTTTCTCAGTGATTAGTGTAGTTTAGTACACACTGGTCTCTCAGTGATCAGTGTAGTTTAGTACACACTGGTTTCTCAGTGATCAGTGTAGTTTAGAACACACTGGTCTCTCAGTGATCAGTGTAGTTTAGTACACACTGGTTTCTCAGTGATCAGTGTAGTTTAGTACACACTGGTCTCTCAGTGATCAGTGTAGTTTAGTACACACTGGTTTCTCAGTGATCAGTGTAGTTTAGTACACACTGGTTTCTCAGTGATCAGTGTACTTTAGTACACACTCGTTTCTCAGTGATCAGTGTAGTTTAGTACACACTCGTTTCTCAGTGATCAGTGTACTTTAGTACAAACTGGTTTCTCAGTGATCAGTGTAGTTTAGTACACACTGGTCTCTCAGTGATCAGTGTAGTTTAGTACACACTGGTTTCTCAGTGATCAGTGTAGTTTAGTACACACTGGTTTCTCAGTGATCAGTGTAGTTTAGTACACACTGGTTTCTCAGTGATCAGTGTACTTTAGTACACACTCGTTTCTCAGTGATCAGTGTACTTTAGTACACACTGGTTTCTCAGTGATCAGTGTAGTTTAGTACACACTGGTCTCTCAGTGATCAGTGTAGTTTAGTACACACTGGTTTCTCAGTGATCAGTGTAGTTTAGTACACACTGGTTTCTCAGTGATCAGTGTAGTTTAGTACACACTGGTCTCTCAGTGATAAGTGTAGTTTAGTACACACTGGTTTCTCAGTGATCAGTGTAGTTTAGTACACACTGGTCTCTCAGTGATCAGTGTAGTTTAGTACGCACTGGTTTCTCAGTGATCAGTGTACTTTAGTACACACTCGTTTCTCAGTGATCAGTGTAGTTTAGTACACACTGGTTTCTCAGTGATCAGTGTAGTTTAGTACACACTGGTTTCTCAGTGATCAGTGTAGTTTAGTACACACTGGTTTCTCAGTGATCAGTGTAGTTTAGTACACACTGGTTTCTCAGTGATCAGTGTAGTTTAGTACGCACTGGTTTCTCAGTGATAAGTGTAGTTTAGAACACACTGGTCTCTCAGTGATCAGTGTAGTTTAGTACGCACTGGTTTCTCAGTGATCAGTGTAGTTTAGTACACACTGGTCTCTCAGTGATCAGTGTAGTTTAGTACACACTGGTCTCTCAGTGATCAGTGTAGTTTAGTACACACTCGTTTCTCAGTGATCAGTGTAGTTTAGTACACACTGGTCTCTCAGTGATCAGTGTAGTTTAGTACACACTGGTCTCTCAGTGATCAGTGTACTTTAGTACACACTGGTCTCTCAGTGATCAGTGTAGTTTAGTACACACTCGTTTCTCAATGATCAGTGTAGTTTAGTACACACTGGTTTCTCAGTGAACAGTGTAGTTTAGTACGCACTGGTTTCTCAATGATCAGTGTAGTTTAGTACACACTCGTTTCTCAATAATCAGTGTAGTTTAGTACACACTGGTTTCTCAGTGAACAGTGTAGTTTAGTACGCACTGGTTTCTCAATGATCAGTGTAGTTTAGTACACACTCGTTTCTCAGTGATCAGTGTACTTTAGTACACACTCGTTTCTCAGTGATCAGTGTAGTTTAGTACACACTCGTTTCTCAGTGATCAGTGTAGTTTAGTACACACTGGTCTCTCAGTGATCAGTGTAGTTTAGTACACACTCGTTTCTCAATGATCAGTGTAGTTTAGTACACACTGGTTTCTCAGTGAACAGTGTAGTTTAGTACTCACTGGTCTCTCAGTGATCAGTGTAGTTTAGTACACACTGGTCTCTCAGTGATCAGTGTACTTTAGTACACACTGGTCTCTCAGTGATCAGTGTAGTTTAGTACACACTCGTTTCTCAATGATCAGTGTAGTTTAGTACACACTGGTTTCTCAGTGAACAGTGTAGTTTAGTACGCACTGGTTTCTCAATGATCAGTGTACTTTAGTACACACTCGTTTCTCAGTGATCAGTGTAGTTTAGTACACACTGGTTTCTCAGTGAACAGTGTAGTTTAGTACGCACTGGTTTCTCAATGATCAGTGTAGTTTAGTACACACTCGTTTCTCAATGATCAGTGTAGTTTAGTACACACTGGTTTCTCAGTGAACAGTGTAGTTTAGTACACACTGGTTTCTCAGTGATCAGTGTAGTTTAGTACGCACTGGTTTCACAGTGATCAGTGTACTTTAGTACACACTTGTTTCTCAGTGATCAGTGTAGTTTAGTACACACTGGTTTCTCAGTGATCAGTGTAGTTTAGTACACACTGGTTTCTCAGTGATCAGTGAAGTTTAGTACACACTGGTCTCTCAGTGATCAGTGTAGTTTAGTACGCACTGGTTTCTCAGTGATCAGTGTAGTTTAGTACGCACTGGTTTCTCAGTGAACAGTGTAGTTTAGTACACACTCGTTTCTCAATGATCAGTGTAGTTTAGTACACACTGGTTTCTCAGTGAACAGTGTAGTTTAGTACGCACTGGTTTCTCAGTGATCAGTGTAGTTTAGTACGCACTGGTTTCTCAGTGAACAGTGTAGTTTAGTACGCACTGGTTTCTCAGTGAACAGTGTAGTTTATTACACACTGGTCTCTCAGTGAACAGTGTAGTTTAGTACGCACTGGTTTCTCAGTGAACAGTGTAGTTTAGTACACACTGGTTTCTCAGTGAACAGTGTAGTTTAGTACGCACTGGTTTCTCAGTGATCAGTGTAGTTTAGTACGCACTGGTTTCTCAGTGATCAGTGTAGTTTAGTACGCACTGGTTTCTCAGTGATCAGTGTAGTTTAGTACGCACTGGTTTCTCAGTGATCAGTGTAGTTTAGTACACACTGGTTTCTCAGTGATCAGTGTAGTTTAGTACACACTGGTCTCTCAGTGATCAGTGTAGTTTAGTACGCACTGGTTTCTCAGTGATCAGTGTAGTTTAGTACGCACTTGTTTTCTCAGTTTAGTACACACTGGTTTCTCAGTGATCAGTGTAGTTTAGTACACACTGGTTTCTCAGTGATCAGTGTAGTTTAGTACACACTGGTTTCTCAATGATCAGTGTAGTTTAGTACGCACTGGTCTCTCAGTGATCAGTGTAGTTTAGTACACACTGGTTTCTCAGTGATCAGTGTAGTTTAGTACACACTGGTTTCTCAATGATCAGTGTAGTTTAGTACGCACTGGTCTCTCAGTGATCAGTGTAGTTTAGTACGCACTGGTTTCTCAGTGATCAGTGTAGTTTAGTACGCACTGGTTTCTCAGTGATCAGTGTAGTTTAGTACACACTGGTCTCTCAGTGATCAGTGTAGTTTAGTACACACTGGTCTCTCAGTGATCAGTGTAGTTTAGTACACACTCGTTTCTCAGTGATCAGTGTAGTTTAGTACACACTGGTCTCTCAGTGATCAGTGTAGTTTAGTACACACTGGTCTCTCAGTGATCAGTGTACTTTAGTACACACTGGTCTCTCAGTGATCAGTGTAGTTTAGTACACACTCGTTTCTCAATGATCAGTGTAGTTTAGTACACACTGGTTTCTCAGTGAACAGTGTAGTTTAGTACGCACTGGTTTCTCAATGATCAGTGTAGTTTAGTACACACTCGTTTCTCAATAATCAGTGTAGTTTAGTACACACTGGTTTCTCAGTGAACAGTGTAGTTTAGTACGCACTGGTTTCTCAATGATCAGTGTAGTTTAGTACACACTCGTTTCTCAGTGATCAGTGTACTTTAGTACACACTCGTTTCTCAGTGATCAGTGTAGTTTAGTACACACTGGTTTCTCAGTGATCAGTGTAGTTTAGTACACACTGGTCTCTCAGTGATCAGTGTAGTTTAGTACACACTCGTTTCTCAATGATCAGTGTAGTTTAGTACACACTGGTTTCTCAGTGAACAGTGTAGTTTAGTACACACTGGTCTCTCAGTGATCAGTGTAGTTTAGTACACACTGGTCTCTCAGTGATCAGTGTACTTTAGTACACACTGGTCTCTCAGTGATCAGTGTAGTTTAGTACACACTCGTTTCTCAATGATCAGTGTAGTTTAGTACACACTGGTTTCTCAGTGAACAGTGTAGTTTAGTACGCACTGGTTTCTCAATGATCAGTGTAGTTTAGTACACACTCGTTTCTCAGTGATCAGTGTACTTTAGTACACACTCGTTTCTCAGTGATCAGTGTAGTTTAGTACACACTGGTTTCTCAGTGATCAGTGTAGTTTAGTACACACTGGTCTCTCAGTGATCAGTGTAGTTTAGTACACACTCGTTTCTCAATGATCAGTGTAGTTTAGTACACACTGGTTTCTCAGTGAACAGTGTAGTTTAGTACGCACTGGTTTCTCAGTGATCAGTGTAGTTTAGTACGCACTGGTTTCTCAGTGAACAGTGTAGTTTAGTACGCACTGGTTTCTCAGTGAACAGTGTAGTTTATTACACACTGGTCTCTCAGTGAACAGTGTAGTTTAGTACGCACTGGTTTCTCAGTGAACAGTGTAGTTTAGTACACACTGGTTTCTCAGTGAACAGTGTAGTTTAGTACGCACTGGTTTCTCAGTGATCAGTGTAGTTTAGTACGCACTGGTTTCTCAGTGATCAGTGTAGTTTAGTACGCACTGGTTTCTCAGTGATCAGTGTAGTTTAGTACGCACTGGTTTCTCAGTGATCAGTGTAGTTTAGTACGCACTGGTTTCTCAGTGATCAGTGTAGTTTAGTACACACTGGTCTCTCAGTGATCAGTGTAGTTTAGTACGCACTGGTTTCTCAGTGATCAGTGTAGTTTAGTACGCACTTGTTTTCTCAGTTTAGTACACACTGGTTTCTCAGTGATCAGTGTAGTTTAGTACACACTGGTTTCTCAGTGATCAGTGTAGTTTAGTACACACTGGTTTCTCAATGATCAGTGAAGTTTAGTACGCACTGGTCTCTCAGTGATCAGTGTAGTTTAGTACACACTGGTTTCTCAGTGATCAGTGTAGTTTAGTACACACTGGTTTCTCAATGATCAGTGTAGTTTAGTACGCACTGGTCTCTCAGTGATCAGTGTAGTTTAGTACGCACTGGTTTCTCAGTGATCAGTGTAGTTTAGTACGCACTGGTTTCTCAGTGATCAGTGTAGTTTAGTACGCACTGGTCTCTCAGTGATCAGTGTAGTTTAGTACGCACTGGTCTCTCAGTGATCAGTGTAGTTTAGTACGCACTGGTTTCTCAGTGATCAGTGTAGTTTAGTACGCACTGGTTTCTCAATGATCAGTGTAGTTTAGTACGCACTGGTCTCTCAGTGATCAGTGTAGTTTAGTACGCACTGGTCTCTCAGTGATCAGTGTAGTTTAGTACACACTGGTTTCTCAGTGATCAGTGTAGTTTAGTACACACTGGTTTCTCAATGATCAGTGTAGTTTAGTACGCACTGGTCTCTCAGTGATCAGTCTAGTTTAGTACACACTGGTTTCTCAGTGATCAGTGTAGTTTAGTACACACTGGTTTCTCAATGATCAGTGTAGTTTAGTACGCACTGGTCTCTCAGTGATCAGTGTAGTTTAGTACGCACTGGTTTCTCAGTGATCAGTGTAGTTTAGTACGCACTGGTTTCTCAGTGATCAGTGTAGTTTAGTACGCACTGGTCTCTCAGTGATCAGTGTAGTTTAGTACACACTGGTTTCTCAGTGATCAGTGTAGTTTAGTACACACTGGTCTCTCAGTGATCAGTGTAGTTTAGTACGCACTGGTTTCACAGTGATCAGTGTAGTTTAGTACGCACTGGTCTCTCAGTGATCAGTGTAGTTTAGTACACACTGGTTTCTCAATGATCAGTGTAGTTTAGTACGCACTGGTCTCTCAGTGATCAGTGTAGTTTAGTACGCACTAGTTTCACAGTGATCAGTGTACTTTAGTACACACTCGTTTCTCAGTGATCAGTGTAGTTTAGTACACACTGGTTTCTCAGTGATCAGTGTAGTTTAGTACGCACTGGTTTCTCAGTGATCAGTGTAGTTTAGTACGCACTGGTCTCTCAGTGATCAGTGTAGTTTAGTACGCACTGGTTTCTCAGTGATCAGTGTAGTTTAGAACACACTGGTCTCTCAGTGATCAGTGTAGTTTAGTACGCACTGGTTTCTCAGTGATCAGTGTAGTTTAGAACACACTGGTCTCTCAGTGATCAGTGTAGTTTAGTACGCACTGGTTTCTCAGTGATCAGTGTAGTTTAGTACACACTGGTCTCTCAGTGATCAGTGTAGTTTAGTACACACTGGTTTCTCAGTGATCAGTGTAGTTTAGAACACACTGGTCTCTCAGTGATCAGTGTAGTTTAGTACGCACTGGTTTCTCAGTGATCAGTGTACTTTAGTACACACTCGTTTCTCAGTGATCAGTGTAGTTTAGTACACACTGGTTTCTCAGTGATCAGTGTAGTTTAGTACACACTGGTTTCTCAGTGATCAGTGTAGTTTAGTACACACTGGTTTCTCAGTGATCAGTGTAGTTTAGTACACACTGGTTTCTCAGTGATCAGTGTAGTTTAGTACGCACTGGTTTCTCAGTGATCAGTGTAGTTTAGAACACACTGGTCTCTCAGTGATCAGTGTAGTTTAGTACGCACTGGTTTCTCAGTGATCAGTGTAGTTTAGTACACACTGGTCTCTCAGTGATCAGTGTAGTTTAGTACACACTGGTCTCTCAGTGATCAGTGTAGTTTAGTACACACTCGTTTCTCAGTGATCAGTGTAGTTTAGTACACACTGGTCTCTCAGTGATCAGTGTAGTTTAGTACACACTGGTCTCTCAGTGATCAGTGTACTTTAGTACACACTGGTCTCTCAGTGATCAGTGTAGTTTAGTACACACTCGTTTCTCAATGATCAGTGTAGTTTAGTACACACTGGTTTCTCAGTGAACAGTGTAGTTTAGTACGCACTGGTTTCTCAATGATCAGTGTAGTTTAGTACACACTCGTTTCTCAATAATCAGTGTAGTTTAGTACACACTGGTTTCTCAGTGAACAGTGTAGTTTAGTACGCACTGGTTTCTCAATGATCAGTGTAGTTTAGTACACACTCGTTTCTCAGTGATCAGTGTACTTTAGTACACACTCGTTTCTCAGTGATCAGTGTAGTTTAGTACACACTGGTTTCTCAGTGATCAGTGTAGTTTAGTACACACTGGTCTCTCAGTGATCAGTGTAGTTTAGTACACACTCGTTTCTCAATGATCAGTGTAGTTTAGTACACACTGGTTTCTCAGTGAACAGTGTAGTTTAGTACACACTGGTCTCTCAGTGATCAGTGTAGTTTAGTACACACTGGTCTCTCAGTGATCAGTGTACTTTAGTACACACTGGTCTCTCAGTGATCAGTGTAGTTTAGTACACACTCGTTTCTCAATGATCAGTGTAGTTTAGTACACACTGGTTTCTCAGTGAACAGTGTAGTTTAGTACGCACTGGTTTCTCAATGATCAGTGTAGTTTAGTACACACTCGTTTCTCAGTAATCAGTGTACTTTAGTACACACTCGTTTCTCAGTGATCAGTGTAGTTTAGTACACACTGGTTTCTCAGTGATCAGTGTAGTTTAGTACACACTGGTCTCTCAGTGATCAGTGTAGTTTAGTACACACTCGTTTCTCAATGATCAGTGTAGTTTAGTACACACTGGTTTCTCAGTGAACAGTGTAGTTTAGTACGCACTGGTTTCTCAGTGATCAGTGTAGTTTAGTACGCACTGGTTTCTCAGTGAACAGTGTAGTTTAGTACGCACTGGTTTCTCAGTGAACAGTGTAGTTTATTACACACTGGTCTCTCAGTGAACAGTGTAGTTTAGTACGCACTGGTTTCTCAGTGAACAGTGTAGTTTAGTACACACTGGTTTCTCAGTGAACAGTGTAGTTTAGTACGCACTGGTTTCTCAGTGATCAGTGTAGTTTAGTACGCACTGGTTTCTCAGTGATCAGTGTAGTTTAGTACGCACTGGTTTCTCAGTGATCAGTGTAGTTTAGTACGCACTGGTTTCTCAGTGATCAGTGTAGTTTAGTACGCACTGGTTTCTCAGTGATCAGTGTAGTTTAGTACACACTGGTCTCTCAGTGATCAGTGTAGTTTAGTACGCACTGGTTTCTCAGTGATCAGTGTAGTTTAGTACGCACTTGTTTTCTCAGTTTAGTACACACTGGTTTCTCAGTGATCAGTGTAGTTTAGTACACACTGGTTTCTCAGTGATCAGTGTAGTTTAGTACACACTGGTTTCTCAATGATCAGTGTAGTTTAGTACGCACTGGTCTCTCAGTGATCAGTGTAGTTTAGTACACACTGGTTTCTCAGTGATCAGTGTAGTTTAGTACACACTGGTTTCTCAATGATCAGTGTAGTTTAGTACGCACTGGTCTCTCAGTGATCAGTGTAGTTTAGTACGCACTGGTTTCTCAGTGATCAGTGTAGTTTAGTACGCACTGGTTTCTCAGTGATCAGTGTAGTTTAGTACACACTGGTCTCTCAGTGATCAGTGTAGTTTAGTACACACTGGTTTCTCAGTGATCAGTGTAGTTTAGTACACACTGGTCTCTCAGTGATCAGTGTAGTTTAGTACGCACTGGTTTCTCAGTGATCAGTGTAGTTTAGTACGCACTGGTCTCTCAGTGATCAGTGTAGTTTAGTACGCACTGGTCTCTCAGTGATCAGTGTAGTTTAGTACGCACTGGTTTCTCAGTGATCAGTGTAGTTTAGTACGCACTGGTTTCTCAGTGATCAGTGTAGTTTAGAACACACTGGTCTCTCAGTGATCAGTGTAGTTTAGTACGCACTGGTTTCTCAGTGATCAGTGTAGTTTAGTACGCACTGGTCTCTCAGTGATCAGTGTAGTTTAGTACGCACTGGTCTCTCAGTGATCAGTGTAGTTTAGTACGCACTGGTTTCTCAGTGATCAGTGTAGTTTAGTACGCACTGGTTTCTCAATGATCAGTGTAGTTTAGTACGCACTGGTCTCTCAGTGATCAGTGTAGTTTAGTACGCACTGGTCTCTCAGTGATCAGTGTAGTTTAGTACACACTGGTTTCTCAATGATCAGTTTAGTTTAGTACGCACTGGTCTCTCAGTGATCAGTGTAGTTTAGTACGCACTAGTTTCACAGTGATCAGTGTACTTTAGTACACACTCGTTTCTCAGTGATCAGTGTAGTTTAGTACACACTGGTTTCTCAGTGATCAGTGTAGTTTAGTACGCACTGGTTTCTCAGTGATCAGTGTAGTTTAGTACGCACTGGTCTCTCAGTGATCAGTGTAGTTTAGTACGCACTGGTTTCTCAGTGATCAGTGTAGTTTAGAACACACTGGTCTCTCAGTGATCAGTGTAGTTTAGTACGCACTGGTTTCTCAGTGATCAGTGTAGTTTAGTACACACTGGTCTCTCAGTGATCAGTGTAGTTTAGTACACACTGGTTTCTCAGTGATCAGTGTAGTTTAGAACACACTGGTCTCTCAGTGATCAGTGTAGTTTAGTACACACTGGTCTCTCAGTGATCAGTGTAGTTTAGTACACACTGGTTTCTCAGTGATCAGTGTAGTTTAGAACACACTGGTCTCTCAGTGATCAGTGTAGTTTAGTACGCACTGGTTTCTCAGTGATCAGTGTAGTTTAAAACACACTGGTCTCTCAGTGATCAGTGTAGTTTAGTACGCACTGGTTTCTCAGTGATTAGTGTAGTTTAGTACACACTGGTCTCTCAGTGATCAGTGTAGTTTAGTACACACTGGTTTCTCAGTGATCAGTGTAGTTTAGAACACACTGGTCTCTCAGTGATCAGTGTAGTTTAGTACACACTGGTTTCTCAGTGATCAGTGTAGTTTAGTACACACTGGTTTCTCAGTGATCAGTGTACTTTAGTACACACTCGTTTCTCAGTGATCAGTGTAGTTTAGTACACACTCGTTTCTCAGTGATCAGTGTACTTTAGTACAAACTGGTTTCTCAGTGATCAGTGTAGTTTAGTACACACTGGTCTCTCAGTGATCAGTGTAGTTTAGTACACACTGGTTTCTCAGTGATCAGTGTAGTTTAGTACACACTGGTCTCTCAGTGATCAGTGTAGTTTAGTACACACTGGTTTCTCAGTGATCAGTGTAGTTTAGTACACACTGGTTTCTCAGTGATCAGTGTACTTTAGTACACACTCGTTTCTCAGTGATCAGTGTAGTTTAGTACACACTCGTTTCTCAGTGATCAGTGTACTTTAGTACAAACTGGTTTCTCAGTGATCAGTGTAGTTTAGTACACACTGGTCTCTCAGTGATCAGTGTAGTTTAGTACACACTGGTTTCTCAGTGATCAGTGTAGTTTAGTACACACTGGTTTCTCAGTGATCAGTGTAGTTTAGTACACACTGGTTTCTCAGTGATCAGTGTACTTTAGTACACACTCGTTTCTCAGTGATCAGTGTACTTTAGTACACACTGGTTTCTCAGTGATCAGTGTAGTTTAGTACACACTGGTCTCTCAGTGATCAGTGTAGTTTAGTACACACTGGTTTCTCAGTGATCAGTGTAGTTTAGTACACACTGGTTTCTCAGTGATCAGTGTAGTTTAGTACACACTGGTCTCTCAGTGATCAGTGTAGTTTAGTACACACTGGTTTCTCAGTGATCAGTGTAGTTTAGTACACACTGGTCTCTCAGTGATCAGTGTAGTTTAGTACGCACTGGTTTCTCAGTGATCAGTGTACTTTAGTACACACTCGTTTCTCAGTGATCAGTGTAGTTTAGTACACACTGGTTTCTCAGTGATCAGTGTAGTTTAGTACACACTGGTTTCTCAGTGATCAGTGTAGTTTAGTACACACTGGTTTCTCAGTGATCAGTGTAGTTTAGTACACACTGGTTTCTCAGTGATCAGTGTAGTTTAGTACGCACTGGTTTCTCAGTGATCAGTGTAGTTTAGAACACACTGGTCTCTCAGTGATCAGTGTAGTTTAGTACGCACTGGTTTCTCAGTGATCAGTGTAGTTTAGTACACACTGGTCTCTCAGTGATCAGTGTAGTTTAGTACACACTGGTCTCTCAGTGATCAGTGTAGTTTAGTACACACTCGTTTCTCAGTGATCAGTGTAGTTTAGTACACACTGGTCTCTCAGTGATCAGTGTAGTTTAGTACACACTGGTCTCTCATTGATCAGTGTACTTTAGTACGCACTGGTCTCTCAGTGATCAGTGTAGTTTAGTACACACTCGTTTCTCAATGATCAGTGTAGTTTAGTACACACTGGTTTCTCAGTGAACAGTGTAGTTTAGTACGCACTGGTTTCTCAATGATCAGTGTAGTTTAGTACACACTCGTTTCTCAATAATCAGTGTAGTTTAGTACACACTGGTTTCTCAGTGAACAGTGTAGTTTAGTACGCACTGGTTTCTCAATGATCAGTGTAGTTTAGTACACACTCGTTTCTCAGTGATCAGTGTACTTTAGTACACACTCGTTTCTCAGTGATCAGTGTAGTTTAGTACACACTGGTTTCTCAGTGATCAGTGTAGTTTAGTACACACTGGTCTCTCAGTGATCAGTGTAGTTTAGTACACACTCGTTTCTCAATGATCAGTGTAGTTTAGTACACACTGGTTTCTCAGTGAACAGTGTAGTTTAGTACACACTGGTCTCTCAGTGATCAGTGTAGTTTAGTACACACTGGTCTCTCAGTGATCAGTGTACTTTAGTACACACTGGTCTCTCAGTGATCAGTGTAGTTTAGTACACACTCGTTTCTCAATGATCAGTGTAGTTTAGTACACACTGGTTTCTCAGTGAACAGTGTAGTTTAGTACGCACTGGTTTCTCAATGATCAGTGTAGTTTAGAACACACTGGTCTCTCAGTGATCAGTGTAGTTTAGTACACACTGGTTTCTCAGTGATCAGTGTAGTTTAGTACACACTGGTCTCTCAGTGATCAGTGTAGTTTAGTACACACTGGTTTCTCAGTGATCAGTGTAGTTTAGTACACACTGGTTTCTCAGTGATCAGTGTAGTTTAGTACACACTGGTTTCTCAGTGATCAGTGTACTTTAGTACACACTCGTTTCTCAGTGATCAGTGTAGTTTAGTACACACTCGTTTCTCAGTGATCAGTGTACTTTAGTACAAACTGGTTTCTCAGTGATCAGTGTAGTTTAGTACACACTGGTCTCTCAGTGATCAGTGTAGTTTAGTACACACTGGTTTCTCAGTGATCAGTGTAGTTTAGTACACACTGGTTTCTCAGTGATCAGTGTAGTTTAGTACACACTGGTTTCTCAGTGATCAGTGTACTTTAGTACACACTCGTTTCTCAGTGATCAGTGTACTTTAGTACACACTGGTTTCTCAGTGATCAGTGTAGTTTAGTACACACTGGTCTCTCAGTGATCAGTGTAGTTTAGTACACACTGGTTTCTCAGTGATCAGTGTAGTTTAGTACACACTGGTTTCTCAGTGATCAGTGTAGTTTAGTACACACTGGTCTCTCAGTGATCAGTGTAGTTTAGTACACACTGGTTTCTCAGTGATCAGTGTAGTTTAGTACACACTGGTCTCTCAGTGATCAGTGTAGTTTAGTACGCACTGGTTTCTCAGTGATCAGTGTACTTTAGTACACACTCGTTTCTCAGTGATCAGTGTAGTTTAGTACACACTGGTTTCTCAGTGATCAGTGTAGTTTAGTACACACTGGTTTCTCAGTGATCAGTGTAGTTTAGTACACACTCGTTTCTCAGTGATCAGTGTAGTTTAGTACACACTGGTTTCTCAGTGATCAGTGTAGTTTAGTACGCACTGGTTTCTCAGTGATCAGTGTAGTTTAGAACACACTGGTCTCTCAGTGATCAGTGTAGTTTAGTACGCACTGGTTTCTCAGTGATCAGTGTAGTTTAGTACACACTGGTCTCTCAGTGATCAGTGTAGTTTAGTACACACTGGTCTCTCAGTGATCAGTGTAGTTTAGTACACACTCGTTTCTCAGTGATCAGTGTAGTTTAGTACACACTGGTCTCTCAGTGATCAGTGTAGTTTAGTACACACTGGTCTCTCATTGATCAGTGTACTTTAGTACGCACTGGTCTCTCAGTGATCAGTGTAGTTTAGTACACACTCGTTTCTCAATGATCAGTGTAGTTTAGTACACACTGGTTTCTCAGTGAACAGTGTAGTTTAGTACGCACTGGTTTCTCAATGATCAGTGTAGTTTAGTACACACTCGTTTCTCAATAATCAGTGTAGTTTAGTACACACTGGTTTCTCAGTGAACAGTGTAGTTTAGTACGCACTGGTTTCTCAATGATCAGTGTAGTTTAGTACACACTCGTTTCTCAGTGATCAGTGTACTTTAGTACACACTCGTTTCTCAGTGATCAGTGTAGTTTAGTACACACTGGTTTCTCAGTGATCAGTGTAGTTTAGTACACACTGGTCTCTCAGTGATCAGTGTAGTTTAGTACACACTCGTTTCTCAATGATCAGTGTAGTTTAGTACACACTGGTTTCTCAGTGAACAGTGTAGTTTAGTACACACTGGTCTCTCAGTGATCAGTGTAGTTTAGTACACACTGGTCTCTCAGTGATCAGTGTACTTTAGTACACACTGGTCTCTCAGTGATCAGTGTAGTTTAGTACACACTCGTTTCTCAATGATCAGTGTAGTTTAGTACACACTGGTTTCTCAGTGAACAGTGTAGTTTAGTACGCACTGGTTTCTCAATGATCAGTGTAGTTTAGTACACACTCGTTTCTCAGTGATCAGTGTACTTTAGTACACACTCGTTTCTCAGTGATCAGTGTAGTTTAGTACACACTGGTTTCTCAGTGATCAGTGTAGTTTAGTACACACTGGTCTCTCAGTGATCAGTGTAGTTTAGTACACACTCGTTTCTCAATGATCAGCGTAGTTTAGTACACACTGGTTTCTCAGTGAACAGTGTAGTTTAGTACGCACTGGTTTCTCAATGATCAGTGTAGTTTAGTACACACTCGTTTCTCAATGATCAGTGTAGTTTAGTACACATTGGTTTCTCAGTGAACAGTGTAGTTTAGTACACACTGGTTTCTCAGTGATCAGTGTAGTTTAGTACGCACTGGTTTCACAGTGATCAGTGTACTTTAGTACACACTTGTTTCTCAGTGATCAGTGTAGTTTAGTACACACTGGTTTCTCAGTGATCAGTGTAGTTTAGTACACACTGGTTTCTCAGTGATCAGTGAAGTTTAGTACACACTGGTCTCTCAGTGATCAGTGTAGTTTAGTACGCACTGGTTTCTCAGTGATCAGTGTAGTTTAGTACGCACTGGTTTCTCAGTGAACAGTGTAGTTTAGTACACACTCGTTTCTCAATGATCAGTGTAGTTTAGTACACACTGGTTTCTCAGTGAACAGTGTAGTTTAGTACGCACTGGTTTCTCAGTGATCAGTGTAGTTTAGTACGCACTGGTTTCTCAGTGAACAGTGTAGTTTAGTACGCACTGGTTTCTCAGTGAACAGTGTAGTTTATTACACACTGGTCTCTCAGTGAACAGTGTAGTTTAGTACGCACTGGTTTCTCAGTGAACAGTGTAGTTTAGTACACACTGGTTTCTCAGTGAACAGTGTAGTTTAGTACGCACTGGTTTCTCAGTGATCAGTGTAGTTTAGTACGCACTGGTTTCTCAGTGATCAGTGTAGTTTAGTACACACTCGTTTCTCAATGATCAGTGTAGTTTAGTACACACTGGTTTCTCAGTGAACAGTGTAGTTTAGTACACACTGGTCTCTCAGTGATCAGTGTAGTTTAGTACACACTGGTCTCTCAGTGATCAGTGTACTTTAGTACACACTGGTCTCTCAGTGATCAGTGTAGATTAGTACACACTCGTTTCTCAATGATCAGTGTAGTTTAGTACACACTGGTTTCTCAGTGAACAGTGTAGTTTAGTACGCACTGGTTTCTCAATGATCAGTGTAGTTTAGTACACACTCGTTTCTCAATAATCAGTGTAGTTTAGTACACACTGGTTTCTCAGTGAACAGTGTAGTTTAGTTCGCACTGGTTTCTCAATGATCAGTGTAGTTTAGTACACACTCGTTTCTCAGTGATCAGTGTACTTTAGTACACACTCGTTTCTCAGTGATCAGTGTAGTTTAGTACACACTGGTTTCTCAGTGATCAGTGTAGTTTAGTACACACTGGTCTCTCAGTGATCAGTGTAGTTTAGTACACACTCGTTTCTCAATGATCAGTGTAGTTTAGTACACACTGGTTTCTCAGTGAACAGTGTAGTTTAGTACGCACTGGTTTCTCAATGATCAGTGTAGTTTAGTACACACTCGTTTCTCAATGATCAGTGTAGTTTAGGACACACTGGTTTCTCAGTGAACAGTGTAGTTTAGTACACACTGGTTTCTCAGTGATCAGTGTAGTTTAGTACGCACTGGTTTCACAGTGATCAGTGTACTTTAGTACACACTTGTTTCTCAGTGATCAGTGTAGTTTAGTACGCACTGGTTTCTCAGTGATCAGTGTAGTTTAGTACACACTGGTTTCTCAGTGATCAGTGAAGTTTAGTACACACTGGTCTCTCAGTGATCAGTGTAGTTTAGTACGCACTGGTTTCTCAGTGATCAGTGTAGTTTAGTACGCACTGGTTTCTCAGTGAACAGTGTAGTTTAGTACACACTGGTCTCTCAGTGATCAGTGTACTTTAGTACACACTTGTTTCTCAGTGATCAGTGTAGTTTAGTACACACTGGTTTCTCAGTGAACAGTGTAGTTTAGTACGCACTGGTTTCTCAGTGATCAGTGTAGTTTAGTACGCACTGGTTTCTCAGTGAACAGTGTAGTTTAGTACGCACTGGTTTCTCAGTGAACAGTGTAGTTTATTACACACTGGTCT
This sequence comes from Gobio gobio, assembly GCF_949357685.1. Classification (NCBI taxonomy): domain Eukaryota; kingdom Metazoa; phylum Chordata; class Actinopteri; order Cypriniformes; family Gobionidae; genus Gobio; species Gobio gobio. The sequence continues at coordinate 3,305,190 of NC_137107.1, forward strand.
CTCAGTGAACAGTGTAGTTTAGTACGCACTGGTTTCTCAGTGAACAGTGTAGTTTAGTACAAACTGGTTTCTCAGTGAACAGTGTAGTTTAGTACGCACTGGTTTCTCAGTGATCAGTGTAGTTTAGTACGCACTGGTTTCTCAGTGATCAGTGTAGTTTAGTACGCACTGGTTTCTCAGTGATCAGTGTAGTTTAGTACGCACTGGTTTCTCAGTGATCAGTGTAGTTTAGTACGCACTGGTTTCTCAGTGATCAGTGTAGTTTAGTACACACTGGTCTCTCAGTGATCAGTGTAGTTTAGTATGCACTGGTTTCTCAGTGATCAGTGTAGTTTAGTACGCACTTGTTTTCTCAGTTTAGTACACACTGGTTTCTCAGTGATCAGTGTAGTTTAGTACACACTGGTTTCTCAGTGATCAGTGTAGTTTAGTACACACTGGTTTCTCAGTGATCAGTGTAGTTTAGTACACACTGGTTTCTCAATGATCAGTGTAGTTTAGTACGCACTGGTCTCTCAGTGATCAGTGTAGTTTAGTACACACTGGTTTCTCAGGGATCAGTGTAGTTTAGTACACACTGGTTTCTCAATGATCAGTGTAGTTTAGTACGCACTGGTCTCTCAGTGATCAGTGTAGTTTAGTACGCACTGGTTTCTCAGTGATCAGTGTAGTTTAGTACGCACTGGTTTCTCAGTGATCAGTGTAGTTTAGTACGCACTGGTCTCTCAGTGATCAGTGTAGTTTAGTACACACTGTTTTCTCAGTGATCAGTGTAGTTTAGTACACACTGGTCTCTCAGTGATCAGTGTAGTTTAGTACGCACTGGTTTCACAGTGATCAGTGTAGTTTAGTACGCACTGGTCTCTCAGTGATCAGTGTAGTTTAGTACACACTGGTTTCTCAATGATCAGTGTAGTTTAGTACGCACTAGGCTCTCAGTGATCAGTGTAGTTTAGTACGCACTAGTTTCACAGTGATCAGTGTACTTTAGTACACACTCGTTTCTCAGTGATCAGTGTAGTTTAGTACACACTGGTTTCTCAGTGATCAGTGTAGTTTAGTACGCACTGGTTTCTCAGTGATCAGTGTAGTTTAGTACGCACTGGTCTCTCAGTGATCAGTGTAGTTTAGTACGCACTGGTTTCTCAGTGATCAGTGTAGTTTAGAACACACTGGTCTCTCAGTGATCAGTGTAGTTTAGAACACACTGGTCTCTCAGTGATCAGTGTAGTTTAGTACGCACTGGTTTCTCAGTGATCAGTGTAGTTTAGTACACACTGGTCTCTCAGTGATCAGTGTAGTTTAGTACGCACTGGTTTCTCAGTGATCAGTGTAGTTTAGAACACACTGGTCTCTCAGTGATCAGTGTAGTTTAGTACGCACTGGTTTCTCAGTGATCAGTGTAGTTTAGTACACACTGGTCTCTCAGTGATCAGTGTAGTTTAGTACACACTGGTTTCTCAGTGATCAGTGTAGTTTAGAACACACTGGTCTCTCAGTGATCAGTGTAGTTTAGTACACACTGGTTTCTCAGTGATCAGTGTAGTTTAGTACACACTGGTCTCTCAGTGATCAGTGTAGTTTAGTACACACTGGTTTCTCAGTGATCAGTGTAGTTTAGTACACACTGGTTTCTCAGTGATCAGTGTAGTTTAGTACACACTGGTTTCTCAGTGATCAGTGTACTTTAGTACACACTCGTTTCTCAGTGATCAGTGTAGTTTAGTACACACTCGTTTCTCAGTGATCAGTGTACTTTAGTACAAACTGGTTTCTCAGTGATCAGTGTAGTTTAGTACACACTGGTCTCTCAGTGATCAGTGTAGTTTAGTACACACTGGTTTCTCAGTGATCAGTGTAGTTTAGTACACACTGGTTTCTCAGTGATCAGTTTAGTTTAGTACACACTGGTTTCTCAGTGATCAGTGTACTTTAGTACACACTCGTTTCTCAGTGATCAGTGTAGTTTAGTACACACTGGTTTCTCAGTGAACAGTGTAGTTTAGTACGCACTGGTTTCTCAATGATCAGTGTAGTTTAGTACACACTCGTTTCTCAATAATCAGTGTAGTTTAGTACACACTGGTCTCTCAGTGATCAGTGTAGTTTAGTACACACTGGTTTCTCAATAATCAGTGTAGTTTAGTACACACTGGTTTCTCAGTGAACAGTGTAGTTTAGTACGCACTGGTTTCTCAATGATCAGTGTAGTTTAGTACACACTGGTCTCTCAGTGATCAGTGTAGTTTAGTACGCACTGGTTTCTCAATAATCAGTGTAGTTTAGTACACACTGGTTTCTCAGTGAACAGTGTAGTTTAGTACACACTGGTCTCTCAGTGATCAGTGTAGTTTAGTACGCACTGGTTTCTCAATAATCAGTGTAGTTTAGTACAAACTGGTCTCTCAGTGATCAGTGTAGTTTAGTACACACTGGTTTCTCAATAATCAGTGTAGTTTAGTACACACTGGTTTCTCAGTGAACAGTGTAGTTTAGTACGCACTAGTTTCTCAATGATCAGTGTAGTTTAGTACACACTGGTCTCTCAGTGATCAGTGTAGTTTAGTACGCACTGGTTTCTCAATAATCAGTGTAGTTTAGTACACACTGGTTTCTCAGTGATCAGTGTAGTTTAGTACACACTGGTTTCTCAGTGATCAGTGTAGTTTAGTACACACTGGTTTCTCAGTGATCAGTGTAGTTTAGTACACACTGGTTTCTCAGTGATCAGTGTACTTTAGTACACACTCGTTTCTCAGTGATCAGTGTAGTTTAGTACACACTCGTTTCTCAGTGATCAGTGTACTTTAGTACAAACTGGTTTCTCAGTGATCAGTGTAGTTTAGTACACACTGGTCTCTCAGTGATCAGTGTAGTTTAGTACACACTCGTTTCTCAGTGATCAGTGTAGTTTAGTACACACTGGTTTCTCAGTGATCAGTTTAGTTTAGTACACACTGGTTTCTCAGTGATCAGTGTACTTTAGTACACACTCGTTTCTCAGTGATCAGTGTAGTTTAGTACACACTGGTTTCTCAGTGAACAGTGTAGTTTAGTACGCACTGGTTTCTCAATGATCAGTGTAGTTTAGTACACACTCGTTTCTCAATAATCAGTGTAGTTTAGTACACACTGGTCTCTCAGTGATCAGTGTAGTTTAGTACACACTGGTTTCTCAATAATCAGTGTAGTTTAGTACACACTGGTTTCTCAGTGAACAGTGTAGTTTAGTACGCACTGGTTTCTCAATGATCAGTGTAGTTTAGTACACACTGGTCTCTCAGTGATCAGTGTAGTTTGGTACGCACTGGTTTCTCAATAATCACTGTAGTTTAGTACACACTGGTTTCTCAGTGAACAGTGTAGTTTAGTACACACTGGTCTCTCAGTGATCAGTGTAGTTTAGTACGCACTGGTTTCTCAATAATCAGTGTAGTTTAGTACACACTGGTCTCTCAGTGATCAGTGTAGTTTAGTACACACTGGTTTCTCAATAATCAGTGTAGTTTAGTACACACTGGTTTCTCAGTGAACAGTGTAGTTTAGTACGCACTAGTTTCTCAATGATCAGTGTAGTTTAGTACACACTGGTCTCTCAGTGATCAGTGTAGTTTAGTACGCACTGGTTTCTCAATAATCAGTGTAGTTTAGTACACACTGGTTTCTCAGTGATCAGTGAAGTTTAGTACACACTGGTCTCTCAGTGATCAGTGTAGTTTAGTACGCACTGGTTTCTCAGTGATCAGTGTAGTTTAGTACGCACTGGTTTCTCAGTGAACAGTGTAGTTTAGTACACACTGGTCTCTCAGTGATCAGTGTACTTTAGTACACACTTGTTTCTCAGTGATCAGTGTAGTTTAGTACACACTGGTTTCTCAGTGAACAGTGTAGTTTAGTACGCACTGGTTTCTCAGTGATCAGTGTAGTTTAGTACGCACTGGTTTCTCAGTGAACAGTGTAGTTTAGTACGCACTGGTTTCTCAGTGAACAGTGTAGTTTATTACACACTGGTCTCTCAGTGAACAGTGTAGTTTAGTACGCACTGGTTTCTCAGTGAACAGTCTAGTTTAGTACAAACTGGTTTCTCAGTGAACAGTGTAGTTTAGTACGCACTGGTTTCTCAGTGATCAGTGTAGTTTAGTACGCACTGGTTTCTCAGTGATCAGTGTAGTTTAGTACGCACTGGTTTCTCAGTGATCAGTGTAGTTTAGTACGCACTGGTTTCTCAGTGATCAGTGTAGTTTAGTACGCACTGGTTTCTCAGTGATCAGTGTAGTTTAGTACACACTGGTCTCTCAGTGATCAGTGTAGTTTAGTATGCACTGGTTTCTCAGTGATCAGTGTAGTTTAGTACGCACTTGTTTTCTCAGTTTAGTACACACTGGTTTCTCAGTGATCAGTGTAGTTTAGTACACACTGGTTTCTCAGTGATCAGTGTAGTTTAGTACACACTGGTTTCTCAATGATCAGTGTAGTTTAGTACGCACTGGTCTCTCAGTGATCAGTGTAGTTTAGTACACACTGGTTTCTCAGGGATCAGTGTAGTTTAGTACACACTGGTTTCTCAATGATCAGTGTAGTTTAGTACGCACTGGTCTCTCAGTGATCAGTGTAGTTTAGTACGCACTGGTTTCTCAGTGATCAGTGTAGTTTAGTACGCACTGGTTTCTCAGTGATCAGTGTAGTTTAGTACGCACTGGTCTCTCAGTGATCAGTGTAGTTTAGTACACACTGTTTTCTCAGTGATCAGTGTAGTTTAGTACACACTGGTCTCTCAGTGATCAGTGTAGTTTAGTACGCACTGGTTTCACAGTGATCAGTGTAGTTTAGTACGCACTGGTCTCTCAGTGATCAGTGTAGTTTAGTACACACTGGTTTCTCAATGATCAGTGTAGTTTAGTACGCACTAGGCTCTCAGTGATCAGTGTAGTTTAGTACGCACTAGTTTCACAGTGATCAGTGTACTTTAGTACACACTCGTTTCTCAGTGATCAGTGTAGTTTAGTACACACTGGTTTCTCAGTGATCAGTGTAGTTTAGTACGCACTGGTTTCTCAGTGATCAGTGTAGTTTAGTACGCACTGGTCTCTCAGTGATCAGTGTAGTTTAGTACGCACTGGTTTCTCAGTGATCAGTGTAGTTTAGAACACACTGGTCTCTCAGTGATCAGTGTAGTTTAGAACACACTGGTCTCTCAGTGATCAGTGTAGTTTAGTACGCACTGGTTTCTCAGTGATCAGTGTAGTTTAGTACACACTGGTCTCTCAGTGATCAGTGTAGTTTAGTACGCACTGGTTTCTCAGTGATCAATGTAGTTTAGAACACACTGGTCTCTCAGTGATCAGTGTAGTTTAATACGCACTGGTTTCTCAGTGATCAGTGTAGTTTAGTACACACTGGTCTCTCAGTGATCAGTGTAGTTTAGTACACACTGGTTTCTCAGTGATCAGTGTAGTTTAGAACACACTGGTCTCTCAGTGATCAGTGTAGTTTAGTACACACTGGTTTCTCAGTGATCAGTGTAGTTTAGTACACACTGGTCTCTCAGTGATCAGTGTAGTTTAGTACACACTGGTTTCTCAGTGATCAGTGTAGTTTAGTACACACTGGTTTCTCAGTGATCAGTGTAGTTTAGTACACACTGGTTTCTCAGTGATCAGTGTACTTTAGTACACACTCGTTTCTCAGTGATCAGTGTAGTTTAGTACACACTCGTTTCTCAGTGATCAGTGTACTTTAGTACAAACTGGTTTCTCAGTGATCAGTGTAGTTTAGTACACACTGGTCTCTCAGTGATCAGTGTAGTTTAGTACACACTGGTTTCTCAGTGATCAGTGTAGTTTAGTACACACTGGTTTCTCAGTGATCAGTTTAGTTTAGTACACACTGGTTTCTCAGTGATCAGTGTACTTTAGTACACACTCGTTTCTCAGTGATCAGTGTAGTTTAGTACACACTGGTTTCTCAGTGAACAGTGTAGTTTAGTACGCACTGGTTTCTCAATGATCAGTGTAGTTTAGTACACACTCGTTTCTCAATAATCAGTGTAGTTTAGTACACACTGGTCTCTCAGTGATCAGTGTAGTTTAGTACACACTGGTTTCTCAATAATCAGTGTAGTTTAGTACACACTGGTTTCTCAGTGAACAGTGTAGTTTAGTACGCACTGGTTTCTCAATGATCAGTGTAGTTTAGTACACACTGGTCTCTCAGTGATCAGTGTAGTTTAGTACGCACTGGTTTCTCAATAATCAGTGTAGTTTAGTACACACTGGTTTCTCAGTGAACAGTGTAGTTTAGTACACACTGGTCTCTCAGTGATCAGTGTAGTTTAGTACGCACTGGTTTCTCAATAATCAGTGTAGTTTAGTACACACTGGTCTCTCAGTGATCAGTGTAGTTTAGTACACACTGGTTTCTCAATAATCAGTGTAGTTTAGTACACACTGGTTTCTCAGTGAACAGTGTAGTTTAGTACGCACTAGTTTCTCAATGATCAGTGTAGTTTAGTACACACTGGTCTCTCAGTGATCAGTGTAGTTTAGTACGCACTGGTTTCTCAATAATCAGTGTAGTTTAGTACACACTGGTTTCTCAGTGATCAGTGTAGTTTAGTACACACTGGTTTCTCAGTGATCAGTGTAGTTTAGTACACACTGGTTTCTCAGTGATCAGTGTAGTTTAGTACACACTGGTTTCTCAGTGATCAGTGTACTTTAGTACACACTCGTTTCTCAGTGATCAGTGTAGTTTAGTACACACTCGTTTCTCAGTGATCAGTGTACTTTAGTACAAACTGGTTTCTCAGTGATCAGTGTAGTTTAGTACACACTGGTCTCTCAGTGATCAGTGTAGTTTAGTACACACTGGTTTCTCAGTGATCAGTGTAGTTTAGTACACACTGGTTTCTCAGTGATCAGTTTAGTTTAGTACACACTGGTTTCTCAGTGATCAGTGTACTTTAGTACACACTCGTTTCTCAGTGATCAGTGTAGTTTAGTACACACTGGTTTCTCAGTGAACAGTGTAGTTTAGTACGCACTGGTTTCTCAATGATCAGTGTAGTTTAGTACACACTCGTTTCTCAATAATCAGTGTAGTTTAGTACACACTGGTCTCTCAGTGATCAGTGTAGTTTAGTACACACTGGTTTCTCAATAATCAGTGTAGTTTAGTACACACTGGTTTCTCAGTGAACAGTGTAGTTTAGTACGCACTGGTTTCTCAATGATCAGTGTAGTTTAGTACACACTGGTCTCTCAGTGATCAGTGTAGTTTAGTACGCACTGGTTTCTCAATAATCACTGTAGTTTAGTACACACTGGTTTCTCAGTGAACAGTGTAGTTTAGTACACACTGGTCTCTCAGTGATCAGTGTAGTTTAGTACGCACTGGTTTCTCAATAATCAGTGTAGTTTAGTACACACTGGTCTCTCAGTGATCAGTGTAGTTTAGTACACACTGGTTTCTCAATAATCAGTGTAGTTTAGTACACACTGGTTTCTCAGTGAACAGTGTAGTTTAGTACGCACTAGTTTCTCAATGATCAGTGTAGTTTAGTACACACTGGTCTCTCAGTGATCAGTGTAGTTTAGTACGCACTGGTTTCTCAATAATCAGTGTAGTTTAGTACACACTGGTTTCTCAGTGAACAGTGTAGTTTAGTACGCACTGGTTTCTCAATGATCAGTGTAGTTTAGTACACACTCGTTTCTCAGTGATCAGTGTACTTTAGTACACACTCGTTTCTCAGTGATCAGTGTAGTTTAGTACACACTGGTTTCTCAGTGATCAGTGTAGTTTAGTACACACTGGTCTCTCAGTGATCAGTGTAGTTTAGTACACACTCGTTTCTCAATGATCAGTGTAGTTTAGTACACACTGGTTTCTCAGTGAACAGTGTAGTTTAGTACGCACTGGTTTCTCAATGATCAGTGTAGTTTAGTACACACTCGTTTCTCAATGATCAGTGTAGTTTAGTACACACTGGTTTCTCAGTGAACAGTGTAGTTTAGTACACACTGGTCTCTCAGTGATCAGTGTAGTTTAGTACGCACTGGTCTCTCAGTGATCAGTGTAGTTTAGTACACACTGGTCTCTCAGTGATCAGTGTAGTTTAGTACACACTGGTCCCTCAGTGATTAGTGTAGTTTAGTACACACTGGTTTCTCAGTGATCAGTGTAGTTTAGTACGCACTGGTCTCTCAGTGATCAGTGTAGTTTAGTACACACTGGTTTCTCAATGATCAGTGTAGTTTAGTACACACTGGTTTCCCAGTGATCAGTGTAGTTTAGTACGCACTGGTCTCTCAGTGATCAGTGTAGTTTAGTACACACTCGTTTCTCAGTGATCAGTGTAGTTTACTACACACTGGTTTCTCAGTGATCAGTGTAGTTTAGTACACACTGGTTTCTCAGTGATCAGTGAAGTTTAGTACACACTGGTCTCTCAGTGATCAGTGTAGTTTAGTACGCACTGGTTTCTCAGTGATCAGTGTAGTTTAGTACGCACTGGTTTCTCAGTGAACAGTGTAGTTTAGTACACACTCGTTTCTCAATGATCAGTGTAGTTTAGTACACACTGGTTTCTCAGTGAACAGTGTAGTTTAGTACGCACTGGTTTCTCAGTGATCAGTGTAGTTTAGTACGCACTGGTTTCTCAGTGAACAGTGTAGTTTAGTACGCACTGGTTTCTCAGTGAACAGTGTAGTTTATTACACACTGGTCTCTCAGTGAACAGTGTAGTTTAGTACGCACTGGTTTCTCAGTGAACAGTGTAGTTTAGTACACACTGGTTTCTCAGTGAACAGTGTAGTTTAGTACGCACTGGTTTCTCAGTGATCAGTGTAGTTTAGTACGCACTGGTTTCTCAGTGATCAGTGTAGTTTAGTACACACTCGTTTCTCAATGATCAGTGTAGTTTAGTACACACTGGTTTCTCAGTGAACAGTGTAGTTTAGTACACACTGGTCTCTCAGTGATCAGTGTAGTTTAGTACACACTGGTCTCTCAGTGATCAGTGTACTTTAGTACACACTGGTCTCTCAGTGATCAGTGTAGTTTAGTACACACTCGTTTCTCAATGATCAGTGTAGTTTAGTACACACTGGTTTCTCAGTGAACAGTGTAGTTTAGTACGCACTGGTTTCTCAATGATCAGTGTAGTTTAGTACACACTCGTTTCTCAATAATCAGTGTAGTTTAGTAGACACTGGTTTCTCAGTGAACAGTGTAGTTTAGTACGCACTGGTTTCTCAATGATCAGTGTAGTTTAGTACACACTCGTTTCTCAGTGATCAGTGTACTTTAGTACACACTCGTTTCTCAGTGATCAGTGTAGTTTAGTACACACTGGTTTCTCAGTGATCAGTGTAGTTTAGTACACACTGGTCTCTCAGTGATCAGTGTAGTTCAGTACACACTCGTTTCTCAATGATCAGTGTAGTTTAGTACACACTGGTTTCTCAGTGAACAGTGTAGTTTAGTACGCACTGGTTTCTCAATGATCAGTGTAGTTTAGTACACACTCGTTTCTCAATGATCAGTGTAGTTTAGTACACACTGGTTTCTCAGTGAACAGTGTAGTTTAGTACACACTGGTTTCTCAGTGATCAGTGTAGTTTAGTACGCACTGGTTTCACAGTGATCAGTGTACTTTAGTACACACTTGTTTCTCAGTGATCAGTGTAGTTTAGTACACACTGGTTTCTCAGTGATCAGTGTAGTTTAGTACACACTGGTTTCTCAGTGATCAGTGAAGTTTAGTACACACTGGTCTCTCAGTGATCAGTGTAGTTTAGTACGCACTGGTTTCTCAGTGATCAGTGTAGTTTAGTACGCACTGGTTTCTCAGTGAACAGTGTAGTTTAGTACACACTCGTTTCTCAATGATCAGTGTAGTTTAGTACACACTGGTTTCTCAGTGAACAGTGTAGTTTAGTACGCACTGGTTTCTCAGTGATCAGTGTAGTTTAGTACGCACTGGTTTCTCAGTGAACAGTGTAGTTTAGTACGCACTGGTTTCTCAGTGAACAGTGTAGTTTATTACACACTGGTCTCTCAGTGAACAGTGTAGTTTAGTACGCACTGGTTTCTCAGTGAACAGTGTAGTTTAGTACACACTGGTTTCTCAGTGAACAGTGTAGTTTAGTACGCACTGGTTTCTCAGTGATCAGTGTAGTTTAGTACGCACTGGTTTCTCAGTGATCAGTGTAGTTTAGTACGCACTGGTTTCTCAGTGATCAGTGTAGTTTAGTACGCACTGGTTTCTCAGTGATCAGTGTAGTTTAGTACGCACTGGTTTCTCAGTGATCAGTGTAGTTTAGTACACACTGGTCTCTCAGTGATCAGTGTAGTTTAGTACGCACTGGTTTCTCAGTGATCAGTGTAGTTTAGTATGCACTTGTTTTCTCAGTTTAGTACACACTGGTTTCTCAGTGATCAGTGTAGTTTAGTACACACTGGTTTCTCAGTGATCAGTGCAGTTTAGTACACACTGGTTTCTCAATGATCAGTGTAGTTTAGTACGCACTGGTCTCTCAGTGATCAGTGTAGTTTAGTACACACTGGTTTCTCAGTGATCAGTGTAGTTTAGTACACACTGGTTTCTCAATGATCAGTGTAGTTTAGTACGCACTGGTCTCTCAGTGATCAGTGTAGTTTAGTACGCACTGGTTTCTCAGTGATCAGTGTAGTTTAGTACGCACTGGTTTCTCAGTGATCAGTGTAGTTTAGTACGCACTGGTCTCTCAGTGATCAGTGTAGTTTAGTACACACTGGTTTATCAGTGATCAGTGTAGTTTAGTACACACTGGTCTCTCAGTGATCAGTGTAGTTTAGGACGCACTGGTTTCACAGTGATCAGTGTAGTTTAGTACGCACTGGTCTCTCAGTGATCATTGTAGTTTAGTACACACTGGTTTCTCAATGATCAGTGTAGTTTAGTACGCACTGGTCTCTCAGTGATCAGTGTAGTTTAGTACGCACTAGTTTCACAGTGATCAGTGTACTTTAGTACACACTCGTTTCTCAGTGATCAGTGTAGTTTAGTACACACTGGTTTCTCAGTGATCAGTGTAGTTTAGTACGCACTGGTTTCTCAGTGATCAGTGTAGTTTAGTACGCACTGGTCTCTCAGTGATCAGTGTAGTTTAGTACGCACTGGTTTCTCAGTGATCAGTGTAGTTTAGAACACACTGGTCTCTCAGTGATCAGTGTAGTTTAGAACACACTGGTCTCTCAGTGATCAGTGTAGTTTAGTACGCACTGGTTTCTCAGTGATCAGTGTAGTTTAGTACACACTGGTCTCTCAGTGATCAGTGTAGTTTAGTACGCACTGGTTTCTCAGTGATCAGTGTAGTTTAGAACACACTGGTCTCTCAGTGATCAGTGTAGTTTAGTACGCACTGGTTTCTCAGTGATCAGTGTAGTTTAGTACACACTGGTCTCTCAGTGATCAGTGTAGTTTAGTACACACTGGTTTCTCAGTGATCAGTGTAGTTTAGAACACACTGGTCTCTCAGTGATCAGTGTAGTTTAGTACACACTGGTTTCTCAGTGATCAGTGTAGTTTAGTACACACTGGTCTCTCAGTGATCAGTGTAGTTTAGTACACACTGGTTTCTCAGTGATCAGTGTAGTTTAGTACACACTGGTTTCTCAGTGATCAGTGTAGTTTAGTACACACTGGTTTCTCAGTGATCAGTGTACTTTAGTACACACTCGTTTCTCAGTGATCAGTGTAGTTTAGTACACACTCGTTTCTCAGTGATCAGTGTACTTTAGTACAAACTGGTTTCTCAGTGATCAGTGTAGTTTAGTACACACTGGTTTCTCAGTGATCAGTGTAGTTTAGTACGCACTGGTTTCTCAGTGATCAGTGTAGTTTAGTACACACTGGTCTCTCAGTGATCAGTGTAGTTTAGTACACACTGGTTTCTCAGTGATCAGTGTAGTTTAGTACACACTGGTTTCTCAGTGATCAGTGTAGTTTAGTACACACTGGTTTCTCAGTGATCAGTGTACTTTAGTACACACTCGTTTCTCAGTGATCAGTGTACTTTAGTACACACTGGTTTCTCAGTGAACAGTGTAGTTTAGTACGCACTGGTTTCTCAATGATCAGTGTAGTTTAGTACACACTCGTTTCTCAATAATCAGTGTAGTTTAGTACACACTGGTCTCTCAGTGATCAGTGTAGTTTAGTACACACTGGTTTCTCAATAATCAGTGTAGTTTAGTACACACTGGTTTCTCAGTGAACAGTGTAGTTTAGTACGCACTGGTTTCTCAATGATCAGTGTAGTTTAGTACACACTGGTCTCTCAGTGATCAGTGTAGTTTAGTACGCACTGGTTTCTCAATAATCAGTGTAGTTTAGTACACACTGGTTTCTCAGTGAACAGTGTAGTTTAGTACACACTGGTCTCTCAGTGATCAGTGTAGTTTAGTACGCACTGGTTTCTCAATAATCAGTGTAGTTTAGTACACACTGGTCTCTCAGTGATCAGTGTAGTTTAGTACGCACTGGTTTCTCAATAATCAGTGTAGTTTAGTACACACTGGTCTCTCAGTGATCAGTGTAGTTTAGTACGCACTGGTTTCTCAATAATCAGTGTAGTTTAGTACACACTGGTTTCTCAGTGAACAGTGTAGTTTAGTACGCACTGGTTTCTCAATGATCAGTGTAGTTTAGTACACACTCGTTTCTCAGTGATCAGTGTACTTTAGTACACACTCGTTTCTCAGTGATCAGTGTAGTTTAGTACACACTGGTTTCTCAGTGATCAGTGTAGTTTAGTACACACTGGTCTCTCAGTGATCAGTGTAGTTTAGTACACACTGGTTTCTCAGTGATCAGTGTAGTTTAGAACACACTGGTCTCTCAGTGATCAGTGTAGTTTAGTACACACTGGTTTCTCAGTGATCAGTGTAGTTTAGTACACACTGGTCTCTCAGTGATCAGTGTAGTTTAGTACACACTGGTTTCTCAGTGATCAGTGTAGTTTAGTACACACTGGTTTCTCAGTGATCAGTGTAGTTTAGTACACACTGCTTTCTCAGTGATCAGTGTACTTTAGTACACACTCGTTTCTCAGTGATCAGTGTAGTTTAGTACACACTCGTTTCTCAGTGATCAGTGTACTTTAGTACAAACTGGTTTCTCAGTGATCAGTGTAGTTTAGTACACACTGGTTTCTCAGTGATCAGTGTAGTTTAGTACGCACTGGTTTCTCAGTGATCAGTGTAGTTTAGTACACACTGGTCTCTCAGTGATCAGTGTAGTTTAGTACACACTGGTTTCTCAGTGATCAGTGTAGTTTAGTACACACTGGTTTCTCAGTGATCAGTGTAGTTTAGTACACACTGGTTTCTCAGTGATCAGTGTACTTTAGTACACACTCGTTTCTCAGTGATCAGTGTAGTTTAGTACACACTGGTTTCTCAGTGAACAGTGTAGTTTAGTACGCACTGGTTTCTCAATGATCAGTGTAGTTTAGTACACACTCGTTTCTCAATAATCAGTGTAGTTTAGTACACACTGGTCTCTCAGTGATCAGTGTAGTTTAGTACACACTGGTTTCTCAATAATCAGTGTAGTTTAGTACACACTGGTTTCTCAGTGAACAGTGTAGTTTAGTACGCACTGGTTTCTCAATGATCAGTGTAGTTTAGTACACACTGGTCTCTCAGTGATCAGTGTAGTTTAGTACGCACTGGTTTCTCAATAATCAGTGTAGTTTAGTACACACTGGTTTCTCAGTGAACAGTGTAGTTTAGTACACACTGGTCTCTCAGTGATCAGTGTAGTTTAGTACGCACTGGTTTCTCAATAATCAGTGTAGTTTAGTACACACTGGTCTCTCAGTGATCAGTGTAGTTTAGTACGCACTGGTTTCTCAATAATCAGTGTAGTTTAGTACACACTGGTCTCTCAGTGATCAGTGTAGTTTAGTACGCACTGGTTTCTCAATAATCAGTGTAGTTTAGTACACACTGGTTTCTCAGTGAACAGTGTAGTTTAGTACGCACTGGTTTCTCAATGATCAGTGTAGTTTAGTACACACTCGTTTCTCAGTGATCAGTGTACTTTAGTACACACTCGTTTCTCAGTGATCAGTGTAGTTTAGTACACACTGGTTTCTCAGTGATCAGTGTAGTTTAGTACACACTGGTCTCTCAGTGATCAGTGTAGTTTAGTACACACTCGTTTCTCAATGATCAGTGTAGTTTAGTACACACTGGTTTCTCAGTGAACAGTGTAGTTTAGTACGCACTGGTTTCTCAATGATCAGTGTAGTTTAGTACACACTCGTTTCTCAATGATCAGTGTAGTTTAGTACACACTGGTTTCTCAGTGAACAGTGTAGTTTAGTACACACTGGTCTCTCAGTGATCAGTGTAGTTTAGTACGCACTGGTCTCTCAGTGATCAGTGTAGTTTAGTACACACTGGTCTCTCAGTGATCAGTGTAGTTTAGTACACACTGGTCCCTCAGTGATTAGTGTAGTTTAGTACACACTGGTTTCTCAGTGATCAGTGTAGTTTAGTACGCACTGGTCTCTCAGTGATCAGTGTAGTTTAGTACACACTGGTTTCTCAATGATCAGTGTAGTTTAGTACGCACTGGTCTCTCAGTGATCAGTGTAGTTTAGTACGCACTGGTCTCTCAGTGATCAGTGTAGTTTAGTACACACTGGTTTCCCAGTGATCAGTGTAGTTTAGTACCCACTAGTCTCTCAGTGATCAGTGCAGTTTAGTACACACTGGTCTCTCATTGATCAGTGTAGTTTAGTACGCACTGGTTTCTCAATGATCAGTGTAGTTTAGTACACACTGGTTTCTCAGTGATCAGTGTAGTTTAGTATGCACTGGTCTCTCAGTGATCAGTGTAGTTTAGTACGCACTGGTTTCTCAATGATCAGTGTAGTTTAGTACACACTGGTCTCTCATTGATCAGTGTAGTTTAGTACACACTGGTCTCTCATTGATCAGTGTAGTTTAGTACGCACTGGTTTCTCAATGATCAGTGTAGTTTAGTACACACTGGTTTCTCAATGATCAGTGTAGTTTAGTACACACTGGTTTCTCAGTGAACAGTGTAGTTTAGTACACACTGGTCTCTCATTGATCAGTGTAGTTTAGTACGCACTGGTTTCTCATTGATCAGTGTAGTTTAGTACACACTGGTTTCTCAATGATCAGTGTAGTTTAGTGCACACTGGTCTCTCAGTGATCAGTGTAGTTTAGTACACACTGGTTTCCCAGTGATCAGTGTAGTTTAGTACACACTGGTTTCTCAATGATCAGTGTAGTTTAGTACACACTGGTTTCTCAATGATCAGTGTAGTTTAGTACACACTGGTTTCTCAGTGAACAGTGTAGTTTAGTACGCACTGGTCTCTCAGTGATCAGTGTAGTTTAGTACACACTGGTTTCTCAGTGATCAGTGTAGTTTAGTACGCACTGGTCTCTCAGTGATCAGTGTAGTTTAGTACGCACTGGTTTCTCAGTGATCAGTGTAGTTTAGTACGCAGTGGTTTCTCAGTGATCAGTGTAGTTTAGTACACACTGGTTTCTCAGTGATCAGTGTAGTTTAGTACACACTCTCTCAGTGATCAGTGTAGTTTAGTACGCACTGGTTTCTCAGTGATCAGTGTAGTTTAGTACGCACTGGTTTCTCAGTGATCAGTGTAGTTTAGTACGCACTGGTTTCTCAGTGATCAGTGTAGTTTAGTACGCACTGGTCTCTCAGTGATCAGTGTAGTTTAGTACGCACTGGTTTCTCAGTGATCAGTGTAGTTTAGTACGCACTGGTTTCTCAGTGATCAGTGTAGTTTAGTACGCACTGGTTTCTCAGTGATCAGTGTAGTTTAGTACGCACTGGTTTCTCAGTGATCAGTGTAGTTTAGTACGCACTGGTCTCTCAGTGATCAGTGTAGTTTAGTACACACTCTCTCAGTGATCAGTGTAGTTTAGTACGCACTGGTTTCTCAGTGATCAGTGTAGTTTAGTACGCACTGGTTTCTCAGTGATCAGTGTAGTTTAGTACACACTGGTCTCTCAGTGATCAGTGTAGTTTAGTACACACTGGTTTCTCAATAATCAGTGTAGTTTAGTACACACTGGTTTCTCAGTGAACAGTGTAGTTTAGTACGCACTGGTTTCTCAATGATCAGTGTAGTTTAGTACACACTGGTCTCTCAGTGATCAGTGTAGTTTAGTACGCACTGGTTTCTCAATAATCACTGTAGTTTAGTACACACTGGTTTCTCAGTGAACAGTGTAGTTTAGTACACACTGGTCTCTCAGTGATCAGTGTAGTTTAGTACGCACTGGTTTCTCAATAATCAGTGTAGTTTAGTACACACTGGTCTCTCAGTGATCAGTGTAGTTTAGTACACACTGGTTTCTCAATAATCAGTGTAGTTTAGTACACACTGGTTTCTCAGTGAACAGTGTAGTTTAGTACGCACTAGTTTCTCAATGATCAGTGTAGTTTAGTACACACTGGTCTCTCAGTGATCAGTGTAGTTTAGTACGCACTGGTTTCTCAATAATCAGTGTAGTTTAGTACACACTGGTTTCTCAGTGAACAGTGTAGTTTAGTACGCACTGGTTTCTCAATGATCAGTGTAGTTTAGTACACACTCGTTTCTCAGTGATCAGTGTACTTTAGTACACACTCGTTTCTCAGTGATCAGTGTAGTTTAGTACACACTGGTTTCTCAGTGATCAGTGTAGTTTAGTACACACTGGTCTCTCAGTGATCAGTGTAGTTTAGTACACACTCGTTTCTCAATGATCAGTGTAGTTTAGTACACACTGGTTTCTCAGTGAACAGTGTAGTTTAGTACGCACTGGTTTCTCAATGATCAGTGTAGTTTAGTACACACTCGTTTCTCAATGATCAGTGTAGTTTAGTACACACTGGTTTCTCAGTGAACAGTGTAGTTTAGTACACACTGGTCTCTCAGTGATCAGTGTAGTTTAGTACGCACTGGTCTCTCAGTGATCAGTGTAGTTTAGTACACACTGGTCTCTCAGTGATCAGTGTAGTTTAGTACACACTGGTCCCTCAGTGATTAGTGTAGTTTAGTACACACTGGTTTCTCAGTGATCAGTGTAGTTTAGTACGCACTGGTCTCTCAGTGATCAGTGTAGTTTAGTACACACTGGTTTCTCAATGATCAGTGTAGTTTAGTACACACTGGTTTCCCAGTGATCAGTGTAGTTTAGTACGCACTGGTCTCTCAGTGATCAGTGTAGTTTAGTACACACTCGTTTCTCAGTGATCAGTGTAGTTTACTACACACTGGTTTCTCAGTGATCAGTGTAGTTTAGTACACACTGGTTTCTCAGTGATCAGTGAAGTTTAGTACACACTGGTCTCTCAGTGATCAGTGTAGTTTAGTACGCACTGGTTTCTCAGTGATCAGTGTAGTTTAGTACGCACTGGTTTCTCAGTGAACAGTGTAGTTTAGTACACACTCGTTTCTCAATGATCAGTGTAGTTTAGTACACACTGGTTTCTCAGTGAACAGTGTAGTTTAGTACGCACTGGTTTCTCAGTGATCAGTGTAGTTTAGTACGCACTGGTTTCTCAGTGAACAGTGTAGTTTAGTACGCACTTGTTTCTCAGTGAACAGTGTAGTTTATTACACACTGGTCTCTCAGTGAACAGTGTAGTTTAGTACGCACTGGTTTCTCAGTGAACAGTGTAGTTTAGTACACACTGGTTTCTCAGTGAACAGTGTAGTTTAGTACGCACTGGTTTCTCAGTGATCAGTGTAGTTTAGTACGCACTGGTTTCTCAGTGATCAGTGTAGTTTAGTACACACTCGTTTCTCAATGATCAGTGTAGTTTAGTACACACTGGTTTCTCAGTGAACAGTGTAGTTTAGTACACACTGGTCTCTCAGTGATCAGTGTAGTTTAGTACACACTGGTCTCTCAGTGATCAGTGTACTTTAGTACACACTGGTCTCTCAGTGATCAGTGTAGTTTAGTACACACTCGTTTCTCAATGATCAGTGTAGTTTAGTACACACTGGTTTCTCAGTGAACAGTGTAGTTTAGTACGCACTGGTTTCTCAATGATCAGTGTAGTTTAGTACACACTCGTTTCTCAATAATCAGTGTAGTTTAGTAGACACTGGTTTCTCAGTGAACAGTGTAGTTTAGTACGCACTGGTTTCTCAATGATCAGTGTAGTTTAGTACACACTCGTTTCTCAGTGATCAGTGTACTTTAGTACACACTCGTTTCTCAGTGATCAGTGTAGTTTAGTACACACTGGTTTCTCAGTGATCAGTGTAGTTTAGTACACACTGGTCTCTCAGTGATCAGTGTAGTTCAGTACACACTCGTTTCTCAATGATCAGTGTAGTTTAGTACACACTGGTTTCTCAGTGAACAGTGTAGTTTAGTACGCACTGGTTTCTCAATGATCAGTGTAGTTTAGTACACACTCGTTTCTCAATGATCAGTGTAGTTTAGTACACACTGGTTTCTCAGTGAACAGTGTAGTTTAGTACACACTGGTTTCTCAGTGATCAGTGTAGTTTAGTACGCACTGGTTTCACAGTGATCAGTGTACTTTAGTACACACTTGTTTCTCAGTGATCAGTGTAGTTTAGTACACACTGGTTTCTCAGTGATCAGTGTAGTTTAGTACACACTGGTTTCTCAGTGATCAGTGAAGTTTAGTACACACTGGTCTCTCAGTGATCAGTGTAGTTTAGTACGCACTGGTTTCTCAGTGATCAGTGTAGTTTAGTACGCACTGGTTTCTCAGTGATCAGTGTAGTTTAGTACGCACTGGTTTCTCAGTGATCAGTGTAGTTTAGTACGCACTGGTTTCTCAGTGAACAGTGTAGTTTAGTACACACTCGTTTCTCAATGATCAGTGTAGTTTAGTACACACTGGTTTCTCAGTGAACAGTGTAGTTTAGTACGCACTGGTTTCTCAGTGATCAGTGTAGTTTAGTACGCACTGGTTTCTCAGTGAACAGTGTAGTTTAGTACGCACTGGTTTCTCAGTGAACAGTGTAGTTTATTACACACTGGTCTCTCAGTGAACAGTGTAGTTTAGTACGCACTGGTTTCTCAGTGAACAGTGTAGTTTAGTACACACTGGTTTCTCAGTGAACAGTGTAGTTTAGTACGCACTTGGTTTCTCAGTGATCAGTGTAGTTTAGTACGCACTGGTTTCTCAGTGATCAGTGTAGTTTAGTACGCACTGGTTTCTCAGTGATCAGTGTAGTTTAGTACGCACTGGTTTCTCAGTGATCAGTGTAGTTTAGTACGCACTGGTTTCTCAGTGATCAGTGTAGTTTAGTACACACTGGTCTCTCAGTGATCAGTGTAGTTTAGTACGCACTGGTTTCTCAGTGATCAGTGTAGTTTAGTACGCACTTGTTTTCTCAGTTTAGTACACACTGGTTTCTCAGTGATCAGTGTAGTTTAGTACACACTGGTTTCTCAGTGATCAGTGCAGTTTAGTACACACTGGTTTCTCAATGATCAGTGTAGTTTAGTACGCACTGGTCTCTCAGTGATCAGTGTAGTTTAGTACACACTGGTTTCTCAGTGATCAGTGTAGTTTAGTACACACTGGTTTCTCAATGATCAGTGTAGTTTAGTACGCACTGGTCTCTCAGTGATCAGTGTAGTTTAGTACGCACTGGTTTCTCAGTGATCAGTGTAGTTTAGTACGCACTGGTTTCTCAGTGATCAGTGTAGTTTAGTACGCACTGGTCTCTCAGTGATCAGTGTAGTTTAGTACACACTGGTTTCTCAGTGATCAGTGTAGTTTAGTACACACTGGTCTCTCAGTGATCAGTGTAGTTTAGTACGCACTGGTTTCACAGTGATCAGTGTAGTTTAGTACGCACTGGTCTCTCAGTGATCATTGTAGTTTAGTACACACTGGTTTCTCAATGATCAGTGTAGTTTAGTACGCACTGGTCTCTCAGTGATCAGTGTAGTTTAGTACGCACTAGTTTCACAGTGATCAGTGTACTTTAGTACACACTCGTTTCTCAGTGATCAGTGTAGTTTAGTACACACTGGTTTCTCAGTGATCAGTGTAGTTTAGTACGCACTGGTTTCTCAGTGATCAGTGTAGTTTAGTACGCACTGGTCTCTCAGTGATCAGTGTAGTTTAGTACGCACTGGTTTCTCAGTGATCAGTGTAGTTTAGAACACACTGGTCTCTCAGTGATCAGTGTAGTTTAGAACACACTGGTCTCTCAGTGATCAGTGTAGTTTAGTACGCACTGGTTTCTCAGTGATCAGTGTAGTTTAGTACACACTGGTCTCTCAGTGATCAGTGTAGTTTAGTACGCACTGGTTTCTCAGTGATCAGTGTAGTTTAGAACACACTGGTCTCTCAGTGATCAGTGTAGTTTAGTACGCACTGGTTTCTCAGTGATCAGTGTAGTTTAGTACACACTGGTCTCTCAGTGATCAGTGTAGTTTAGTACACACTGGTTTCTCAGTGATCAGTGTAGTTTAGAACACACTGGTCTCTCAGTGATCAGTGTAGTTTAGTACACACTGGTTTCTCAGTGATCAGTGTAGTTTAGTACACACTGGTCTCTCAGTGATCAGTGTAGTTTAGTACACACTGGTTTCTCAGTGATCAGTGTAGTTTAGTACACACTGGTTTCTCAGTGATCAGTGTAGTTTAGTACACACTGGTTTCTCAGTGATCAGTGTACTTTAGTACACACTCGTTTCTCAGTGATCAGTGTAGTTTAGTACACACTCGTTTCTCAGTGATCAGTGTACTTTAGTACAAACTGGTTTCTCAGTGATCAGTGTAGTTTAGTACACACTGGTTTCTCAGTGATCAGTGTAGTTTAGTACGCACTGGTTTCTCAGTGATCAGTGTAGTTTAGTACACACTGGTCTCTCAGTGATCAGTGTAGTTTAGTACACACTGGTTTCTCAGTGATCAGTGTAGTTTAGTACACACTGGTTTCTCAGTGATCAGTGTAGTTTAGTACACACTGGTTTCTCAGTGATCAGTGTACTTTAGTACACACTCGTTTCTCAGTGATCAGTGTAGTTTAGTACACACTGGTTTCTCAGTGAACAGTGTAGTTTAGTACGCACTGGTTTCTCAATGATCAGTGTAGTTTAGTACACACTCGTTTCTCAATAATCAGTGTAGTTTAGTACACACTGGTCTCTCAGTGATCAGTGTAGTTTAGTACACACTGGTTTCTCAATAATCAGTGTAGTTTAGTACACACTGGTTTCTCAGTGAACAGTGTAGTTTAGTACGCACTGGTTTCTCAATGATCAGTGTAGTTTAGTACACACTGGTCTCTCAGTGATCAGTGTAGTTTAGTACGCACTGGTTTCTCAATAATCAGTGTAGTTTAGTACACACTGGTTTCTCAGTGAACAGTGTAGTTTAGTACACACTGGTCTCTCAGTGATCAGTGTAGTTTAGTACGCACTGGTTTCTCAATAATCAGTGTAGTTTAGTACACACTGGTCTCTCAGTGATCAGTGTAGTTTAGTACGCACTGGTTTCTCAATAATCAGTGTAGTTTAGTACACACTGGTCTCTCAGTGATCAGTGTAGTTTAGTACACACTGGTTTCTCAATAATCAGTGTAGTTTAGTACACACTGGTTTCTCAGTGAACAGTGTAGTTTAGTACGCACTAGTTTCTCAATGATCAGTGTAGTTTAGTACACACTGGTCTCTCAGTGATCAGTGTAGTTTAGTACGCACTGGTTTCTCAATAATCAGTGTAGTTTAGTACACACTGGTTTCTCAGTGAACAGTGTAGTTTAGTACGCACTGGTTTCTCAATGATCAGTGTAGTTTAGTACACACTCGTTTCTCAGTGATCAGTGTACTTTAGTACACACTCGTTTCTCAGTGATCAGTGTAGTTTAGTACACACTGGTTTCTCAGTGATCAGTGTACTTTAGTACACACTCGTTTCTCAGTGATCAGTGTAGTTTAGTACACACTCGTTTCTCAATGATCAGTGTAGTTTAGTACACACTGGTTTCTCAGTGAACAGTGTAGTTTAGTACGCACTGGTTTCTCAATGATCAGTGTAGTTTAGTACACACTCGTTTCTCAATGATCAGTGTAGTTTAGTACACACTGGTTTCTCAGTGAACAGTGTAGTTTAGTACACACTGGTCTCTCAGTGATCAGTGTAGTTTAGTACGCACTGGTCTCTCAGTGATCAGTGTAGTTTAGTACACACTGGTCTCTCAGTGATCAGTGTAGTTTAGTACACACTGGTCCCTCAGTGATTAGTGTAGTTTAGTACACACTGGTTTCTCAGTGATCAGTGTAGTTTAGTACGCACTGGTCTCTCAGTGATCAGTGTAGTTTAGTACACACTGGTTTCTCAATGATCAGTGTAGTTTAGTACGCACTGGTCTCTCAGTGATCAGTGTAGTTTAGTACGCACTGGTCTCTCAGTGATCAGTGTAGTTTAGTACACACTGGTTTCCCAGTGATCAGTGTAGTTTAGTACCCACTAGTCTCTCAGTGATCAGTGCAGTTTAGTACACACTGGTCTCTCATTGATCAGTGTAGTTTAGTACGCACTGGTTTCTCAATGATCAGTGTAGTTTAGTACACACTGGTTTCTCAGTGATCAGTGTAGTTTAGTATGCACTGGTCTCTCAGTGATCAGTGTAGTTTAGTACGCACTGGTTTCTCAATGATCAGTGTAGTTTAGTACACACTGGTCTCTCATTGATCAGTGTAGTTTAGTACACACTGGTCTCTCATTGATCAGTGTAGTTTAGTACGCACTGGTTTCTCAATGATCAGTGTAGTTTAGTACACACTGGTTTCTCAATGATCAGTGTAGTTTAGTACACACTGGTTTCTCAGTGAACAGTGTAGTTTAGTACACACTGGTCTCTCATTGATCAGTGTAGTTTAGTATGCACTGGTTTCTCATTGATCAGTGTAGTTTAGTACACACTGGTTTCTCAATGATCAGTGTAGTTTAGTGCACACTGGTCTCTCAGTGATCAGTGTAGTTTAGTACACACTGGTTTCCCAGTGATCAGTGTAGTTTAGTACACACTGGTTTCTCAATGATCAGTGTAGTTTAGTACACACTGGTTTCTCAATGATCAGTGTAGTTTAGTACACACTGGTTTCTCAGTGAACAGTGTAGTTTAGTACGCACTGGTCTCTCAGTGATCAGTGTAGTTTAGTACACACTGGTTTCTCAGTGATCAGTGTAGTTTAGTACGCACTGGTCTCTCAGTGATCAGTGTAGTTTAGTACGCACTGGTTTCTCAGTGATCAGTGTAGTTTAGTACGCAGTGGTTTCTCAGTGATCAGTGTAGTTTAGTACACACTGGTTTCTCAGTGATCAGTGTAGTTTAGTACACACTCTCTCAGTGATCAGTGTAGTTTAGTACGCACTGGTTTCTCAGTGATCAGTGTAGTTTAGTACGCACTGGTTTCTCAGTGATCAGTGTAGTTTAGTACGCACTGGTTTCTCAGTGATCAGTGTAGTTTAGTACGCACTGGTCTCTCAGTGATCAGTGTAGTTTAGTACGCACTGGTTTCTCAGTGATCAGTGTAGTTTAGTACGCACTGGTTTCTCAGTGATCAGTGTAGTTTAGTACGCACTGGTTTCTCAGTGATCAGTGTAGTTTAGTACGCACTGGTTTCTCAGTGATCAGTGTAGTTTAGTACGCACTGGTCTCTCAGTGATCAGTGTAGTTTAGTACACACTCTCTCAGTGATCAGTGTAGTTTAGTACGCACTGGTTTCTCAGTGATCAGTGTAGTTTAGTACGCACTGGTTTCTCAGTGATCAGTGTAGTTTAGTACACACTGGTTTCTCAGTGATCAGTGTAGTTTAGTACGCACTGGTTTCTCAGTGATCAGTGTAGTTTAGTACACACTGGTTTCTCAGTGATCAGTGTAGTTTAGTACACACTGGTTTCTCAGTGATCAGTGTAGTTTAGTACACACTGGTTTCTCAGTGATCAGTGTAGTTTAGTACACACTGGTCTCTCAGTGATCAGTGTAGTTTAGTACGCACTGGTCTCTCAGTGATCAGTGTAGTTTAGTACGCACTGGTCTCTCAGTGATCAGTGTAGTTTAGTACGCACTGGTCTCTCAGTGATCAGTGTAGTTTAGTACGCACTGGTCTCTCAGTGATCAGTGTAGTTTAGTACGCACTGGTTTCTCAGTGATCAGTGTAGTTTAGTACGCACTGGTTTCTCAGTGAAATTACATTACAAACAGATAAATAATACATTTAACAATACATTACTATAGTGGGTTGAAAAAAGATATAATAATGCAACTTAACAGAAACTAATTTTAGATGAATTAGGTCTTTTTTAAAAGATAGATCGCCTTTAAAATGTTAAGATGGGGGTCCCTAATAACAAGGATGATCATATTTGGGGGTCCATGGCATGTGAGAGCTTGAACCAGCACAGCTCGTCATGTGAGTGTTGTCGAGGCGGCTCTCAGTCAGGGCTGATGTTCAGTCATTATGGGCTGTTGCTGCCGCTGGACGCTTCTGCTCGGAGGATCATACGAACCTCTGATTATTTATGATGTTTCACGGTCACAAATGGAGATATGTCCCAGGAATTAAGGATTAGTTTCTCTCAACTTTCGCTGTTTCTGATTCGCGCCTTCAACAACACTTTTAACTCTCAACTTCTCATGCTAGCCGAGGCTAACTCTCAAATCAATGCCAGATTTCCCAGAGTCTTCACGAGGATCATGATGGGATTTTTACTTTATTCCACTTCACTTTTATATTTTAGGCTATTTTAACGACACTCGTGAATATATGAAGTTTTCATTTCCGGGAATCAGGGAGTTTAATATGAATTCCTCAGTGGATTTATCGCTGAAGAAAGCGCTGAAAACTCCTCCGACACGACGAACTGCCGAGGTAACGTTAAAAACACCCACAGAAATACTCAAATAAACGCTTTATAGTGTCAATTACACAAGCCAAAATCACAGTGAAAGCGTATTAGTTTCGACTCAGGACTCATTCAGGGAAAGATTCATGAACTAACTTGTCTATGACTGTGTTTCTGTATCTGTAGTAGTTGTGATGGTTTGTTTTGGGTCCCTAAGTGATGTTTTTGTATTGTTTATGGTGATATTTGTAGTACTGACAGATTGTACAGATTGTAACTAGACTGATTCCCCAGTTAAGTCCAATAGAATATTAGATTAATCAGCTCCAGTCATTTATTAATGACATAAATCAATGAAAGTCACCGGGCTGTGTCTCAAATCATAGTGAACTGACTGACTAGACATCATTTATGGGCCTCAAAGTCTGAAAACCTACCCAGATGTTCATAATGTTGTACATTAGGCTGTATCTGGTGATCCTGACATGTGTGCAGATGTTTGGAGAGAAGATGTTTGTGTTTTTATGCAGGTTTTGGCGGGCTAGACTGCATGACCTCTTTCTAGTGTGTGCACATCTGGATCTGAGCACCACTGCCCAAACTAGTCCAGTGTTAGTCCAATACACTAGCATTACAAATGTTCATCGGAGTAAATCTGGGCATTAAAAAACCTGACATAAGTTTGACCCAAGACATCTCAAATATCAGTTCAAAGTGCAAAGGTTGGTTTTATTGCAGGGCTCAACACTTACAACTGTTTTGTTGTTGTTTGGCAAAGTCATTTTTCAATTGAAACTTGAGCACTATTCACTATAAGGACATTGGAGATGATAAAACAACTCATTTGCATATCATAGCTGTCTGGCTTTTATATGGTCATGTCATTATAATATTAACTTTTTATGAAAATCAAGCTCGAATGGAGTTTCGAGGTAAATGCGAATGACAGATGCATGCATTTTCAAGTGCATTAACTTGCTCAGTTTTCTTGTTGAAATCTATCACCAAGTTGAAATTTATTTAAACCGACTATTGTTTAAAAATTACTATATCGCTGACTTAAAATTAACCCAAAATTAAATTAAAAATCAGACTAGAGGCAACAATAATAATCAAAATGTGAACATTTATTAATAAGAAAAATAATAAATGTTTATTGTCTAATTATTATTCTTTAAACTTATTAATAATGTTCATTTTCAACATACTTTGGGTTTATTTTAAGCCGGCAATACAGTAATTTTTAAACAATAGTTGAGTGAAGTAAAACTACCGAGCAGTAAAACTACGAATAGACATTCTGCGGCGCGAATTGAGCCTTTCGGACAAAAAATCTGAACTTTGGCGGATATTCGCGCCACGTTAACCAATCAGGAGCTTGCTCTAGTAGTGACAACAATGAGGACAAAATCATATGTGGATACCCAGAGCTGTCAACACATCTTCATACTTTATAGAAACAGGAATAAAAGGATCTTGCTTGGAAGAAAGTGAGTGAGGAGGTCAGACAGTCTGGAGAGTTGTAGAAAACTTTCTTTACTCAATTTGAGCTCTACATATTGAGACTACAAGCTAGCTAAAGCCGGCAAAATGAGCTTATTCGCCGTATTTTAAAACAATATGTCAGCCATTTCACAACGAGACGAGCCGCTGAATAGAGGTGGGCGGAGTTATGAGGCTTGACTGACAGTTTGAGGAGCCAATGCTTTAGTCACAAGCTCTTTTAAATGCTTTTAATTGGTTAAAACCCACATACAGACGTAAATGATGACCAGTAGCATTCATTTGATCAAACAAAATATATAGATGCATTGCAAATAATGCTTTTCTTAGTATTTTTGTCTTGTTTCCAGTCCAAATATCTAGAATTTTGTAATCAAGATGATTTGACTAAATAATATATTTGGTCTTGTTTTCTGGTGAAAAAATGATCAAAATGAAGTGAGTTTTTGATTAAAACAAGCTAAATGATCTGCCAGTGGGGTAAGAAAAATAATCTTGTGTCAATTTTAGGACAGAAACAAGAAACAAGATTTCAAAACAGAAATTAAAGCTGCAAGCAGCGATGAACGGGCCCTCGCAGCCGGCTTGATGATAACTGAGGGTTCAGGGGGCCATTTGGGACAGGGCCATTGCCTGAGTTACAGCCAGTGTTATTTTTGACAGAAAATTTTGATTTTGACAGAAAATTTTGATTTAGTTTTAGTCGTAGTCTTTTGAATAAAATGCCATTTAGTTTTAGTCATATTTTAGTCGCCTGAATTGTTTTTAGTTTAAGTCTAGTTTTAGTCTCCTAAAATCTAATGAGTTTAGTTAAATTGTAATACATTAAGCATTTAAGCGTTACATAACCGACTGTCACTTGAACTGACATTTTGACATCATTTTGTTTTTGACATTAAAAATACACGAAAGAGCTCAATTCACTTTTTTTAAAAACATCTATATAGTTTTTTATAACTTTGTATTTCTGTTTTAGTCAGTAGACCACATCAGGTTAAGCTAAAGCTTCAAATAAGTTTGTTTATTTATTTTTTATTTCAGTTAACATTTATTTAACTTCAAGTAATGTAGATTTTTTAATGGTTTTAGTGAACTATTATAACCTGATACTTTATTGAATATGTGTCAAATACTGATCTTTCCTCCTGACTATGAATTAAATGGGAATTCAATTAAATACAGTTTATTGTGTAAGCAAAAACGAATATATAATGCGTGACTTTAATTATAAACCAGCTGGAAATACACCAGGACTCTTATTTTGAAATGTCTGCGCCTCTATTGCAGTTGCAGGAGCTCATTCAAGTTCAGGAGATAAAATATGCATTATTACAACCGTCTAAAACATATTACTATATAAACATCGTAAAGTAAACATTGGCATTAGTTCATAAGCAATAGTCTGGCATAAATGTGTGTTATTGATTGATTGAGCCGCTCTGGAGCTGGATTGGGTGTGTGTGTGTGTGTGTGTGTTATTGATTGATTGAGCCGCTCTGGAGCTGGATTGGGGGTGTGTGTGTGTGTGTGTTATTGATTGAGCCGCTCTGGAGCTGGATTGGGTGTGTGTGTGTGTGTGTGTGTGTGTGTGTGTGTGTGTGTGTGTGTGTGTGTGTGTGTGTGTGTGTGTTATTGATTGATTGAGCCGCTCTGGAGCTGGATTGGGGGTGTGTGAGCCGTGTGTTTTCCAGCGGTTAGATCAGCACGTTTAAATAAATTTAGCTTGTTTTAAGCAAAAACTCGCTTCATCTTGAGTTTATTTTCCAGAAAAACTAGAAAAAAATATAATTCTACTCATCTAGTAAATGCATCTTGATTTAAGAATTTAGATATTTAGACTGTAAACAAGACAAAAATACTAAATAAGAAAAGCATGTTTTTGTGGTGTACGAGGTTTCGGCCCGACAGCAGTGATATATTCTGAGTTGTAGCATTTATTTGTATTTATTTAGCACAGAGGTTGGGAAACACTGGTGTATTGTGATGGTTTGATGAAGCTGGACTCTTTCACACATCTTTACTGAAGCTGGTTCAAGGCTGGTCATCTGTGCTCATCGTCTCTCGTCATCTCCAGTCCGAGAGGATCTGAAAGGACAGATCAGTGTGTGTGTGTGTGTGTGTGTGTGTTTACAGATAGTGCGCGTCGCTCCAGGCGTGGGCGGTGCAGGAAAACACACACACACACACACACGAAGCTCCTGATCAGACTCACAAACACAAACTGCACCAGCTCTCGTTGCTCTGATAGCAAGTTTCCAGATGGGTGTGTCGAGTGTTACGTAAGAGAGCAAAACAAATATTCCCTGTCTCAATTTCCATAGCATTACGCCGGCGTCCCTCGAGCTGCTTTGCCTGATGGGAGTTTGATGGTGAATGCTGAAGAAACGAGTTACTTTAGAGATGCTCAAAACACCTTATGTCAGGAAAGCATAAGGGATAATTCCAATAATAAATATATCTGCAAGCAGCAATACCGGCGCAAATAAGAAGACAAGACATGCCAACATGGCTGGGAAACGGCAGCAATGCGCAATTAAACACATTTTAAGATGATTTTAGGCAAAAAGGCTGAAAAATGCACTGTAGTCTATGGAAATTTTTATGTTTTGTTCTATTATAGCGCCACCAAGAGGCACAATCCTACCATTTTTTTTTATGAGTCCTCGGAGTGAGCCCATACATTTATTGTTGTTCATTTAATTAGGGCCCGAGTACCGATGGTGGTCTACATGCCAATATTCAGTTGGTTATAGTGCCACCTGTGGGTAACTCCTCATTAAGATTGAACCAGAATCATATTTGGTCAGTCTAATACATGTGTGTGTCAATTTTGGTGAAAATATCTCATTTCGTTTTGGAGTTTATATGAAAAAATACGTCAAAAATGACTGACACCTGACTTTGATTGGATTTTACTCCACCTTACTATCAATACCAGAGATGCAACACTACAGTTAGTCCACGGTTCAATACATACTTCGGTTTTTAACCACGGTTTTCAGTTCGGTTTGGTTCTGATGGCTTATCTCACATCAGTTTTTTGTTATTCTATTCTTAGGCGACAGGAATAGTAAGAGGTTAAGGAGAAAAAAGACTTTTTTTATTGCAATACTCTTTCTTTATTTTACTTAAAAGAACTGAAAAACCTTACTTAAACTTAAAACTTTACTTTAAAAAAAAAAACCTTATACACATTCCTAGTGTATTGGATAATATAAAATAAATATATATAAAGATTTACACTGGCAGCTCAGAGCTGTACAACAGCCTTTAAGTATGAAATTGAATGAATAAATGTAAAAATAAAACACTTCACAGACTTCACTATAAAATATACACTGATTGTTATTAAAGCTACTGTTTTAGTTCTTCAGTCAAGAGCAGTGAGTGATTTTCTCTTTGTCTTTTGTTGTTGTATTAACATTAAAGGGATAGTTCGTTCAAAAATGATAATTCTGTCATCGAGAAATGAATACAGGTTTGGAACAACATTAGAGTGAGTAAATAATGACATAATTTTAGAGGTGAACTGTCCCTTTAAGGCCAGCGTGTTCACTATAGGCTGCGCTGCTGTCAATTAAAGACCTGCGCTCATCTAATATACAGACTCACACGATTTTACTTTCACTTTAGACATAACTGACTGTGTTTATGTTAACCTTGTGTGTATTTGACAGTATTAGCGCAGTAAGACGACTACTTAGTCCAGTAATCACGTGTTTGACAGGCGTTTAGTGCGCGCGCTCGGAAAAGCACATGTTAAAACCGCACACACGAATGAAACTGGCAAGACTTTAAAACGCATGCAAATAATGAACTTTGGTGATTGTGAATAACTCTAGTGTTCCGTGAGTATAACTCCACCAGTAACCTGTGATGTGAATGTATGTCGCGTTGTTCAGTATTGGGATGGAGGCAATTGATAGAATTTGTAGAAAAATAATTAATTCAATGCAAAACCGAAAAACCGCAATTCACAAGCGCGTATTGAACCGTGAATCCCGTACCGAACGG
This sequence comes from Gobio gobio, assembly GCF_949357685.1. Classification (NCBI taxonomy): domain Eukaryota; kingdom Metazoa; phylum Chordata; class Actinopteri; order Cypriniformes; family Gobionidae; genus Gobio; species Gobio gobio. Next base: position 3,335,608 of record NC_137107.1, read on the forward strand.
TTCAATATTATATTGAGAATTGTGGCATCCCTAATCAATACTATCAATATTTTGACATTTGGGCATTAGCATTTAGCTATCGACCTATGTTTCCGAACTTCAAATCTTGATTCTGAATCGTTGGATAACAAATCTCGATGCATCAACCTTTTCTCCCACTTCTCGTTTCCGTGAAGATGTCTTTCACGCTGGCACTGGACCATCGGGCAATTCTTATTGTCGACCGTAATGACAAATAATTTTTGTCATTCATTCAGGGGGGGCGGGGGGGCGTTTTCCCCCATAACAATGGTAGGGGAAAACACTGCATGATATTATTGTAGACGATATATATCGCACACCTCTTCAACCAATCCATTATCCAGTTACACCTCCAGTGGACTCGCGTACATGACCAATGAAGAGCGACCTCACACATTGACCAGCGGCGTCTCTACTTCATCTGAGAGGGACTGAAGGTGTTCGGGCTTCATGTTGAATGAGCTTTAGATGGCGATACTCTGAACCTGCGGGAGACTGAACGCTGTCAGTGTGACGCACAGAAACCCCATCAGCCATTCTGTTTGAGCTCCTGACCTCATGAAAGCAGGGCTCGCTTTACTCCCAATGGCAGCAGTGTGTCTTTCCTGAGATTCTGTAGCAATGCTCAGTACACACTTCTGCTTTACTAGCCTCTCAACTACACTCTAAAAAAAAAAAAGGTTCTATATTGCACCAAAAATGATTCTTGGCTCGTAATCATAGGGGAACCTTTTTTAGTGCTATATAGCACCAATTTTGGTGCTTCAGAGGTTCTTCAGCGGTTCTTCAGAGGTTCTTCACCGGTTCTTTGACTAAGATGCTATATAGCACCTCTGAAGAACCGCTGAAGAACCACTGAAGCACCAAAATTGGTGCTATATAGCACTAAAAAAGGTTCCCCTATGATTACGAGCCTTTTTTTTTTAGAGTGTAGCCCTGAACCCGGTCAGCTGATGAGCGTTTGGCTTTCTGCAGCCCTTCATTAGAGTAACTAACAGATATTCAGGGAAACGGCTGAGAGTCAGGAGAGTCTAAGGGCTTTTCTACTGGCCCGATTGGGGAAGTGGTTAATTTCTTTCTTGCCCTGCCAACAAAAACCCCAAACACATGTGACTCTATGGGCTAACAGACGTTTCTCATGACAGTGTTTAAAGCTCAAGGGCTGTCATAAAGATGGAAAAACTACATTATAAAGTAATATTCATATTTCCGTTAAAAGATGCTGGTTTGTCTACGTCCACAAGAGGGCGCAATGAGCATCTGTACACCAAATCAAGCACTGCATCAAACACGTTTATCATTCATGATGATAATCATAATACATATTTATAGGGGTGATGAATTGAGAAATCAACTTTCCCTTGAGCTTTTGATAAATAAAGGTCATGGTGATACAAGAATATCAAAGAAAAGCTTTTATTGACACCAGGCGCAGCAAACGCTCGATCTGTGATGTCAGAGTTCAGTGAAACGCCCCCTTAAGCGAAGACGACCAACGCCTGGTTCTGTAGCCCCGCCCACTGACTCATGCATGATAGAGCTATATATAAACCAGCTGGAAATACACCAGGACTCTTATTTTGAAATGTCTGCGCCTCTATTGCAGTTGCTGGAGCTCATTCAAGTTCAGGAGATAAAATATGCATTATTACAACCGTCTAAAACATATTACTATATAAACATCGTAAAGTAAACATTGTCATTATTCATCAGCATTAGTTCATAAGCAATAGTCTGGCTGGATTGGGTGTGTGTGAGCCTGTGGGCCGTGTGTTTTCCAGCGGTTAGATGGAGATGTTCCCTTCCTATCATTTAGTCTCGTTTTTATTTGTTGACGAAAATGACAGTAAGTTTTCGTCATAGTTTTTGTCATCCAACACTAGTTTTTATTTAGTTATCGTCTCGTTTTCGTCAGCGAAAAAAGGTAGTTGATGAAAATTATGACGAAAATTATTCGTCAACGAAATTAACACTGATTCGCGAGTTCGGTGTGAACGCAGCATCAGGTTGTACTGTGAATATGTTAAGAAAATGTGTTGTGTTTTGTATTTATTTATATATTTAAGTGTACTTTAGCATATCGGTTTGGCACCGGTATCGTAAAAAAAACCCAAACGATACCGAACTCTGTGAGTAAAACATGTTTATGTGATAGTATTGCATTATTACAGATCGTTTGACTGACTGAACATAACTTCCACACTGTCACAGGCTGGAGTATCCTTTGTGTTTGAGGTAGTGTTGTCAAAAATATTGATATTTCGATATGTATCGATACTGAAATATCTGAAACGATACGATACTCCTTTTCTACAGTATTGATATATCAGCTGCGCTCTCCTCTCCTCTCATTCAGTCCGGTTAACCCTCTGAACACGGCGAACGCGTGTTCTGCTGGATTTTTCCTCATGACAGCGTGTTAGTATTGGTGTGACGGTCTGAATTTCGCGCCTGATTCCACATAACATTAATTCTACTCATTCCCGCAGATTTCGCGCTCGCATCTGAAGTAGGGCTGTGTTGAAAAAATCGATTCACCAATTCTGAATCGATTTTCATATTAATTTCTAAAGATCGATCCGTAACTCAGAGGATCGATTTAATAATAGGCCTACATTTTCCCCGTGAATTTTTATTTGCCGCGTCATTGAATTCACGCATTCGCGCGAGGTGGAAGGACATTAAAACAATGAACATGTGATCTTTGAAAACTCCAGAAACGCTAAAAGCTGCGATCTGGCAGATTGTGGTTTCTCTTGATTTCAGGCGTTTATCCTCCGAAGCCGTACAGGGTGCGTCCCTGCCGCTTCAGCGCGTACACAACATCCATGGCGGTGACGGTCTTTCTCTTGGCGTGTTCGGTGTAGGTCACGGCATCGCGGATCACGTTCTCCAGGAACACCTTCAACACTCCGCGGGTCTCCTCGTAGATCAGACCGGAGATGCGCTTGACCCCGCCGCGGCGAGCCAGACGACGGATGGCGGGTCTGGTGATTCCCTGGATGTTATTGCGCAAAACTTTACGGTGACGCTTAGCGCCTCCTTTAACTTTGCGATCTTAATGTCAATTCTTAATGTCATTTTTAATAATACATCAGGTTCGCGTCTAAATAATTGGTCCACTGCTGCTGATATACCTCTGCGTCCTCTGTCATCTACACCAGTGCAAGTTTGTGAAAGCAGTTGTATCAACACTCTGGAAGGGGGATTGTTCTTTGCATCCATCAATACTCCATTAATTTGCAGTTGAATGTCTATAATAATAGTATCAATATGTTGCATAACGACAGTCCAGTAATTCAGGTAACAGCTGGAAAAAAATGCTTTCTTAAAAAACACTTATCTAAATCTCGAAGATCAGATCGAATCGGATCGAATCGAATTATGATAATCGATTCAAGATCTTGAGAATCGGAATCGAATCGATTCTTGAAATTTGAATCGAAACCCAGCCCTAATCTGAAGCGCACACTAGGGATGCGCGGTATACCGGTACTGAAAAAATACCGGTATATATTTTATTTCAAACGGTACGATATCATGATTTTGCTCATTTCGGTATATGCTGCTGTTCTGAAGTTCACCGCTAGGTGGCAGTGCGCTACCCAAACTGACGCGAAACCGGCAAATGTGGCAACAGAACAAGATGAATACAGCAGTTGAATCTCACTCAACACGCACAAAACTCATTAATAAAGACAGGAGTAGACGTGAAATTTGGTATTACTTTGCTTATAAAACTGCTGAAGAACCATCAAACCTTGCCAAGCATCGTCACTTAATTCCTGACTTGTAAGACATTAAGAGATCGACAGGTGAGTGCATAAATCAAACCATCTAATTTAGACATTTTTCTTTTAACACTGATTAACGCACATACATAAGATCGTATTGTTTAAATATAAAGAAATCTCCAGCGTTCGTTTCAACCAGTGACGTTTAGATCTCATAATATTTGCACGCACACTATTGCACTATTTACATCCGCGAAAGACATAAACACAGTTGGTTATGTGACGACTCACTAAAGATGGACATTTGACATAATTTTGTGTGTATTTGACTAAGGAAAAACAACTTAATTTGGAATGCGCGACAATCTTTACAGGGCTCCAGACTGCGCCTAAAACGGTCGCATTTGCGACTAAAAATATTAATTTGCGAGTGATATTTTTGCAGAGATCGCCACTGGCGACCATACAAATTTACATATCATGATTATAAAATGTGCATGTTATGTGCGTGTTCTGTGAAGAGTAGCCTATCACATCATTTGTTGTGTTGACATAGTAAAATGAGACGCTACACGTGAAAGTTTCACTGTGATAGAGCGCCAAATGTGATTGTGAACGGGTAAAGCGAGACTCATCTTTACGCGCTATAAAAACCATGTCAAAACGAAAAATATCGGACTTTTTCAAACAATGGTGATGACACACCTGCTTCTAAAAAAGCAGGCTCCAGCAGCTGTGCCAGCACACCCGTGAGAGAGGACAGAGACACAGAGGATCTTTCCATGTCAGTCAATGCGCACCGTGTTGATGTCAAAAGACATTTCAAAACTTCTTGGATTCAAGAATTTTCATGGCTAAGGTATGACCGCAAGCCATTTCAAAAAAGAGACTGTGAGAAAACACGCCGATAGTAACTAGCATAAAAATGCTTGTGATCACGTTATCGCGAAGAGTGCTCCACAGACTACACCATTAGCACGTGCAGTTTCTCATGCATGCGAACTGCGTGACGAAAAAGAATGGACGGAGCTAAAAATGAAGTTTAACACAGCCTATATGATAGCAGGTGAAGAGCTGCCGTTCACTAAATTCACCTCTCAGATTTTGCTTATGAAGAAAAACCCTTTCTGCAAAAAAGAAGCGGTGGCCAAACTACACTCAGTGGCTTACGTCAACCATTTACAGGATCATTTTATTATGGAGAGTGATGGAGATGCAACATTGTTCCCATTAATGTTAATGTTATTCTTGTATTTAGCCCTCAGGTTTTCAATATACTCATTGGTGGTCAAATGTGACCATACACCTTAACTATTTTTAAATTAAATAAATGTTCTATATTTTAGTTTAATAATATTTATTGAATAGTTTGAGGAGATCATTTGGTACTAAATAGGCCTACTATTTGTGCAATAATTATGGTCCATTAATGACCATTTAATGAATTAAAATATTTTTCTTCTAATATTTTTCTTATTTATATTACCTATAGTGTAGTAATTAAGGTTAAAATAGAGAATTCCAATGCAAAGAGGCAAATTAGAGTCATTTTGTGGCTGGAAAAATAATACATTTCATTTGAAATGCCATGGTTTACCCACTATAGGTGCCTGTATGGCTCTTTAATAAATATACATGTATCGAGTAGCTCAAAAAAGTATTGCAGATCATAACTGCTTACTTATTTTTAGGTTTTGCATTTGAATACATATTTAGTCATGATCAAACACTAGATTTATTTAAATGTGAAATTTTAAAATGTTAATAACGTACATCCTAATATTTTTTAATGATACTTATATAAGCACACACAAGTGAATATTAATGAATGCGAGCAAATATAATTTAGCTCAAGAAAAGTTAAAAATAGTGCTGAAAAGGCTAAATTATTTTTCCCTATATGTACAGTAGGCTATATGAATTGATACTGAATCAAGATATATAAATCGATATTTGTGCCAATCACCAACCCCCAAATTCCACCCCCCAACCCCGCCCCCGCCCCCACAAATTGGTTTCTAATCTGTGGGAAACACTGTATATAGTTCATAAGTTGGAAAAGACATTCAGTTCCCAAGTGAACTTCAGTTCCAACATTGGGCCGGTTGCATAAACCGTTAAGACTAGTCTTACAAGTTAGACATACATTTTTTTCTTGAATACTGTTCATAATTTTTTTTATCAGTTACATAAAAACATAGACTGGCCTAATTTGATGCGAAAAGTAAGACTGAATGCCACTTGCCTAACTGCAAGTGGCTCATACTAGATCGTAAGACACTGTCTTAACATAATGGCTTAGTTCATGCAACTGGCCCATTGACAAGATGAAAATGCTGAAACTGTAAAAAGAGGGGAGATGTACGCACAACAGGATGATTAAAAGTAAGTGATTTAAAAAATGTATGTTCATTGTAATGTGGCTCTTTAAAAAAATATTTGGCGCCTGGTTTTTTACCCTATAGGAGCCAATGGCTCCTTAATTAATTTTTTTGTCTGGAGCCCTGCTTTAGGCTTGTGTGTTTGTTGTTGTATGAGCACAAAGAAAACTCTCTCTTAGCTCTCATATGTATTACGAAATGCTATAAAATCGCTTGCATGTTCAAATTGGCGAGGTTTAAAAAGACGTGGGCAGTGATTTCCGTCAGCCGTCCCGTAACGGAAGCGAAAGTGTTGAATCTGAGCGCGCAGATGCTTTTATAGTGCAGGTGCGATGTATTTTGAAGCCAGAAGCAATGGAGACGCGCAGTAATGCTGAAATTACTTAT